>NW_026961466.1:0-300000 GCF_963924245.1 Chroicocephalus ridibundus | reverse complement strand
CTAAGACTCTCCAGAGAGCCGTCCTCAAAACCAACACACATCTTGACATATCTCCCACATTGATCGCAGTGTCTCCAGGAACGGCATTCAAGGAGCCAGGAACTTTTCTCCCTACACTGTCCTTTGAGTTGGCCTCAAAACCAATATACATCCTGCTATATCTCCCACATGGAAAGTGCCAGGAGGGAAAAGTGGGGATTATGTTTAGACTTTCTCGGAACTGCTTCAAATCAACTAGATATCTTTGTGCTGTAAGTCACCCAATAGCCAAACGCAAATGCAGCAAACATCTCGCTGTATGTCCCACATCCAAAGTGCCAAGAGAGAGCTTGCTCTCCCTGTCTTTGAGTACTGTTTTCACTGTCCCGATGAGCTCTTTGCTAACATTCTCTTCAGAGCTGCAGTGAAACCAGGAACCACGTGGAGAAGGCACCCACACTGAAAGTGCCTGGAGGGAACATTGGGGCTTCTTCTCAATGTCTCTGACATAGGGTTTCACTGTCCCGGGAAAGTCTCTGCTAACACCCTGCAGAACGCAGTGCCCAATATACAGAAACGTCTTGCGGTATCTCCTACAGGGAAAGTGCCAGGAGGGAACTGTCGAGCTTGTTCTCAGTGTCTCTGAGAATTGCTCTGATTATCCGTGTGACCTCTTTACTAAGACTCTCCAGAGAGCCGTCCTCAAAACCAACACACATCTTGACATATCTCCCACATTGATCGCAGTGTCTCCAGGAACGGCATTCAAGGAGCCAGGAACTTTTCTCCCTACACTGTCCATTGAGTTGTCCTCAAAACCAATCTACATCCTGCTATATCTCCCACATGGAAAGTGCCAGGAGGGAAAAGTGGGGATTATGTTTAGACTTTCTCGGAACTGCTTCAAATCAACTAGATATCTTTGTGCTGTAAATCTCCCAACAGCCAAACGCAAATGCAGCAAACATCTCGCTGTATGTCCCACATCCAAAGTGCCAAGAGAGAGCTTGCTCTCCCTGTCTTTGAGTACTGTTTTCACTGTCCCGGTTACCTCTTTGCTAACATTCTCTTCAGAGCTGCAGTGAAACCAGGAACCACGTGGAGAAGGCACCCACACTGAAAGTGCCTGGAGGGAACATTGGGGCTTCTTCTCAGTGTCTCTGACCATAGGGTTTCACTGTCCCGGGAAAGTCTCTGCTAACACCCTGCAGAGCGCAGTGCCCAATATACAGAAATGTCTTGCGGTATCTCCTACAGGGAAAGTGCCAGGAGGGAACTGTCGAGCTTGTTCTCAGTGTCTCTGAGAATTGCTCTGATTATCTGTGTGACCTCTTTACTAAGACTCTCCAGAGAGCCGTCCTCAAAACCAACACACATCTTGACATATCTCCCACATTGATCGCAGTGTCTCCAGGAACGGCATTCAAGGAGCCAGGAACTTTTCTCCCTACACTGTCCATTGAGTTGGCCTCAAAACCAATCTACATCCTGCTATATCTCCCACATGGAAAGTGCCAGGAGGGAAAAGTGGGGATTATGTTTAGACTTTCTCGGAACTGCTTCAAATCAACTAGATATCTTTGTGCTGTAAATCACCCAATAGCCAAACGCAAATGCAGCAAACATCTCGCTGTATGTCCCACATCCAAAGTGCCAAGAGAGAGCTTGCTCTCCCTGTCTTTGAGCACTGTTTTCACTGTCCCGGTTACCTCTTTGCTAACATTCTCTTCAGAGCTGCAGTGAAACCAGGAACCACGTGGAGAAGGCACCCACACTGGAAGTGCCTGGAGGGAACATTGGGGCTTCTTCTCAGTGTCTCTGACCATAGGGTTTCACTGTCCCGGGAAAGTCTCTGCTAACACCCTGCAGAGCGCAGTGCCCAATATACAGAAACGTCTTGCGGTATCTCCTACAGGGAAAGTGCCAGGAGGGAATTGTCGAGCTTGTTCTCAGTGTCTCTGAGAATTGCTCTGATTATCCGTGTGACCTCTTTGCTAAGACTCTCCAGAGAGCCGTCCTCAAAACCAACACACATCTTGACATATCTCCCACATTGATCGCAGTGTCTCCAGGAACGGCATTCAAGGAGCCAGGAACTTTTCTCCCTACACTGTCCATTGAGTTGTCCTCAAAACCAATATACATCCTGCTATATCTCCCACATGGAAAATGCCAGGAGGGAAAAGTGGGGATTATGTTTAGACTTTCTCGGAACTGCTTCAAATCAACTAGATATCTTTGTGCTGTAAATCTCCCAACAGCCAAACGCAAATGCAGCAAACATCTCGCTGTATGTCCCACATCCAAAGTGCCAAGAGAGTAATGTAGAGCTTGCTCTCCCTGTCTTTGAGCACTGTTTTCACTGTCCCGATGAGCTCTTTGCTAACATTCTCTTCAGAGCTGCAGTGAAACCAGGAACCACGTGGAGAAGGCACCCACACTGAAAGTGCCTGGAGGGAACATTGGGGCTTCTTCTCAGTGTCTCTGACATAGGGTTTCACTGTCCCGGGAAAGTCTCTGCTAACACCCTGCAGAGCGCAGTGCCCAATATACAGAGACTTTCTCGGAACTGCTTCAAATCAACTAGATATCTTTGTGCTGTAAATCTCCCAACAGCCAAACGCAAATGCAGCAAACATCTCGCTGTATGTCCCACATCCAAAGTGCCAAGAGAGAGCTTGCTCTCCCTGTCTTTGAGTACTGTTTTCACTGTCCCGGTTACCTCTTTGCTAACATTCTCTTCAGAGCTGCAGTGAAACCAGGAACCACGTGGAGAAGGCACCCACACTGAAAGTGCCTGGAGGGAACATTGGGGCTTCTTCTCAGTGTCTCTGACATAGGGTTTCACTGTCCCGGGAAAGTCTCTGCTAACACCCTGCAGAACGCAGTGCCCAATATACAGAAACGTCTTGCGGTATCTCCTACAGGGAAAGTGCCAGGAGGGAATTGTCGAGCTTCTTCTCAGTGTCTCTGAGAATTGCTCTGATTATCCGTGTGACCTCTTTACCAACACACATCTTGACATATCTCCCACATTGATCGCAGTGTCTCCAGGAACGGCATTCAAGGAGCCAGGAACTTTTCTCCCTACACTGTCCATTGAGTTGGCCTCAAAACCAATATACATCCTGCTATATCTCCCACATGGAAAGTGCCAGGAGGGAAAAGTGGGGATTATGTTTAGACTTTCTCGGAACTGCTTCAAATCAACTAGATATCTTTGTGCTGTAAATCTCCCAACAGCCAAACGCAAATGCAGCAAACATCTCGCTGTATGTCCCACATCCAAAGTGCCAAGAGAGAGCTTGCTCTCCCTGTCTTTGAGTACTGTTTTCACTGTCCCGATGACCTCTTTGCTAACATTCTCTTCAGAGCTGCAGTGAAACCAGGAACCACGTGGAGAAGGCACCCACACTGGAAGTGCCTGGAGGGAACATTGGGGCTTCTTCTCAGTGTCTCTGACCATAGGGTTTCACTGTCCCGGGAAAGTCTCTGCTAACACCCTGCAGAGCGCAGTGCCCAATATACAGAAACGTCTTGCGGTATCTCCTACAGGGAAAGTGCCAGGAGGGAATTGTCGAGCTTGTTCTCAGTGTCTCTGAGAATTGCTCTGATTATCCGTGTGACCTCTTTGCTAAGACTCTCCAGAGAGCCGTCCTCAAAACCAACACACATCTTGACATATCTCCCACATTGATCGCAGTTTCTCCAGGAACGGCATTCAAGGAGCCAGGAACTTTTCTCCCTACACTGTCCTTTGAGTTGGCCTCAAAACCAATATACATCCTGCTATATCTCCCACATGGAAAGTGCCAGGAGGGAAAAGTGGGGATTATGTTTAGACTTTCTCGGAACTGCTTCAAATCAACTAGATATCTTTGTGCTGTAAATCTCCCAACAGCCAAACGCAAATGCAGCAAACATCTCGCTGTATGTCCCACATCCAAAGTGCCAAGAGAGAGCTTGCTCTCCCTGTCTTTGAGTACTGTTTTCACTGTCCCGGTTACCTCTTTGCTAACATTCTCTTCAGAGCTGCAGTGAAACCAGGAACCACGTGGAGAAGGCACCCACACTGAAAGTGCCTGGAGGGAACATTGGGGCTTCTTCTCAGTGTCTCTGACCATAGGGTTTCACTGTCCCGGGAAAGTCTCTGCTAACACCCTGCAGAACGCAGTGCCCAATATACAGAAACGTCTTGCGGTATCTCCTACAGGGAAAGTGCCAGGAGGGAATTGTCGAGCTTGTTCTCAGTGTCTCTGAGAATTGCTCTGATTATCCGTGTGACCTCTTTGCTAAGACTCTCCAGAGAGCCGTCCTCAAAACCAACACACATCTTGACATATCTCCCACATTGATCGCAGTGTCTCCAGGAACGGCATTCAAGGAGCCAGGAACTTTTCTCCCTACACTGTCCATTGAGTTGGCCTCAAAACCAATCTACATCCTGCTATATCTCCCACATGGAAAGTGCCAGGAGGGAAAAGTGGGGATTATGTTTAGACTTTCTCGGAACTGCTTCAAATCAACTAGATATCTTTGTGCTGTAAATCTCCCAACAGCCAAACGCAAATGCAGCAAACATCTCGCTGTATGTCCCACATCCAAAGTGCCAAGAGAGAGCTTGCTCTCCCTGTCTTTGAGTACTGTTTTCACTGTCCCGATGACCTCTTTGCTAACATTCTCTTCAGAGCTGCAGTGAAACCAGGAACCACGTGGAGAAGGCACCCACACTGAAAGTGCCTGGAGGGAACATTGGGGCTTCTTCTCAGTGTCTCTGACATAGGGTTTCACTGTCCCGGGAAAGTCTCTGCTAACACCCTGCAGAACGCAGTGCCCAATATACAGAAACGTCTTGCGGTATCTCCTACAGGGAAAGTGCCAGGAGGGAATTGTCGAGCTTGTTCTCAGTGTCTCTGAGAATTGCTCTGATTATCCATGTGACCTCTTTGCTAAGACTCTCCAGAGAGCCGTCCTCAAAACCAACACACATCTTGACATATCTCCCACATTGATCGCAGTGTCTCCAGGAACGGCATTCAAGGAGCCAGGAACTTTTCTCCCTACACTGTCCATTGAGTTGTCCTCAAAACCAATATACATCCTGCTATATCTCCCACATGGAAAGTGCCAGGAGGGAAAAGTGGGGATTATGTTTAGACTTTCTCGGAACTGCTTCAAATCAACTAGATATCTTTGTGCTGTAAATCTCCCAACAGCCAAACGCAAATGCAGCAAACATCTCGCTGTATGTCCCACATCCAAAGTGCCAAGAGAGAGCTTGCTCTCCCTGTCTTTGAGTACTGTTTTCACTGTCCCGGTTACCTCTTTGCTAACATTCTCTTCAGAGCTGCAGTGAAACCAGGAACCACGTGGAGAAGGCACCCACACTGAAAGTGCCTGGAGGGAACATTGGGGCTTCTTCTCAGTGTCTCTGACCATAGGGTTTCACTGTCCCGGGAAAGTCTCTGCTAACACCCTGCAGAGCGCAGTGCTCAATATACAGAAACGTCTTGCGGTATCTCCTACAGGGAAAGTGCCAGGAGGGAATTGTCGAGCTTCTTCTCAGTGTCTCTGAGAATTGCTCTGATTATCCGTGTGACCTCTTTGCTAAGACTCTCCAGAGAGCCGTCCTCAAAACCAACACACATCTTGACATATCTCCCACATTGATCGCAGTGTCTCCAGGAACGGCATTCAAGGAGCCAGGAACTTTTCTCCCTACACTGTCCATTGAGTTGGCCTCAAAACCAATCTACATCCTGCTATATCTCCCACATGGAAAGTGCCAGGAGGGAAAAGTGGGGATTATGTTTAGACTTTCTCGGAACTGCTTCAAATCAACTAGATATCTTTGTGCTGTAAATCTCCCAACAGCCAAACGCAAATGCAGCAAACATCTCGCTGTATGTCCCACATCCAAAGTGCCAAGAGAGAGCTTGCTCTCCCTGTCTTTGAGACCTGTTTTCACTGTCCCGGTTACCTCTTTGCTAACATTCTCTTCAGAGCTGCAGTGAAACCAGGAACCACGTGGAGAAGGCACCCACACTGGAAGTGCCTGGAGGGAACATTGGGGCTTCTTCTCAGTGTCTCTGACATAGGGTTTCACTGTCCCGGGAAAGTCTCTGCTAACACCCTGCAGAACGCAGTGCCCAATATACAGAAACGTCTTGCGGTATCTCCTACAGGGAAAGTGCCAGGAGGGAATTGTCGAGCTTCTTCTCAGTGTCTCTGAGAATTGCTCTGATTATCTGTGTGACCTCTTTACCAACACACATCTTGACATATCTCCCACATTGATCGCAGTGTCTCCAGGAACGGCATTCAAGGAGCCAGGAACTTTTCTCCCTACACTGTCCATTGAGTTGGCCTCAAAACCAATCTACATCCTGCTATATCTCCCACATGGAAAGTGCCAGGAGGGAAAAGTGGGGATTATGTTTAGACTTTCTCGGAACTGCTTCAAATCAACTAGATATCTTTGTGCTGTAAATCTCCCATCAGCCAAACGCAAAAGCAGCAAACATCTCGCTGTATGTCCCACATCCAAAGTGCTAAGAGAGTAATGTAGAGCTTGCTCTCCCTGTCTTTGAGCACTGTTTTCACTGTCCCGATGACCTCTTTGCTAACATTCTCTTCAGAGCTGCAGTGAAACCAGGAACCACGTGGAGAAGGCACCCACACTGAAAGTGCCTGGAGGGAACATTGGGGCTTCTTCTCAGTGTCTCTGACCATAGGGTTTCACTGTCCCGGGAAAGTCTCTGCTAACACCCTGCAGAGCGCAGTGCCCAATATACAGAAACGTCTTGCGGTATCTCCTACAGGGAAAGTGCCAGGAGGGAATTGTCGAGCTTGTTCTCAGTGTCTCTGAGAATTGCTCTGATTATCCGTGTGACCTCTTTACTAAGACTCTCCAGAGAGACGTCCTCAAAACCAACACACATCTTGACATATCTCCCACATTGATCGCAGTGTCTCCAGGAACGGCATTCAAGGAGCCAGGAACTTTTCTCCCTACACTGTCCATTGAGTTGGCCTCAAAACCAATATACATCCTGCTATATCTCCCACATGGAAAATGCCAGGAGGGAAAAGTGGGGATTATGTTTAGACTTTCTCGGAACTGCTTCAAATCAACTAGATATCTTTGTGCTGTAAATCTCCCAACAGCCAAACGCAAATGCAGCAAACATCTCGCTGTATGTCCCACATCCAAAGTGCCAAGAGAGTAATGTAGAGCTTGCTCTCCCTGTCTTTGAGTACTGTTTTCACTGTCCCGATGAGCTCTTTGCTAACATTCTCTTCAGAGCTGCAGTGAAACCAGGAACCACGTGGAGAAGGCACCCACACTGAAAGTGCCTGGAGGGAACATTGGGGCTTCTTCTCAGTGTCTCTGACCATAGGGTTTCACTGTCCCGGGAAAGTCTCTGCTAACACCCTGCAGAGCGCAGTGCCCAATATACAGAAACGTCTTGCGGTATCTCCTACAGGGAAAGTGCCAGGAGGGAATTGTCGAGCTTGTTCTCAGTGTCTCTGAGAATTGCTCTGATTATCCATGTGACCTCTTTGCTAAGACTCTCCAGACAGACGTCCTCAAAACCAACACACATCTTGACATATCTCCCACATTGATCGCAGTGTCTCCAGGAACGGCATTCAAGGAGCCAGGAACTTTTCTCCCTACACTGTCCATTGAGTTGGCCTCAAAACCAATCTACAT
Source organism: Chroicocephalus ridibundus (assembly GCF_963924245.1). Classification (NCBI taxonomy): domain Eukaryota; kingdom Metazoa; phylum Chordata; class Aves; order Charadriiformes; family Laridae; genus Chroicocephalus; species Chroicocephalus ridibundus. The sequence goes on along the minus strand of NW_026961466.1, from coordinate 292,304 downwards.
CCTGCTATATCTCCCACATGGAAAGTGCCAGGAGGGAAAAGTGGGGATTATGTTTAGACTTTCTCGGAACTGCTTCAAATCAACTAGATATCTTTGTGCTGTAAATCTCCCAACAGCCAAACGCAAATGCAGCAAACATCTCGCTGTATGTCCCACATCCAAAGTGCCAAGAGAGAGCTTGCTCTCCCTGTCTTTGAGTACTGTTTTCACTGTCCCGGTTACCTCTTTGCTAACATTCTCTTCAGAGCTGCAGTGAAACCAGGAACCACGTGGAGAAGGCACCCACACTGAAAGTGCCTGGAGGGAACATTGGGGCTTCTTCTCAGTGTCTCTGACCATAGGGTTTCACTGTCCCGGGAAAGTCTCTGCTAACACCCTGCAGAGCGCAGTGCTCAATATACAGAAACGTCTTGCGGTATCTCCTACAGGGAAAGTGCCAGGAGGGAATTGTCGAGCTTCTTCTCAGTGTCTCTGAGAATTGCTCTGATTATCCGTGTGACCTCTTTGCTAAGACTCTCCAGAGAGCCGTCCTCAAAACCAACACACATCTTGACATATCTCCCACATTGATCGCAGTGTCTCCAGGAACGGCATTCAAGGAGCCAGGAACTTTTCTCCCTACACTGTCCATTGAGTTGGCCTCAAAACCAATCTACATCCTGCTATATCTCCCACATGGAAAGTGCCAGGAGGGAAAAGTGGGGATTATGTTTAGACTTTCTCGGAACTGCTTCAAATCAACTAGATATCTTTGTGCTGTAAATCTCCCAACAGCCAAACGCAAATGCAGCAAACATCTCGCTGTATGTCCCACATCCAAAGTGCCAAGAGAGAGCTTGCTCTCCCTGTCTTTGAGACCTGTTTTCACTGTCCCGGTTACCTCTTTGCTAACATTCTCTTCAGAGCTGCAGTGAAACCAGGAACCACGTGGAGAAGGCACCCACACTGGAAGTGCCTGGAGGGAACATTGGGGCTTCTTCTCAGTGTCTCTGACATAGGGTTTCACTGTCCCGGGAAAGTCTCTGCTAACACCCTGCAGAACGCAGTGCCCAATATACAGAAACGTCTTGCGGTATCTCCTACAGGGAAAGTGCCAGGAGGGAATTGTCGAGCTTCTTCTCAGTGTCTCTGAGAATTGCTCTGATTATCTGTGTGACCTCTTTACCAACACACATCTTGACATATCTCCCACATTGATCGCAGTGTCTCCAGGAACGGCATTCAAGGAGCCAGGAACTTTTCTCCCTACACTGTCCATTGAGTTGGCCTCAAAACCAATCTACATCCTGCTATATCTCCCACATGGAAAGTGCCAGGAGGGAAAAGTGGGGATTATGTTTAGACTTTCTCGGAACTGCTTCAAATCAACTAGATATCTTTGTGCTGTAAATCTCCCAACAGCCAAACGCAAATGCAGCAAACATCTCGCTGTATGTCCCACATCCAAAGTGCCAAGAGAGAGCTTGCTCTCCCTGTCTTTGAGTACTGTTTTCACTGTCCCGGTTACCTCTTTGCTAACATTCTCTTCAGAGCTGCAGTGAAACCAGGAACCACGTGGAGAAGGCACCCACACTGAAAGTGCCTGGAGGGAACATTGGGGCTTCTTCTCAGTGTCTCTGACCATAGGGTTTCACTGTCCCGGGAAAGTCTCTGCTAACACCCTGCAGAGCGCAGTGCTCAATATACAGAAACGTCTTGCGGTATCTCCTACAGGGAAAGTGCCAGGAGGGAATTGTCGAGCTTCTTCTCAGTGTCTCTGAGAATTGCTCTGATTATCCGTGTGACCTCTTTGCTAAGACTCTCCAGAGAGCCGTCCTCAAAACCAACACACATCTTGACATATCTCCCACATTGATCGCAGTTTCTCCAGGAACGGCATTCAAGGAGCCAGGAACTTTTCTCCCTACACTGTCCATTGAGTTGGCCTCAAAACCAATCTACATCCTGCTATATCTCCCACATGGAAAGTGCCAGGAGGGAAAAGTGGGGATTATGTTTAGACTTTCTCGGAACTGCTTCAAATCAACTAGATATCTTTGTGCTGTAAATCTCCCAACAGCCAAACGCAAATGCAGCAAACATCTCGCTGTATGTCCCACATCCAAAGTGCCAAGAGAGAGCTTGCTCTCCCTGTCTTTGAGACCTGTTTTCACTGTCCCGGTTACCTCTTTGCTAACATTCTCTTCAGAGCTGCAGTGAAACCAGGAACCACGTGGAGAAGGCACCCACACTGGAAGTGCCTGGAGGGAACATTGGGGCTTCTTCTCAGTGTCTCTGACATAGGGTTTCACTGTCCCGGGAAAGTCTCTGCTAACACCCTGCAGAACGCAGTGCCCAATATACAGAAACGTCTTGCGGTATCTCCTACAGGGAAAGTGCCAGGAGGGAATTGTCGAGCTTCTTCTCAGTGTCTCTGAGAATTGCTCTGATTATCTGTGTGACCTCTTTACCAACACACATCTTGACATATCTCCCACATTGATCGCAGTGTCTCCAGGAACGGCATTCAAGGAGCCAGGAACTTTTCTCCCTACACTGTCCATTGAGTTGGCCTCAAAACCAATCTACATCCTGCTATATCTCCCACATGGAAAGTGCCAGGAGGGAAAAGTGGGGATTATGTTTAGACTTTCTCGGAACTGCTTCAAATCAACTAGATATCTTTGTGCTGTAAATCTCCCATCAGCCAAACGCAAAAGCAGCAAACATCTCGCTGTATGTCCCACATCCAAAGTGCTAAGAGAGTAATGTAGAGCTTGCTCTCCCTGTCTTTGAGCACTGTTTTCACTGTCCCGATGACCTCTTTGCTAACATTCTCTTCAGAGCTGCAGTGAAACCAGGAACCACGTGGAGAAGGCACCCACACTGAAAGTGCCTGGAGGGAACATTGGGGCTTCTTCTCAGTGTCTCTGACCATAGGGTTTCACTGTCCCGGGAAAGTCTCTGCTAACACCCTGCAGAGCGCAGTGCCCAATATACAGAAACGTCTTGCGGTATCTCCTACAGGGAAAGTGCCAGGAGGGAATTGTCGAGCTTGTTCTCAGTGTCTCTGAGAATTGCTCTGATTATCCGTGTGACCTCTTTACTAAGACTCTCCAGAGAGACGTCCTCAAAACCAACACACATCTTGACATATCTCCCACATTGATCGCAGTGTCTCCAGGAACGGCATTCAAGGAGCCAGGAACTTTTCTCCCTACACTGTCCATTGAGTTGTCCTCAAAACCAATATACATCCTGCTATATCTCCCACATGGAAAATGCCAGGAGGGAAAAGTGGGGATTATGTTTAGACTTTCTCGGAACTGCTTCAAATCAACTAGATATCTTTGTGCTGTAAATCTCCCAACAGCCAAACGCAAATGCAGCAAACATCTCGCTGTATGTCCCACATCCAAAGTGCCAAGAGAGTAATGTAGAGCTTGCTCTCCCTGTCTTTGAGTACTGTTTTCACTGTCCCGATGAGCTCTTTGCTAACATTCTCTTCAGAGCTGCAGTGAAACCAGGAACCACGTGGAGAAGGCACCCACACTGAAAGTGCCTGGAGGGAACATTGGGGCTTCTTCTCAGTGTCTCTGACCATAGGGTTTCACTGTCCCGGGAAAGTCTCTGCTAACACCCTGCAGAGCGCAGTGCCCAATATACAGAAACGTCTTGCGGTATCTCCTACAGGGAAAGTGCCAGGAGGGAATTGTCGAGCTTGTTCTCAGTGTCTCTGAGAATTGCTCTGATTATCCATGTGACCTCTTTGCTAAGACTCTCCAGAGAGCCGTCCTCAAAACCAACACACATCTTGACATATCTCCCACATTGATCGCAGTGTCTCCAGGAACGGCATTCAAGGAGCCAGGAACTTTTCTCCCTACACTGTCCATTGAGTTGTCCTCAAAACCAATCTACATCCTGCTATATCTCCCACATGGAAAGTGCCAGGAGGGAAAAGTGGGGATTATGTTTAGACTTTCTCGGAACTGCTTCAAATCAACTAGATATCTTTGTGCTGTAAATCTCCCAACAGCCAAACGCAAATGCAGCAAACATCTCGCTGTATGTCCCACATCCAAAGTGCCAAGAGAGAGCTTGCTCTCCCTGTCTTTGAGTACTGTTTTCACTGTCCCGGTTACCTCTTTGCTAACATTCTCTTCAGAGCTGCAGTGAAACCAGGAACCACGTGGAGAAGGCACCCACACTGAAAGTGCCTGGAGGGAACATTGGGGCTTCTTCTCAGTGTCTCTGACATAGGGTTTCACTGTCCCGGGAAAGTCTCTGCTAACACCCTGCAGAACGCAGTGCCCAATATACAGAAACGTCTTGCGGTATCTCCTACAGGGAAAGTGCCAGGAGGGAATTGTCGAGCTTCTTCTCAGTGTCTCTGAGAATTGCTCTGATTATCCGTGTGACCTCTTTACCAACACACATCTTGACATATCTCCCACATTGATCGCAGTGTCTCCAGGAACGGCATTCAAGGAGCCAGGAACTTTTCTCCCTACACTGTCCATTGAGTTGGCCTCAAAACCAATATACATCCTGCTATATCTCCCACATGGAAAGTGCCAGGAGGGAAAAGTGGGGATTATGTTTAGACTTTCTCGGAACTGCTTCAAATCAACTAGATATCTTTGTGCTGTAAATCTCCCAACAGCCAAACGCAAATGCAGCAAACATCTCGCTGTATGTCCCACATCCAAAGTGCCAAGAGAGAGCTTGCTCTCCCTGTCTTTGAGTACTGTTTTCACTGTCACGATGACCTCTTTGCTAACATTCTCTTCAGAGCTGCAGTGAAACCAGGAACCACGTGGAGAAGGCACCCACACTGGAAGTGCCTGGAGGGAACATTGGGGCTTCTTCTCAGTGTCTCTGACCATAGGGTTTCACTGTCCCGGGAAAGTCTCTGCTAACACCCTGCAGAGCGCAGTGCCCAATATACAGAAACGTCTTGCGGTATCTCCTACAGGGAAAGTGCCAGGAGGGAATTGTCGAGCTTGTTCTCAGTGTCTCTGAGAATTGCTCTGATTATCCATGTGACCTCTTTGCTAAGACTCTCCAGAGAGCCGTCCTCAAAACCAACACACATCTTGACATATCTCCCACATTGATCGCAGTTTCTCCAGGAACGGCATTCAAGGAGCCAGGAACTTTTCTCCCTACACTGTCCTTTGAGTTGGCCTCAAAACCAATATACATCCTGCTATATCTCCCACATGGAAAGTGCCAGGAGGGAAAAGTGGGGATTATGTTTAGACTTTCTCGGAACTGCTTCAAATCAACTAGATATCTTTGTGCTGTAAATCTCCCAACAGCCAAACGCAAATGCAGCAAACATCTCGCTGTATGTCCCACATCCAAAGTGCCAAGAGAGAGCTTGCTCTCCCTGTCTTTGAGTACTGTTTTCACTGTCCCGGTTACCTCTTTGCTAACATTCTCTTCAGAGCTGCAGTGAAACCAGGAACCACGTGGAGAAGGCACCCACACTGGAGGTGCCTGGAGGGAACATTGGGGCTTCTTCTCAGTGTCTCTGACCATAGGGTTTCACTGTCCCGGGAAAGTCTCTGCTAACACCCTGCAGAACGCAGTGCCCAATATACAGAAACGTCTTGCGGTATCTCCTACAGGGAAAGTGCCAGGAGGGAATTGTCGAGCTTGTTCTCAGTGTCTCTGAGAATTGCTCTGATTATCCGTGTGACCTCTTTGCTAAGACTCTCCAGAGAGCCGTCCTCAAAACCAACACACATCTTGACATATCTCCCACATTGATCGCAGTGTCTCCAGGAACGGCATTCAAGGAGCCAGGAACTTTTCTCCCTACACTGTCCATTGAGTTGTCCTCAAAACCAATCTACATCCTGCTATATCTCCCACATGGAAAGTGCCAGGAGGGAAAAGTGGGGATTATGTTTAGACTTTCTCGGAACTGCTTCAAATCAACTAGATATCTTTGTGCTGTAAATCTCCCAACAGCCAAACGCAAATGCAGCAAACATCTCGCTGTATGTCCCACATCCAAAGTGCCAAGAGAGAGCTTGCTCTCCCTGTCTTTGAGTACTGTTTTCACTGTCCCGATGAGCTCTTTGCTAACATTCTCTTCAGAGCTGCAGTGAAACCAGGAACCACGTGGAGAAGGCACCCACACTGAAAGTGCCTGGAGGGAACATTGGGGCTTCTTCTCAGTGTCTCTGACATAGGGTTTCACTGTCCCGGGAAAGTCTCTGCTAACACCCTGCAGAACGCAGTGCCCAATATACAGAAACGTCTTGCGGTATCTCCTACAGGGAAAGTGCCAGGAGGGAATTGTCGAGCTTGTTCTCAGTGTCTCTGAGAATTGCTCTGATTATCCATGTGACCTCTTTGCTAAGACTCTCCAGAGAGCCGTCCTCAAAACCAACACACATCTTGACATATCTCCCACATTGATCGCAGTTTCTCCAGGAACGGCATTCAAGGAGCCAGGAACTTTTCTCCCTACACTGTCCTTTGAGTTGGCCTCAAAACCAATATACATCCTGCTATATCTCCCACATGGAAAGTGCCAGGAGGGAAAAGTGGGGATTATGTTTAGACTTTCTCGGAACTGCTTCAAATCAACTAGATATCTTTGTGCTGTAAATCTCCCAACAGCCAAACGCAAATGCAGCAAACATCTCGCTGTATGTCCCACATCCAAAGTGCCAAGAGAGAGCTTGCTCTCCCTGTCTTTGAGTACTGTTTTCACTGTCCCGGTTACCTCTTTGCTAACATTCTCTTCAGAGCTGCAGTGAAACCAGGAACCACGTGGAGAAGGCACCCACACTGGAGGTGCCTGGAGGGAACATTGGGGCTTCTTCTCAGTGTCTCTGACCATAGGGTTTCACTGTCCCGGGAAAGTCTCTGCTAACACCCTGCAGAACGCAGTGCCCAATATACAGAAACGTCTTGCGGTATCTCCTACAGGGAAAGTGCCAGGAGGGAATTGTCGAGCTTGTTCTCAGTGTCTCTGAGAATTGCTCTGATTATCCGTGTGACCTCTTTGCTAAGACTCTCCAGAGAGACGTCCTCAAAACCAACACACATCTTGACATATCTCCTACATTGATCGCAGTGTCTCCAGGAACGGCATTCAAGGAGCCAGGAACTTTTCTCCCTACACTGTCCATTGAGTTGTCCTCAAAACCAATATACATCCTGCTATATCTCCCACATGGAAAGTGCCAGGAGGGAAAAGTGGGGATTATGTTTAGACTTTCTCGGAACTGCTTCAAATCAACTAGATATCTTTGTGCTGTAAATCTCCCAACAGCCAAACGCAAATGCAGCAAACATCTCGCTGTATGTCCCACATCCAAAGTGCCAAGAGAGAGCTTGCTCTCCCTGTCTTTGAGTACTGTTTTCACTGTCCCGGTTACCTCTTTGCTAACATTCTCTTCAGAGCTGCAGTGAAACCAGGAACCACGTGGAGAAGGCACCCACACTGAAAGTGCCTGGAGGGAACATTGGGGCTTCTTCTCAGTGTCTCTGACCATAGGGTTTCACTGTCCCGGGAAAGTCTCTGCTAACACCCTGCAGAGCGCAGTGCTCAATATACAGAAACGTCTTGCGGTATCTCCTACAGGGAAAGTGCCAGGAGGGAATTGTCGAGCTTCTTCTCAGTGTCTCTGAGAATTGCTCTGATTATCCGTGTGACCTCTTTGCTAAGACTCTCCAGAGAGCCGTCCTCAAAACCAACACACATCTTGACATATCTCCCACATTGATCGCAGTGTCTCCAGGAACGGCATTCAAGGAGCCAGGAACTTTTCTCCCTACACTGTCCATTGAGTTGTCCTCAAAACCAATCTACATCCTGCTATATCTCCCACATGGAAAGTGCCAGGAGGGAAAAGTGGGGATTATGTTTAGACTTTCTCGGAACTGCTTCAAATCAACTAGATATCTTTGTGCTGTAAATCTCCCAACAGCCAAACGCAAATGCAGCAAACATCTCGCTGTATGTCCCACATCCAAAGTGCCAAGAGAGAGCTTGCTCTCCCTGTCTTTGAGACCTGTTTTCACTGTCCCGGTTACCTCTTTGCTAACATTCTCTTCAGAGCTGCAGTGAAACCAGGAACCACGTGGAGAAGGCACCCACACTGGAAGTGCCTGGAGGGAACATTGGGGCTTCTTCTCAGTGTCTCTGACATAGGGTTTCACTGTCCCGGGAAAGTCTCTGCTAACACCCTGCAGAACGCAGTGCCCAATATACAGAAACGTCTTGCGGTATCTCCTACAGGGAAAGTGCCAGGAGGGAATTGTCGAGCTTCTTCTCAGTGTCTCTGAGAATTGCTCTGATTATCTGTGTGACCTCTTTACCAACACACATCTTGACATATCTCCCACATTGATCGCAGTGTCTCCAGGAACGGCATTCAAGGAGCCAGGAACTTTTCTCCCTACACTGTCCATTGAGTTGGCCTCAAAACCAATCTACATCCTGCTATATCTCCCACATGGAAAGTGCCAGGAGGGAAAAGTGGGGATTATGTTTAGACTTTCTCGGAACTGCTTCAAATCAACTAGATATCTTTGTGCTGTAAATCTCCCAACAGCCAAACGCAAATGCAGCAAACATCTCGCTGTATGTCCCACATCCAAAGTGCCAAGAGAGAGCTTGCTCTCCCTGTCTTTGAGTACTGTTTTCACTGTCCCGATGACCTCTTTGCTAACATTCTCTTCAGAGCTGCAGTGAAACCAGGAACCACGTGGAGAAGGCACCCACCCTGGAAGTGCCTGGAGGGAACATTGGGGCTTCTTCTCAGTGTCTCTGACCATAGGGTTTCACTGTCCCGGGAAAGTCTCTGCTAACACCCTGCAGAACGCAGTGCCCAATATACAGAAACGTCTTGCGGTATCTCCTACAGGGAAAGTGCCAGGAGGGAATTGTCGAGCTTGTTCTCAGTGTCTCTGAGAATTGCTCTGATTATCCATGTGACCTCTTTGCTAAGACTCTCCAGAGAGACGTCCTCAAAACCAACACACATCTTGACATATCTCCCACATTGATCGCAGTTTCTCCAGGAACGGCATTCAAGGAGCCAGGAACTTTTCTCCCTACACTGTCCATTGAGTTGGCCTCAAAACCAATATACATCCTGCTATATCTCCCACATGGAAAGTGCCAGGAGGGAAAAGTGGGGATTATGTTTAGACTTTCTCGGAACTGCTTCAAATCAACTAGATATCTTTGTGCTGTAAATCTCCCAACAGCCAAACGCAAATGCAGCAAACATCTCGCTGTATGTCCCACATCCAAAGTGCCAAGAGAGAGCTTGCTCTCCCTGTCTTTGAGTACTGTTTTCACTGTCCCGGTTACCTCTTTGCTAACATTCTCTTCAGAGCTGCAGTGAAACCAGGAACCACGTGGAGAAGGCACCCACACTGAAAGTGCCTGGAGGGAACATTGGGGCTTCTTCTCAGTGTCTCTGACCATAGGGTTTCACTGTCCCGGGAAAGTCTCTGCTAACACCCTGCAGAGCGCAGTGCTCAATATACAGAAACGTCTTGCGGTATCTCCTACAGGGAAAGTGCCAGGAGGGAATTGTCGAGCTTCTTCTCAGTGTCTCTGAGAATTGCTCTGATTATCCGTGTGACCTCTTTGCTAAGACTCTCCAGAGAGCCGTCCTCAAAACCAACACACATCTTGACATATCTCCCACATTGATCGCAGTGTCTCCAGGAACGGCATTCAAGGAGCCAGGAACTTTTCTCCCTACACTGTCCATTGAGTTGTCCTCAAAACCAATCTACATCCTGCTATATCTCCCACATGGAAAGTGCCAGGAGGGAAAAGTGGGGATTATGTTTAGACTTTCTCGGAACTGCTTCAAATCAACTAGATATCTTTGTGCTGTAAATCTCCCAACAGCCAAACGCAAATGCAGCAAACATCTCGCTGTATGTCCCACATCCAAAGTGCCAAGAGAGAGCTTGCTCTCCCTGTCTTTGAGACCTGTTTTCACTGTCCCGGTTACCTCTTTGCTAACATTCTCTTCAGAGCTGCAGTGAAACCAGGAACCACGTGGAGAAGGCACCCACACTGGAAGTGCCTGGAGGGAACATTGGGGCTTCTTCTCAGTGTCTCTGACATAGGGTTTCACTGTCCCGGGAAAGTCTCTGCTAACACCCTGCAGAACGCAGTGCCCAATATACAGAAACGTCTTGCGGTATCTCCTACAGGGAAAGTGCCAGGAGGGAATTGTCGAGCTTCTTCTCAGTGTCTCTGAGAATTGCTCTGATTATCTGTGTGACCTCTTTACCAACACACATCTTGACATATCTCCCACATTGATCGCAGTGTCTCCAGGAACGGCATTCAAGGAGCCAGGAACTTTTCTCCCTACACTGTCCATTGAGTTGGCCTCAAAACCAATCTACATCCTGCTATATCTCCCACATGGAAAGTGCCAGGAGGGAAAAGTGGGGATTATGTTTAGACTTTCTCGGAACTGCTTCAAATCAACTAGATATCTTTGTGCTGTAAATCTCCCAACAGCCAAACGCAAATGCAGCAAACATCTCGCTGTATGTCCCACATCCAAAGTGCCAAGAGAGAGCTTGCTCTCCCTGTCTTTGAGTACTGTTTTCACTGTCCCGATGACCTCTTTGCTAACATTCTCTTCAGAGCTGCAGTGAAACCAGGAACCACGTGGAGAAGGCACCCACCCTGGAAGTGCCTGGAGGGAACACTGGGGCTTCTTCTCAGTGTCTCTGACCATAGGGTTTCACTGTCCCGGGAAAGTCTCTGCTAACACCCTGCAGAACGCAGTGCCCAATATACAGAAACGTCTTGCGGTATCTCCTACAGGGAAAGTGCCAGGAGGGAATTGTCGAGCTTGTTCTCAGTGTCTCTGAGAATTGCTCTGATTATCCATGTGACCTCTTTGCTAAGACTCTCCAGAGAGACGTCCTCAAAACCAACACACATCTTGACATATCTCCCACATTGATCGCAGTTTCTCCAGGAACGGCATTCAAGGAGCCAGGAACTTTTCTCCCTACACTGTCCATTGAGTTGGCCTCAAAACCAATATACATCCTGCTATATCTCCCACATGGAAAGTGCCAGGAGGGAAAAGTGGGGATTATGTTTAGACTTTCTCGGAACTGCTTCAAATCAACTAGATATCTTTGTGCTGTAAATCTCCCAACAGCCAAACGCAAATGCAGCAAACATCTCGCTGTATGTCCCACATCCAAAGTGCCAAGAGAGAGCTTGCTCTCCCTGTCTTTGAGACCTGTTTTCACTGTCCCGGTTACCTCTTTGCTAACATTCTCTTCAGAGCTGCAGTGAAACCAGGAACCACGTGGAGAAGGCACCCACACTGAAAGTGCCTGGAGGGAACATTGGGGCTTCTTCTCAGTGTCTCTGACCATAGGGTTTCACTGTCCCGGGAAAGTCTCTGCTAACACCCTGCAGAGCGCAGTGCTCAATATACAGAAACGTCTTGCGGTATCTCCTACAGGGAAAGTGCCAGGAGGGAATTGTCGAGCTTCTTCTCAGTGTCTCTGAGAATTGCTCTGATTATCCGTGTGACCTCTTTGCTAAGACTCTCCAGAGAGCCGTCCTCAAAACCAACACACATCTTGACATATCTCCCACATTGATCGCAGTGTCTCCAGGAACGGCATTCAAGGAGCCAGGAACTTTTCTCCCTACACTGTCCATTGAGTTGTCCTCAAAACCAATCTACATCCTGCTATATCTCCCACATGGAAAGTGCCAGGAGGGAAAAGTGGGGATTATGTTTAGACTTTCTCGGAACTGCTTCAAATCAACTAGATATCTTTGTGCTGTAAATCTCCCAACAGCCAAACGCAAATGCAGCAAACATCTCGCTGTATGTCCCACATCCAAAGTGCCAAGAGAGAGCTTGCTCTCCCTGTCTTTGAGACCTGTTTTCACTGTCCCGGTTACCTCTTTGCTAACATTCTCTTCAGAGCTGCAGTGAAACCAGGAACCACGTGGAGAAGGCACCCACACTGGAAGTGCCTGGAGGGAACATTGGGGCTTCTTCTCAGTGTCTCTGACATAGGGTTTCACTGTCCCGGGAAAGTCTCTGCTAACACCCTGCAGAAAGCAGTGCCCAATATACAAAAACGTCTTGCGGTATCTCCTACAGGGAAAGTGCCAGGAGGGAATTGTCGAGCTTGTTCTCAGTGTCTCTGAGAATTGCTCTGATTATCCGTGTGACCTCTTTGCTAAGACTCTCCAGAGAGCCGTCCTCAAAACCAACACACATCTTGACATATCTCCCACATTGATCGCAGTGTCTCCAGGAACGGCATTCAAGGAGCCAGGAACTTTTCTCCCTACACTGTCCATTGAGTTGTCCTCAAAACCAATCTACATCCTGCTATATCTCCCACATGGAAAGTGCCAGGAGGGAAAAGTGGGGATTATGTTTAGACTTTCTCGGAACTGCTTCAAATCAACTAGATATCTTTGTGCTGTAAATCTCCCAACAGCCAAACGCAAATGCAGCAAACATCTCGCTGTATGTCCCACATCCAAAGTGCCAAGAGAGAGCTTGCTCTCCCTGTCTTTGAGTACTGTTTTCACTGTCCCGATGAGCTCTTTGCTAACATTCTCTTCAGAGCTGCAGTGAAACCAGGAACCACGTGGAGAAGGCACCCACACTGAAAGTGCCTGGAGGGAACATTGGGGCTTCTTCTCAGTGTCTCTGACCATAGGGTTTCACTGTCCCGGGAAAGTCTCTGCTAACACCCTGCAGAACGCAGTGCCCAATATACAGAAACGTCTTGCGGTATCTCCTACAGGGAAAGTGCCAGGAGGGAATTGTCGAGCTTGTTCTCAGTGTCTCTGAGAATTGCTCTGATTATCCATGTGACCTCTTTGCTAAGACTCTCCAGAGAGCCGTCCTCAAAACCAACACACATCTTGACATATCTCCCACATTGATCGCAGTGTCTCCAGGAACGGCATTCAAGGAGTCAGGAACTTTTCTCCCTACACTGTCCATTGAGTTGGCCTCAAAACCAATCTACATCCTGCTATATCTCCCACATGGAAAGTGCCAGGAGGGAAAAGTGGGGATTATGTTTAGACTTTCTCGGAACTGCTTCAAATCAACTAGATATCTTTGTGCTGTAAATCTCCCAACAGCCAAACACAAATGCAGCAAACATCTCGCTGTATGTCCCACATCCAAAGTGCCAAGAGAGAGCTTGCTCTCCCTGTCTTTGAGTACTGTTTTCACTGTCCCGGTTACCTCTTTGCTAACATTCTCTTCAGAGCTGCAGTGAAACCAGGAACCACGTGGAGAAGGCACCCACACTGAAAGTGCCTGGAGGGAACATTGGGGCTTCTTCTCAGTGTCTCTGACCATAGGGTTTCACTGTCCCGGGAAAGTCTCTGCTAACACCCTGCAGAACGCAGTGCCCAATATACAGAAACGTCTTGCGGTATCTCCTACAGGGAAAGTGCCAGGAGGGAATTGTCGAGCTTGTTCTCAGTGTCTCTGAGAATTGCTCTGATTATCCATGTGACCTCTTTGCTAAGACTCTCCAGAGAGACGTCCTCAAAACCAACACACATCTTGACATATCTCCCACATTGATCGCAGTTTCTCCAGGAACGGCATTCAAGGAGCCAGGAACTTTTCTCCCTACACTGTCCTTTGAGTTGGCCTCAAAACCAATATACATCCTGCTATATCTCCCACATGGAAAGTGCCAGGAGGGAAAAGTGGGGATTATGTTTAGACTTTCTCGGAACTGCTTCAAATCAACTAGATATCTTTGTGCTGTAAATCTCCCAACAGCCAAACGCAAATGCAGCAAACATCTCGCTGTATGTCCCACATCCAAAGTGCCAAGAGAGAGCTTGCTCTCCCTGTCTTTGAGTACTGTTTTCACTGTCCCGGTTACCTCTTTGCTAACATTCTCTTCAGAGCTGCAGTGAAACCAGGAACCACGTGGAGAAGGCACCCACACTGGAGGTGCCTGGAGGGAACATTGGGGCTTCTTCTCAGTGTCTCTGACCATAGGGTTTCACTGTCCCGGGAAAGTCTCTGCTAACACCCTGCAGAACGCAGTGCCCAATATACAGAAACGTCTTGCGGTATCTCCTACAGGGAAAGTGCCAGGAGGGAATTGTCGAGCTTGTTCTCAGTGTCTCTGAGAATTGCTCTGATTATCCGTGTGACCTCTTTGCTAAGACTCTCCAGAGAGACGTCCTCAAAACCAACACACATCTTGACATATCTCCTACATTGATCGCAGTGTCTCCAGGAACGGCATTCAAGGAGCCAGGAACTTTTCTCCCTACACTGTCCATTGAGTTGTCCTCAAAACCAATATACATCCTGCTATATCTCCCACATGGAAAGTGCCAGGAGGGAAAAGTGGGGATTATGTTTAGACTTTCTCGGAACTGCTTCAAATCAACTAGATATCTTTGTGCTGTAAATCTCCCAACAGCCAAACGCAAATGCAGCAAACATCTCGCTGTATGTCCCACATCCAAAGTGCCAAGAGAGAGCTTGCTCTCCCTGTCTTTGAGTACTGTTTTCACTGTCCCGGTTACCTCTTTGCTAACATTCTCTTCAGAGCTGCAGTGAAACCAGGAACCACGTGGAGAAGGCACCCACACTGAAAGTGCCTGGAGGGAACATTGGGGCTTCTTCTCAGTGTCTCTGACCATAGGGTTTCACTGTCCCGGGAAAGTCTCTGCTAACACCCTGCAGAGCGCAGTGCTCAATATACAGAAACGTCTTGCGGTATCTCCTACAGGGAAAGTGCCAGGAGGGAATTGTCGAGCTTCTTCTCAGTGTCTCTGAGAATTGCTCTGATTATCCGTGTGACCTCTTTGCTAAGACTCTCCAGAGAGCCGTCCTCAAAACCAACACACATCTTGACATATCTCCCACATTGATCGCAGTGTCTCCAGGAACGGCATTCAAGGAGCCAGGAACTTTTCTCCCTACACTGTCCATTGAGTTGTCCTCAAAACCAATCTACATCCTGCTATATCTCCCACATGGAAAGTGCCAGGAGGGAAAAGTGGGGATTATGTTTAGACTTTCTCGGAACTGCTTCAAATCAACTAGATATCTTTGTGCTGTAAATCTCCCAACAGCCAAACGCAAATGCAGCAAACATCTCGCTGTATGTCCCACATCCAAAGTGCCAAGAGAGAGCTTGCTCTCCCTGTCTTTGAGACCTGTTTTCACTGTCCCGGTTACCTCTTTGCTAACATTCTCTTCAGAGCTGCAGTGAAACCAGGAACCACGTGGAGAAGGCACCCACACTGGAAGTGCCTGGAGGGAACATTGGGGCTTCTTCTCAGTGTCTCTGACATAGGGTTTCACTGTCCCGGGAAAGTCTCTGCTAACACCCTGCAGAACGCAGTGCCCAATATACAGAAACGTCTTGCGGTATCTCCTACAGGGAAAGTGCCAGGAGGGAATTGTCGAGCTTCTTCTCAGTGTCTCTGAGAATTGCTCTGATTATCTGTGTGACCTCTTTACCAACACACATCTTGACATATCTCCCACATTGATCGCAGTGTCTCCAGGAACGGCATTCAAGGAGCCAGGAACTTTTCTCCCTACACTGTCCATTGAGTTGGCCTCAAAACCAATCTACATCCTGCTATATCTCCCACATGGAAAGTGCCAGGAGGGAAAAGTGGGGATTATGTTTAGACTTTCTCGGAACTGCTTCAAATCAACTAGATATCTTTGTGCTGTAAATCTCCCAACAGCCAAACGCAAATGCAGCAAACATCTCGCTGTATGTCCCACATCCAAAGTGCCAAGAGAGAGCTTGCTCTCCCTGTCTTTGAGTACTGTTTTCACTGTCCCGATGACCTCTTTGCTAACATTCTCTTCAGAGCTGCAGTGAAACCAGGAACCACGTGGAGAAGGCACCCACCCTGGAAGTGCCTGGAGGGAACATTGGGGCTTCTTCTCAGTGTCTCTGACCATAGGGTTTCACTGTCCCGGGAAAGTCTCTGCTAACACCCTGCAGAACGCAGTGCCCAATATACAGAAACGTCTTGCGGTATCTCCTACAGGGAAAGTGCCAGGAGGGAATTGTCGAGCTTGTTCTCAGTGTCTCTGAGAATTGCTCTGATTATCCATGTGACCTCTTTGCTAAGACTCTCCAGAGAGACGTCCTCAAAACCAACACACATCTTGACATATCTCCCACATTGATCGCAGTTTCTCCAGGAACGGCATTCAAGGAGCCAGGAACTTTTCTCCCTACACTGTCCATTGAGTTGGCCTCAAAACCAATATACATCCTGCTATATCTCCCACATGGAAAGTGCCAGGAGGGAAAAGTGGGGATTATGTTTAGACTTTCTCGGAACTGCTTCAAATCAACTAGATATCTTTGTGCTGTAAATCTCCCAACAGCCAAACGCAAATGCAGCAAACATCTCGCTGTATGTCCCACATCCAAAGTGCCAAGAGAGAGCTTGCTCTCCCTGTCTTTGAGTACTGTTTTCACTGTCCCGGTTACCTCTTTGCTAACATTCTCTTCAGAGCTGCAGTGAAACCAGGAACCACGTGGAGAAGGCACCCACACTGAAAGTGCCTGGAGGGAACATTGGGGCTTCTTCTCAGTGTCTCTGACCATAGGGTTTCACTGTCCCGGGAAAGTCTCTGCTAACACCCTGCAGAGCGCAGTGCTCAATATACAGAAACGTCTTGCGGTATCTCCTACAGGGAAAGTGCCAGGAGGGAATTGTCGAGCTTCTTCTCAGTGTCTCTGAGAATTGCTCTGATTATCCGTGTGACCTCTTTGCTAAGACTCTCCAGAGAGCCGTCCTCAAAACCAACACACATCTTGACATATCTCCCACATTGATCGCAGTGTCTCCAGGAACGGCATTCAAGGAGCCAGGAACTTTTCTCCCTACACTGTCCATTGAGTTGTCCTCAAAACCAATCTACATCCTGCTATATCTCCCACATGGAAAGTGCCAGGAGGGAAAAGTGGGGATTATGTTTAGACTTTCTCGGAACTGCTTCAAATCAACTAGATATCTTTGTGCTGTAAATCTCCCAACAGCCAAACGCAAATGCAGCAAACATCTCGCTGTATGTCCCACATCCAAAGTGCCAAGAGAGAGCTTGCTCTCCCTGTCTTTGAGACCTGTTTTCACTGTCCCGGTTACCTCTTTGCTAACATTCTCTTCAGAGCTGCAGTGAAACCAGGAACCACGTGGAGAAGGCACCCACACTGGAAGTGCCTGGAGGGAACATTGGGGCTTCTTCTCAGTGTCTCTGACATAGGGTTTCACTGTCCCGGGAAAGTCTCTGCTAACACCCTGCAGAACGCAGTGCCCAATATACAAAAACGTCTTGCGGTATCTCCTACAGGGAAAGTGCCAGGAGGGAATTGTCGAGCTTCTTCTCAGTGTCTCTGAGAATTGCTCTGATTATCTGTGTGACCTCTTTACCAACACACATCTTGACATATCTCCCACATTGATCGCAGTGTCTCCAGGAACGGCATTCAAGGAGCCAGGAACTTTTCTCCCTACACTGTCCATTGAGTTGGCCTCAAAACCAATCTACATCCTGCTATATCTCCCACATGGAAAGTGCCAGGAGGGAAAAGTGGGGATTATGTTTAGACTTTCTCGGAACTGCTTCAAATCAACTAGATATCTTTGTGCTGTAAATCTCCCAACAGCCAAACGCAAATGCAGCAAACATCTCGCTGTATGTCCCACATCCAAAGTGCCAAGAGAGAGCTTGCTCTCCCTGTCTTTGAGTACTGTTTTCACTGTCCCGATGACCTCTTTGCTAACATTCTCTTCAGAGCTGCAGTGAAACCAGGAACCACGTGGAGAAGGCACCCACCCTGGAAGTGCCTGGAGGGAACATTGGGGCTTCTTCTCAGTGTCTCTGACCATAGGGTTTCACTGTCCCGGGAAAGTCTCTGCTAACACCCTGCAGAACGCAGTGCCCAATATACAGAAACGTCTTGCGGTATCTCCTACAGGGAAAGTGCCAGGAGGGAATTGTCGAGCTTCTTCTCAGTGTCTCTGAGAATTGCTCTGATTATCTGTGTGACCTCTTTGCTAAGACTCTCCAGAGAGACGTCCTCAAAACCAACACACATCTTGACATATCTCCCACATTGATCGCAGTTTCTCCAGGAACGGCATTCAAGGAGCCAGGAACTTTTCTCCCTACACTGTCCATTGAGTTGGCCTCAAAACCAATATACATCCTGCTATATCTCCCACATGGAAAGTGCCAGGAGGGAAAAGTGGGGATTATGTTTAGACTTTCTCGGAACTGCTTCAAATCAACTAGATATCTTTGTGCTGTAAATCTCCCAACAGCCAAACGCAAATGCAGCAAACATCTCGCTGTATGTCCCACATCCAAAGTGCCAAGAGAGAGCTTGCTCTCCCTGTCTTTGAGTACTGTTTTCACTGTCCCGGTTACCTCTTTGCTAACATTCTCTTCAGAGCTGCAGTGAAACCAGGAACCACGTGGAGAAGGCACCCACACTGAAAGTGCCTGGAGGGAACATTGGGGCTTCTTCTCAGTGTCTCTGACCATAGGGTTTCACTGTCCCGGGAAAGTCTCTGCTAACACCCTGCAGAGCGCAGTGCCCAATATACAGAAACGTCTTGCGGTATCTCCTACAGGGAAAGTGCCAGGAGGGAATTGTCGAGCTTGTTCTCAGTGTCTCTGAGAATTGCTCTGATTATCCGTGTGACCTCTTTGCTAAGACTCTCCAGAGAGCCGTCCTCAAAACCAACACACATCTTGACATATCTCCCACATTGATCGCAGTGTCTCCAGGAACGGCATTCAAGGAGCCAGGAACTTTTCTCCCTACACTGTCCATTGAGTTGTCCTCAAAACCAATCTACATCCTGCTATATCTCCCACATGGAAAGTGCCAGGAGGGAAAAGTGGGGATTATGTTTAGACTTTCTCGGAACTGCTTCAAATCAACTAGATATCTTTGTGCTGTAAATCTCCCAACAGCCAAACGCAAATGCAGCAAACATCTCGCTGTATGTCCCACATCCAAAGTGCCAAGAGAGAGCTTGCTCTCCCTGTCTTTGAGTACTGTTTTCACTGTCCCGATGACCTCTTTGCTAACATTCTCTTCAGAGCTGCAGTGAAACCAGGAACCACGTGGAGAAGGCACCCACACTGAAAGTGCCTGGAGGGAACATTGGGGCTTCTTCTCAGTGTCTCTGACCATAGGGTTTCACTGTCCCGGGAAAGTCTCTGCTAACACCCTGCAGAGCGCAGTGCCCAATATACAGAAACGTCTTGCGGTATCTCCTACAGGGAAAGTGCCAGGAGGGAATTGTCGAGCTTGTTCTCAGTGTCTCTGAGAATTGCTCTGATTATCCGTGTGACCTCTTTGCTAAGACTCTCCAGAGAGCCGTCCTCAAAACCAACACACATCTTGACATATCTCCCACATTGATCGCAGTGTCTCCAGGAACGGCATTCAAGGAGCCAGGAACTTTTCTCCCTACACTGTCCATTGAGTTGTCCTCAAAACCAATCCACATCCTGCTATATCTCCCACATGGAAAGTGCCAGGAGGGAAAAGTGGGGATTATGTTTAGACTTTCTCGGAACTGCTTCAAATCAACTAGATATCTTTGTGCTGTAAATCTCCCAACAGCCAAACGCAAATGCAGCAAACATCTCGCTGTATGTCCCACATCCAAAGTGCCAAGAGAGAGCTTGCTCTCCCTGTCTTTGAGACCTGTTTTCACTGTCCCGGTTACCTCTTTGCTAACATTCTCTTCAGAGCTGCAGTGAAACCAGGAACCACGTGGAGAAGGCACCCACACTGGAAGTGCCTGGAGGGAACATTGGGGCTTCTTCTCAGTGTCTCTGACCATAGGGTTTCACTGTCCCGGGAAAGTCTCTGCTAACACCCTGCAGAGCGCAGTGCCCAATATACAGAAACGTCTTGCGGTATCTCCTACAGGGAAAGTGCCAGGAGGGAATTGTCGAGCTTGTTCTCAGTGTCTCTGAGAATTGCTCTGATTATCCGTGTGACCTCTTTACCAACACACATCTTGACATATCTCCCACATTGATCGCAGTGTCTCCAGGAACGGCATTCAAGGAGCCAGGAACTTTTCTCCCTACACTGTCCATTGAGTTGTCCTCAAAACCAATCTACATCCTGCTATATCTCCCACATGGAAAGTGCCAGGAGGGAAAAGTGGGGATTATGTTTAGACTTTCTCGGAACTGCTTCAAATCAACTAGATATCTTTGTGCTGTAAATCTCCCAACAGCCAAACGCAAATGCAGCAAACATCTCGCTGTATGTCCCACATCCAAAGTGCCAAGAGAGAGCTTGCTCTCCCTGTCTTTGAGTACTGTTTTCACTGTCCCGATGACCTCTTTGCTAACATTCTCTTCAGAGCTGCAGTGAAACCAGGAACCACGTGGAGAAGGCACCCACACTGAAAGTGCCTGGAGGGAACATTGGGGCTTCTTCTCAGTGTCTCTGACCATAGGGTTTCACTGTCCCGGGAAAGTCTCTGCTAACACCCTGCAGAGCGCAGTGCCCAATATACAGAAACGTCTTGCGGTATCTCCTACAGGGAAAGTGCCAGGAGGGAATTGTCGAGCTTCTTCTCAGTGTCTCTGAGAATTGCTCTGATTATCCATGTGACCTCTTTGCTAAGACTCTCCAGAGAGACGTCCTCAAAACCAACACACATCTTGACATATCTCCCACATTGATCGCAGTGTCTCCAGGAACGGCATTCAAGGAGCCAGGAACTTTTCTCCCTACACTGTCCATTGAGTTGTCCTCAAAACCAATATACATCCTGCTATATCTCCCACATGGAAAGTGCCAGGAGGGAAAATTGGGGATTATGTTTAGACTTTCTCGGAACTGCTTCAAATCAACTAGATATCTTTGTGCTGTAAATCTCCCAACAGCCAAACGCAAAAGCAGCAAACATCTCGCTGTATGTCCCACATCCAAAGTGCCAAGAGACAGCTTGCTCTCCCTGTCTTTGAGCACTGTTTTCACTGTCCCGGTTACCTCTTTGCTAACATTCTCTTCAGAGCTGCAGTGAAACCAGGAACCACGTGGAGAAGGCACCCACACTGAAAGTGCCTGGAGGGAACATTGGGGCTTCTTCTCAGTGTCTCTGACATAGGGTTTCACTGTCCCGGGAAAGTCTCTGCTAACACCCTGCAGAACGCAGTGCCCAATATACAGAAACGTCTTGCGGTATCTCCTACAGGGAAAGTGCCAGGAGGGAACTGTCGAGCTTGTTCTCAGTGTCTCTGAGAATTGCTCTGATTATCCGTGTGACCTCTTTACTAAGACTCTCCAGAGAGCCGTCCTCAAAACCAACACACATCTTGACATATCTCCCACATTGATCGCAGTGTCTCCAGGAACGGCATTCAAGGAGCCAGGAACTTTTCTCCCTACACTGTCCATTGAGTTGTCCTCAAAACCAATCTACATCCTGCTATATCTCCCACATGGAAAGTGCCAGGAGGGAAAAGTGGGGATTATGTTTAGACTTTCTCGGAACTGCTTCAAATCAACTAGATATCTTTGTGCTGTAAATCACCCAATAGCCAAACGCAAATGCAGCAAACATCTCGCTGTATGTCCCACATCCAAAGTGCCAAGAGAGAGCTTGCTCTCCCTGTCTTTGAGTACTGTTTTCACTGTCCCGGTTACCTCTTTGCTAACATTCTCTTCAGAGCTGCAGTGAAACCAGGAACCACGTGGAGAAGGCACCCACACTGGAAGTGCCTGGAGGGAACATTGGGGCTTCTTCTCAGTGTCTCTGACATAGGGTTTCACTGTCCCGGGAAAGTCTCTGCTAACACCCTGCAGAACGCAGTGCCCAATATACAGAAACGTCTTGCGGTATCTCCTACAGGGAAAGTGCCAGGAGGGAATTGTCGAGCTTCTTCTCAGTGTCTCTGAGAATTGCTCTGATTATCCGTGTGACCTCTTTACCAACACACATCTTGACATATCTCCCACATTGATCGCAGTGTCTCCAGGAACGGCATTCAAGGAGCCAGGAACTTTTCTCCCTACACTGTCCATTGAGTTGGCCTCAAAACCAATCTACATCCTGCTATATCTCCCACATGGAAAGTGCCAGGAGGGAAAAGTGGGGATTATGTTTAGACTTTCTCGGAACTGCTTCAAATCAACTAGATATCTTTGTGCTGTAAATCTCCCAACAGCCAAACGCAAATGCAGCAAACATCTCGCTGTATGTCCCACATCCAAAGTGCCAAGAGAGAGCTTGCTCTCCCTGTCTTTGAGTACTGTTTTCACTGTCCCGATGACCTCTTTGCTAACATTCTCTTCAGAGCTGCAGTGAAACCAGGAACCACGTGGAGAAGGCACCCACACTGAAAGTGCCTGGAGGGAACATTGGGGCTTCTTCTCAGTGTCTCTGACCATAGGGTTTCACTGTCCCGGGAAAGTCTCTGCTAACACCCTGCAGAGCGCAGTGCTCAATATACAGAAATGTCTTGCGGTATCTCCTACAGGGAAAGTGCCAGGAGGGAATTGTCGAGCTTGTTCTCAGTGTCTCTGAGAATTGCTCTGATTATCCGTGTGACCTCTTTGCTAAGACTCTCCAGAGAGCCGTCCTCAAAACCAACACACATCTTGACATATCTCCCACATTGATCGCAGTGTCTCCAGGAACGGCATTCAAGGAGCCAGGAACTTTTCTCCCTACACTGTCCATTGAGTTGGCCTCAAAACCAATCTACATCCTGCTATATCTCCCACATGGAAAGTGCCAGGAGGGAAAAGTGGGGATTATGTTTAGACTTTCTCGGAACTGCTTCAAATCAACTAGATATCTTTGTGCTGTAAATCTCCCAACAGCCAAACGCAAATGCAGCAAACATCTCGCTGTATGTCCCACATCCAAAGTGCCAAGAGAGAGCTTGCTCTCCCTGTCTTTGAGTACTGTTTTCACTGTCCCGATGAGCTCTTTGCTAACATTCTCTTCAGAGCTGCAGTGAAACCAGGAACCACGTGGAGAAGGCACCCACACTGGAAGTGCCTGGAGGGAACATTGGGGCTTCTTCTCAGTGTCTCTGACCATAGGGTTTCACTGTCCCGGGAAAGTCTCTGCTAACACCCTGCAGAGCGCAGTGCCCAATATACAGAAACGTCTTGCGGTATCTCCTACAGGGAAAGTGCCAGGAGGGAATTGTCGAGCTTGTTCTCAGTGTCTCTGAGAATTGCTCTGATTATCCGTGTGACCTCTTTACCAACACACATCTTGACATATCTCCCACATTGATCGCAGTGTCTCCAGGAACGGCATTCAAGGAGCCAGGAACTTTTCTCCCTACACTGTCCATTGAGTTGTCCTCAAAACCAATCTACATCCTGCTATATCAACCACATGGAAAGTGCCAGGAGGGAAAAGTGGGGATTATGTTTAGACTTTCTCGGAACTGCTTCAAATCAACTAGATATCTTTGTGCTGTAAATCTCCCAACAGCCAAACGCAAATGCAGCAAACATCTCGCTGTATGTCCCACATCCAAAGTGCCAAGAGAGAGCTTGCTCTCCCTGTCTTTGAGTACTGTTTTCACTGTCCCGATGAGCTCTTTGCTAACATTCTCTTCAGAGCTGCAGTGAAACCAGGAACCACGTGGAGAAGGCACCCACACTGAAAGTGCCTGGAGGGAACATTGGGGCTTCTTCTCAGTGTCTCTGACCATAGGGTTTCACTGTCCCGGGAAAGTCTCTGCTAACACCCTGCAGAGCGCAGTGCTCAATATACAGAAATGTCTTGCGGTATCTCCTACAGGGAAAGTGCCAGGAGGGAATTGTCGAGCTTGTTCTCAGTGTCTCTGAGAATTGCTCTGATTATCCGTGTGACCTCTTTGCTAAGACTCTCCAGAGAGACGTCCTCAAAACCAACACACATCTTGACATATCTCCCACATTGATCGCAGTGTCTCCAGGAACGGCATTCAAGGAGCCAGGAACTTTTCTCCCTACACTGTCCATTGAGTTGGCCTCAAAACCAATCTACATCCTGCTATATCTCCCACATGGAAAGTGCCAGGAGGGAAAAGTGGGGATTATGTTTAGACTTTCTCGGAACTGCTTCAAATCAACTAGATATCTTTGTGCTGTAAATCTCCCAACAGCCAAACGCAAATGCAGCAAACATCTCGCTGTATGTCCCACATCCAAAGTGCCAAGAGAGTAATGTAGAGCTTGCTCTCCCTGTCTTTGAGTACTGTTTTCACTGTCCCGATGAGCTCTTTGCTAACATTCTCTTCAGAGCTGCAGTGAAACCAGGAACCACGTGGAGAAGGCACCCACACTGGAAGTGCCTGGAGGGAACATTGGGGCTTCTTCTCAGTGTCTCTGACCATAGGGTTTCACTGTCCCGGGAAAGTCTCTGCTAACACCCTGCAGAGCGCAGTGCCCAATATACAGAAACGTCTTGCGGTATCTCCTACAGGGAAAGTGCCAGGAGGGAATTGTCGAGCTTGTTCTCAGTGTCTCTGAGAATTGCTCTGATTATCCGTGTGACCTCTTTACCAACACACATCTTGACATATCTCCCACATTGATCGCAGTGTCTCCAGGAACGGCATTCAAGGAGCCAGGAACTTTTCTCCCTACACTGTCCATTGAGTTGTCCTCAAAACCAATCTACATCCTGCTATATCAACCACATGGAAAGTGCCAGGAGGGAAAAGTGGGGATTATGTTTAGACTTTCTCGGAACTGCTTCAAATCAACTAGATATCTTTGTGCTGTAAATCTCCCAACAGCCAAACGCAAATGCAGCAAACATCTCGCTGTATGTCCCACAGCCAAAGTGCCAAGAGAGAGCTTGCTCTCCCTGTCTTTGAGTACTGTTTTCACTGTCCCGATGAGCTCTTTGCTAACATTCTCTTCAGAGCTGCAGTGAAACCAGGAACCACGTGGAGAAGGCACCCACACTGAAAGTGCCTGGAGGGAACATTGGGGCTTCTTCTCAGTGTCTCTGACCATAGGGTTTCACTGTCCCGGGAAAGTCTCTGCTAACACCCTGCAGAGCGCAGTGCCCAATATACAGAAACGTCTTGCGGTATCTCCTACAGGGAAAGTGCCAGGAGGGAATTGTCGAGCTTCTTCTCAGTGTCTCTGAGAATTGCTCTGATTATCCATGTGACCTCTTTGCTAAGACTCTCCAGAGAGCCGTCCTCAAAACCAACACACATCTTGACATATCTCCCACATTGATCGCAGTGTCTCCAGGAACGGCATTCAAGGAGCCAGGAACTTTTCTCCCTACACTGTCCATTGAGTTGGCCTCAAAACCAATCTACATCCTGCTATATCTCCCACATGGAAAGTGCCAGGAGGGAAAAGTGGGGATTATGTTTAGACTTTCTCGGAACTGCTTCAAATCAACTAGATATCTTTGTGCTGTAAATCTCCCAACAGCCAAACGCAAAAGCAGCAAACATCTCGCTGTATGTCCCACATCCAAAGTGCCAAGAGACAGCTTGCTCTCCCTGTCTTTGAGCACTGTTTTCACTGTCCCGGTTACCTCTTTGCTAACATTCTCTTCAGAGCTGCAGTGAAACCAGGAACCACGTGGAGAAGGCACCCACACTGAAAGTGCCTGGAGGGAACATTGGGGCTTCTTCTCAGTGTCTCTGACCATAGGGTTTCACTGTCCCGGGAAAGTCTCTGCTAACACCCTGCAGAGCGCAGTGCCCAATATACAGAAACGTCTTGCGGTATCTCCTACAGGGAAAGTGCCAGGAGGGAATTGTCGAGCTTGTTCTCAGTGTCTCTGAGAATTGCTCTGATTATCCATGTGACCTCTTTGCTAAGACTCTCCAGAGAGACGTCCTCAAAACCAACACACATCTTGACATATCTCCCACATTGATCGCAGTTTCTCCAGGAACGGCATTCAAGGAGCCAGGAACTTTTCTCCCTACACTGTCCTTTGAGTTGGCCTCAAAACCAATCTACATCCTGCTATATCTCCCACATGGAAAGTGCCAGGAGGGAAAAGTGGGGATTATGTTTAGACTTTCTCGGAACTGCTTCAAATCAACTAGATATCTTTGTGCTGTAAATCTCCCAACAGCCAAACGCAAATGCAGCAAACATCTCGCTGTATGTCCCACATCCAAAGTGCCAAGAGAGAGCTTGCTCTCCCTGTCTTTGAGTACTGTTTTCACTGTCCCGATGACCTCTTTGCTAACATTCTCTTCAGAGCTGCAGTGAAACCAGGAACCACGTGGAGAAGGCACCCACACTGAAAGTGCCTGGAGGGAACATTGGGGCTTCTTCTCAGTGTCTCTGACATAGGGTTTCACTGTCCCGGGAAAGTCTCTGCTAACACCCTGCAGAACGCAGTGCCCAATATACAGAAACGTCTTGCGGTATCTCCTACAGGGAAAGTGCCAGGAGGGAATTGTCGAGCTTCTTCTCAGTGTCTCTGAGAATTGCTCTGATTATCCGTGTGACCTCTTTACCAACACACATCTTGACATATCTCCCACATTGATCGCAGTGTCTCCAGGAACGGCATTCAAGGAGCCAGGAACTTTTCTCCCTACACTGTCCATTGAGTTGGCCTCAAAACCAATATACATCCTGCTATATCTCCCACATGGAAAGTGCCAGGAGGGAAAAGTGGGGATTATGTTTAGACTTTCTCGGAACTGCTTCAAATCAACTAGATATCTTTGTGCTGTAAATCTCCCAACAGCCAAACGCAAATGCAGCAAACATCTCGCTGTATGTCCCACATCCAAAGTGCCAAGAGAGTAATGTAGAGCTTGCTCTCCCTGTCTTTGAGTACTGTTTTCACTGTCCCGATGAGCTCTTTGCTAACATTCTCTTCAGAGCTGCAGTGAAACCAGGAACCACGTGGAGAAGGCACCCACACTGAAAGTGCCTGGAGGGAACATTGGGGCTTCTTCTCAGTGTCTCTGACATAGGGTTTCACTGTCCCGGGAAAGTCTCTGCTAACACACTGCAGAGCGCAGTGCCCAATATACAGAAACGTCTTGCGGTATCTCCTACAGGGAAAGTGCCAGGAGGGAATTGTCGAGCTTGTTCTCAGTGTCTCTGAGAATTGCTCTGATTATCCATGTGACCTCTTTGCTAAGACTCTCCAGAGAGACGTCCTCAAAACCAACACACATCTTGACATATCTCCCACATTGATCGCAGTGTCTCCAGGAACGGCATTCAAGGAGCCAGGAACTTTTCTCCCTACACTGTCCTTTGAGTTGGCCTCAAAACCAATCTACATCCTGCTATATCTCCCACATGGAAAGTGCCAGGAGGGAAAAGTGGGGATTATGTTTAGACTTTCTCGGAACTGCTTCAAATCAACTAGATATCTTTGTGCTGTAAATCTCCCAACAGCCAAACGCAAATGCAGCAAACATCTCGCTGTATGTCCCACATCCAAAGTGCCAAGAGAGAGCTTGCTCTCCCTGTCTTTGAGACCTGTTTTCACTGTCCCGGTTACCTCTTTGCTAACATTCTCTTCAGAGCTGCAGTGAAACCAGGAACCACGTGGAGAAGGCACCCACACTGAAAGTGCCTGGAGGGAACATTGGGGCTTCTTCTCAGTGTCTCTGACCATAGGGTTTCACTGTCCCGGGAAAGTCTCTGCTAACACCCTGCAGAGCGCAGTGCCCAATATACAGAAACGTCTTGCGGTATCTCCTACAGGGAAAGTGCCAGGAGGGAATTGTCGAGCTTGTTCTCAGTGTCTCTGAGAATTGCTCTGATTATCCGTGTGACCTCTTTGCTAAGACTCTCCAGAGAGACGTCCTCAAAACCAACACACATCTTGACATATCTCCCACATTGATCGCAGTGTCTCCAGGAACGGCATTCAAGGAGCCAGGAACTTTTCTCCCTACACTGTCCATTGAGTTGGCCTCAAAACCAATATACATCCTGCTATATCTCCCACATGGAAAATGCCAGGAGGGAAAAGTGGGGATTATGTTTAGACTTTCTCGGAACTGCTTCAAATCAACTAGATATCTTTGTGCTGTAAATCTCCCAACAGCCAAACGCAAATGCAGCAAACATCTCGCTGTATGTCCCACATCCAAAGTGCCAAGAGAGTAATGTAGAGCTTGCTCTCCCTGTCTTTGAGTACTGTTTTCACTGTCCCGATGAGCTCTTTGCTAACATTCTCTTCAGAGCTGCAGTGAAACCAGGAACCACGTGGAGAAGGCACCCACACTGAAAGTGCCTGGAGGGAACATTGGGGCTTCTTCTCAGTGTCTCTGACCATAGGGTTTCACTGTCCCGGGAAAGTCTCTGCTAACACCCTGCAGAGCGCAGTGCCCAATATACAGAAACGTCTTGCGGTATCTCCTACAGGGAAAGTGCCAGGAGGGAATTGTCGAGCTTGTTCTCAGTGTCTCTGAGAATTGCTCTGATTATCCATGTGACCTCTTTGCTAAGACTCTCCAGAGAGACGTCCTCAAAACCAACACACATCTTGACATATCTCCCACATTGATCGCAGTTTCTCCAGGAATGGCATTCAAGGAGCCAGGAACTTTTCTCCCTACACTGTCCTTTGAGTTGGCCTCAAAACCAATATACATCCTGCTATATCTCCCACATGGAAAGTGCCAGGAGGGAAAAGTGGGGATTATGTTTAGACTTTCTCGGAACTGCTTCAAATCAACTAGATATCTTTGTGCTGTAAATCTCCCAACAGCCAAACGCAAATGCAGCAAACATCTCGCTGTATGTCCCACATCCAAAGTGCCAAGAGAGAGCTTGCTCTCCCTGTCTTTGAGACCTGTTTTCACTGTCCCGATGACCTCTTTGCTAACATTCTCTTCAGAGCTGCAGTGAAACCAGGAACCACGTGGAGAAGGCACCCACACTGGAAGTGCCTGGAGGGAACATTGGGGCTTCTTCTCAGTGTCTCTGACCATAGGGTTTCACTGTCCCGGGAAAGTCTCTGCTAACACCCTGCAGAACGCAGTGCCCAATATACAGAAACGTCTTGCGGTATCTCCTACAGGGAAAGTGCCAGGAGGGAATTGTCGAGCTTGTTCTCAGTGTCTCTGAGAATTGCTCTGATTATCCATGTGACCTCTTTGCTAAGACTCTCCAGAGAGACGTCCTCAAAACCAACACACATCTTGACATATCTCCCACATTGATCGCAGTTTCTCCAGGAACGGCATTCAAGGAGCCAGGAACTTTTCTCCCTACACTGTCCATTGAGTTGGCCTCAAAACCAATCTACATCCTGCTATATCTCCCACATGGAAAGTGCCAGGAGGGAAAAGTGGGGATTATGTTTAGACTTTCTCGGAACTGCTTCAAATCAACTAGATATCTTTGTGCTGTAAATCTCCCAACAGCCAAACGCAAATGCAGCAAACATCTCGCTGTATGTCCCACATCCAAAGTGCCAAGAGAGAGCTTGCTCTCCCTGTCTTTGAGTACTGTTTTCACTGTCCCGGTTACCTCTTTGCTAACATTCTCTTCAGAGCTGCAGTGAAACCAGGAACCACGTGGAGAAGGCACCCACACTGGAAGTGCCTGGAGGGAACACTGGGGCTTCTTCTCAGTGTCTCTGACATAGGGTTTCACTGTCCCGGGAAAGTCTCTGCTAACACCCTGCAGAACGCAGTGCCCAATATACAGAAACGTCTTGCGGTATCTCCTACAGGGAAAGTGCCAGGAGGGAATTGTCGAGCTTGTTCTCAGTGTCTCTGAGAATTGCTCTGATTATCCGTGTGACCTCTTTGCTAAGACTCTCCAGAGAGCCGTCCTCAAAACCAACACACATCTTGACATATCTCCCACATTGATCGCAGTGTCTCCAGGAACGGCATTCAAGGAGCCAGGAACTTTTCTCCCTACACTGTCCATTGAGTTGTCCTCAAAACCAATATACATCCTGCTATATCTCCCACATGGAAAGTGCCAGGAGGGAAAAGTGGGGATTATGTTTAGACTTTCTCGGAACTGCTTCAAATCAACTAGATATCTTTGTGCTGTAAATCTCCCAACAGCCAAACGCAAATGCAGCAAACATCTCGCTGTATGTCCCACATCCAAAGTGCCAAGAGAGAGCTTGCTCTCCCTGTCTTTGAGTACTGTTTTCACTGTCCCGATGACCTCTTTGCTAACATTCTCTTCAGAGCTGCAGTGAAACCAGGAACCACGTGGAGAAGGCACCCACACTGAAAGTGCCTGGAGGGAACATTGGGGCTTCTTCTCAGTGTCTCTGACCATAGGGTTTCACTGTCCCGGGAAAGTCTCTGCTAACACCCTGCAGAGCGCAGTGCCCAATATACAGAAACGTCTTGCGGTATCTCCTACAGGGAAAGTGCCAGGAGGGAATTGTCGAGCTTGTTCTCAGTGTCTCTGAGAATTGCTCTGATTATCCGTGTGACCTCTTTGCTAAGACTCTCCAGAGAGACGTCCTCAAAACCAACACACATCTTGACATATCTCCCACATTGATCGCAGTGTCTCCAGGAACGGCATTCAAGGAGCCAGGAACTTTTCTCCCTACACTGTCCATTGAGTTGTCCTCAAAACCAATATACATCCTGCTATATCTCCCACATGGAAAATGCCAGGAGGGAAAAGTGGGGATTATGTTTAGACTTTCTCGGAACTGCTTCAAATCAACTAGATATCTTTGTGCTGTAAATCTCCCAACAGCCAAACGCAAATGCAGCAAACATCTCGCTGTATGTCCCACATCCAAAGTGCCAAGAGAGTAATGTAGAGCTTGCTCTCCCTGTCTTTGAGTACTGTTTTCACTGTCCCGATGAGCTCTTTGCTAACATTCTCTTCAGAGCTGCAGTGAAACCAGGAACCACGTGGAGAAGGCACCCACACTGAAAGTGCCTGGAGGGAACATTGGGGCTTCTTCTCAGTGTCTCTGACCATAGGGTTTCACTGTCCCGGGAAAGTCTCTGCTAACACCCTGCAGAGCGCAGTGCCCAATATACAGAAACGTCTTGCGGTATCTCCTACAGGGAAAGTGCCAGGAGGGAATTGTCGAGCTTGTTCTCAGTGTCTCTGAGAATTGCTCTGATTATCCATGTGACCTCTTTGCTAAGACTCTCCAGAGAGACGTCCTCAAAACCAACACACATCTTGACATATCTCCCACATTGATCGCAGTTTCTCCAGGAATGGCATTCAAGGAGCCAGGAACTTTTCTCCCTACACTGTCCTTTGAGTTGGCCTCAAAACCAATATACATCCTGCTATATCTCCCACATGGAAAGTGCCAGGAGGGAAAAGTGGGGATTATGTTTAGACTTTCTCGGAACTGCTTCAAATCAACTAGATATCTTTGTGCTGTAAATCTCCCAACAGCCAAACGCAAATGCAGCAAACATCTCGCTGTATGTCCCACATCCAAAGTGCCAAGAGAGAGCTTGCTCTCCCTGTCTTTGAGACCTGTTTTCACTGTCCCGATGACCTCTTTGCTAACATTCTCTTCAGAGCTGCAGTGAAACCAGGAACCACGTGGAGAAGGCACCCACACTGGAAGTGCCTGGAGGGAACATTGGGGCTTCTTCTCAGTGTCTCTGACCATAGGGTTTCACTGTCCCGGGAAAGTCTCTGCTAACACCCTGCAGAACGCAGTGCCCAATATACAGAAACGTCTTGCGGTATCTCCTACAGGGAAAGTGCCAGGAGGGAATTGTCGAGCTTGTTCTCAGTGTCTCTGAGAATTGCTCTGATTATCCGTGTGACCTCTTTGCTAAGACTCTCCAGAGAGCCGTCCTCAAAACCAACACACATCTTGACATATCTCCCACATTGATCGCAGTGTCTCCAGGAACGGCATTCAAGGAGCCAGGAACTTTTCTCCCTACACTGTCCATTGAGTTGTCCTCAAAACCAATATACATCCTGCTATATCTCCCACATGGAAAGTGCCAGGAGGGAAAAGTGGGGATTATGTTTAGACTTTCTCGGAACTGCTTCAAATCAACTAGATATCTTTGTGCTGTAAATCTCCCAACAGCCAAACGCAAATGCAGCAAACATCTCGCTGTATGTCCCACATCCAAAGTGCCAAGAGAGAGCTTGCTCTCCCTGTCTTTGAGTACTGTTTTCACTGTCCCGATGACCTCTTTGCTAACATTCTCTTCAGAGCTGCAGTGAAACCAGGAACCACGTGGAGAAGGCACCCACACTGAAAGTGCCTGGAGGGAACATTGGGGCTTCTTCTCAGTGTCTCTGACATAGGGTTTCACTGTCCCGGGAAAGTCTCTGCTAACACCCTGCAGAGCGCAGTGCCCAATATACAGAAACGTCTTGCGGTATCTCCTACAGGGAAAGTGCCAGGAGGGAATTGTCGAGCTTGTTCTCAGTGTCTCTGAGAATTGCTCTGATTATCCGTGTGACCTCTTTGCTAAGACTCTCCATAGAGACGTCCTCAAAACCAACACACATCTTGACATATCTCCCACATTGATCGCAGTGTCTCCAGGAACGGCATTCAAGGAGCCAGGAACTTTTCTCCCTACACTGTCCATTGAGTTGTCCTCAAAACCAATATACATCCTGCTATATCTCCCACATGGAAAATGCCAGGAGGGAAAAGTGGGGATTATGTTTAGACTTTCTCGGAACTGCTTCAAATCAACTAGATATCTTTGTGCTGTAAATCTCCCAACAGCCAAACGCAAATGCAGCAAACATCTCGCTGTATGTCCCACATCCAAAGTGCCAAGAGAGAGCTTGCTCTCCCTGTCTTTGAGTACTGTTTTCACTGTCCCGGTTACCTCTTTGCTAACATTCTCTTCAGAGCTGCAGTGAAACCAGGAACCACGTGGAGAAGGCACCCACACTGGAAGTGCCTGGAGGGAACATTGGGGCTTCTTCTCAGTGTCTCTGACATAGGGTTTCACTGTCCCGGGAAAGTCTCTGCTAACACCCTGCAGAACGCAGTGCCCAATATACAGAAACGTCTTGCGGTATCTCCTACAGGGAAAGTGCCAGGAGGGAATTGTCGAGCTTGTTCTCAGTGTCTCTGAGAATTGCTCTGATTATCCGTGTGACCTCTTTACCAACACACATCTTGACATATCTCCGACATTGATCGCAGTGTCTCCAGGAACGGCATTCAAGGAGCCAGGAACTTTTCTCCCTACACTGTCCATTGAGTTGGCCT
Organism: Chroicocephalus ridibundus; assembly: GCF_963924245.1. NCBI lineage: Eukaryota > Metazoa > Chordata > Aves > Charadriiformes > Laridae > Chroicocephalus > Chroicocephalus ridibundus. Next base: position 259,120 of record NW_026961466.1, on the reverse strand, counting down.
CAAAACCAATCTACATCCTGCTATATCTCCCACATGGAAAGTGCCAGGAGGGAAAAGTGGGGATTATGTTTAGACTTTCTCGGAACTGCTTCAAATCAACTAGATATCTTTGTGCTGTAAATCTCCCAACAGCCAAACGCAAATGCAGCAAACATCTCGCTGTATGTCCCACATCCAAAGTGCCAAGAGAGAGCTTGCTCTCCCTGTCTTTGAGACCTGTTTTCACTGTCCCGATGACCTCTTTGCTAACATTCTCTTCAGAGCTGCAGTGAAACCAGGAACCACGTGGAGAAGGCACCCACACTGGAAGTGCCTGGAGGGAACATTGGGGCTTCTTCTCAGTGTCTCTGACCATAGGGTTTCACTGTCCCGGGAAAGTCTCTGCTAACACCCTGCAGAACGCAGTGCCCAATATACAGAAACGTCTTGCGGTATCTCCTACAGGGAAAGTGCCAGGAGGGAATTGTCGAGCTTGTTCTCAGTGTCTCTGAGAATTGCTCTGGTTATCCGTGTGACCTCTTTGCTAAGACTCTCCAGAGAGACGTCCTCAAAACCAACACACATCTTGACATATCTCCCACATTGATCGCAGTTTCTCCAGGAACGGCATTCAAGGAGCCAGGAACTTTTCTCCCTACACTGTCCTTTGAGTTGGCCTCAAAACCAATATACATCCTGCTATATCTCCCACATGGAAAGTGCCAGGAGGGAAAAGTGGGGATTATGTTTAGACTTTCTCGGAACTGCTTCAAATCAACTAGATATCTTTGTGCTGTAAATCTCCCAACAGCCAAACGCAAATGCAGCAAACATCTCGCTGTATGTCCCACATCCAAAGTGCCAAGAGAGAGCTTGCTCTCCCTGTCTTTGAGTACTGTTTTCACTGTCCCGGTTACCTCTTTGCTAACATTCTCTTCAGAGCTGCAGTGAAACCAGGAACCACGTGGAGAAGGCACGCACACTGAAAGTGCCTGGAGGGAACACTGGGGCTTCTTCTCAGTGTCTCTGACATAGGGTTTCACTGTCCCGGGAAAGTCTCTGCTAACACCCTGCAGAACGCAGTGCCCAATATACAGAAACGTCTTGCGGTATCTCCTACAGGGAAAGTGCCAGGAGGGAATTGTCGAGCTTGTTCTCAGTGTCTCTGAGAATTGCTCTGATTATCCGTGTGACCTCTTTGCTAAGACTCTCCAGAGAGCCGTCCTCAAAACCAACACACATCTTGACATATCTCCCACATTGATCGCAGTGTCTCCAGGAACGGCATTCAAGGAGCCAGGAACTTTTCTCCCTACACTGTCCATTGAGTTGGCCTCAAAACCAATCTACATCCTGCTATATCTCCCACATGGAAAGTGCCAGGAGGGAAAAGTGGGGATTATGTTTAGACTTTCTCGGAACTGCTTCAAATCAACTAGATATCTTTGTGCTGTAAATCTCCCAACAGCCAAACGCAAATGCAGCAAACATCTCGCTGTATGTCCCACATCCAAAGTGCCAAGAGAGAGCTTGCTCTCCCTGTCTTTGAGACCTGTTTTCACTGTCCCGGTTACCTCTTTGCTAACATTCTCTTCAGAGCTGCAGTGAAACCAGGAACCACGTGGAGAAGGCACCCACACTGAAAGTGCCTGGAGGGAACATTGGGGCTTCTTCTCAGTGTCTCTGACATAGGGTTTCACTGTCCCGGGAAAGTCTCTGCAAACACCCTGCAGAGCGCAGTGCCCAATATACAGAAACGTCTTGCGGTATCTCCTACAGGGAAAGTGCCAGGAGGGAATTGTCGAGCTTGTTCTCAGTGTCTCTGAGAATTGCTCTGATTATCCGTGTGACCTCTTTGCTAAGACTCTCCAGAGAGCCGTTCTCAAAACCAACACACATCTTGACATATCTCCCACATTGATCGCAGTGTCTCCAGGAACGGCATTCAAGGAGCCAGGAGCTTTTCTCCCTACACTGTCCATTGAGTTGGCCTCAAAACCAATCTACATCCTGCTATATCTCCCACATGGAAAGTGCCAGGAGGGAAAAGTGGGGATTATGTTTAGACTTTCTCGGAACTGCTTCAAATCAACTAGATATCTTTGTGCTGTAAATCTCCCAACAGCCAAACGCAAATGCAGCAAACATCTCGCTGTATGTCCCACATCCAAAGTGCCAAGAGAGAGCTTGCTCTCCCTGTCTTTGAGTACTGTTTTCACTGTCCCGGTTACCTCTTTGCTAACATTCTCTTCAGAGCTGCAGTGAAACCAGGAACCACGTGGAGAAGGCACCCACACTGAAAGTGCCTGCAGGGAACATTGGGGCTTCTTCTCAGTGTCTCTGACATAGGGTTTCACTGTCCCGGGAAAGTCTCTGCTAACACCCTGCGGAGCGCAGTGCTCAATATACAGAGACTTTCTCGGAACTGCTTCAAATCAACTAGATATCTTTGTGCTGTAAATCTCCCAACAGCCAAACGCAAATGCAGCAAACATCTCGCTGTATGTCCCACATCCAAAGTGCCAAGAGAGTAATGTAGAGCTTGCTCTCCCTGTCTTTGAGTACTGTTTTCACTGTCCCGATGAGCTCTTTGCTAACATTCTCTTCAGAGCTGCAGTGAAACCAGGAACCACGTGGAGAAGGCACCCACACTGAAAGTGCCTGGAGGGAACATTGGGGCTTCTTCTCAGTGTCTCTGACCATAGGGTTTCACTGTCCCGGGAAAGTCTCTGCTAACACCCTGCAGAGCGCAGTGCCCAATATACAGAAACGTCTTGCGGTATCTCCTACAGGGAAAGTGCCAGGAGGGAATTGTCGAGCTTGCTCTCAGTGTCTCTGAGAATTGCTCTGATTATCCGTGTGACCTCTTTGCTAAGACTCTCCAGAGAGCCGTCTTCAAAACCAACACACATCTTGACATATCTCCCACATTGATCGCAGTGTCTCCAGGAACGGCATTCAAGGAGCCAGGAACTTTTCTCCCTACACTGTCCATTGAGTTGTCCTCAAAACCAATCTACATCCTGCTATATCTCCCACATGGAAAGTGCCAGGAGGGAAAAGTGGGGATTATGTTTAGACTTTCTCGGAACTGCTTCAAATCAACTAGATATCTTTGTGCTGTAAATCTCCCAACAGCCAAACGCAAATGCAGCAAACATCTCGCTGTATGTCCCACATCCAAAGTGCCAAGAGAGAGCTTGCTCTCCCTGTCTTTGAGTACTGTTTTCACTGTCCCGGTTACCTCTTTGCTAACATTCTCTTCAGAGCTGCAGTGAAACCAGGAACCACGTGGAGAAGGCACCCACACTGGAAGTGCCTGGAGGGAACATTGGGGCTTCTTCTCAGTGTCTCTGACCATAGGGTTTCACTGTCCCGGGAAAGTCTCTGCTAACACCCTGCAGAGCGCAGTGCCCAATATACAGAAACGTCTTGCGGTATCTCCTACAGGGAAAGTGCCAGGAGGGAATTGTCGAGTTTGTTCTCAGTGTCTCTGAGAATTGCTCTGATTATCCGTGTGACCTCTTTACCAACACACATCTTGACATATCTCCCACATTGATCGCAGTGTCTCCAGGAACGGCATTCAAGGAGCCAGGAACTTTTCTCCCTACACTGTCCATTGAGTTTGCCTCAAAACCAATCTACATCCTGCTATATCTCCCACATGGAAAGTGCCAGGAGGGAAAAGTGGGGAATATGTTTAGACTTTCTCGGAACTGCTTCAAATCAACTAGATATCTTTGTGCTGTAAATCTCCCAACAGCCAAACGCAAATGCAGCAAACATCTCGCTGTATGTCCCACATCCAAAGTGCCAAGAGAGAGCTTGCTCTCCCTGTCTTTGAGTACTGTTTTCACTGTCCCGGTTACCTCTTTGCTAACATTCTCTTCAGAGCTGCAGTGAAACCAGGAACCACGTGGAGAAGGCACCCACACTGAAAGTGCCTGGAGGGAACATTGGGGCTTCTTCTCAGTGTCTCTGACCATAGGGTTTCACTGTCCCGGGAAAGTCTCTGCAAACACCCTGCGGAGCGCAGTGCTCAATATACAGAGACTTTCTCGGAACTGCTTCAAATCAACTAGATATCTTTGTGCTGTAAATCTCCCAACAGCCAAACGCAAATGCAGCAAACATCTCGCTGTATGTCCCACATCCAAAGTGCCAAGAGAGTAATGTAGAGCTTGCTCTCCCTGTCTTTGAGTACTGTTTTCACTGTCCCGATGAGCTCTTTGCTAACATTCTCTTCAGAGCTGCAGTGAAACCAGGAACCACGTGGAGAAGGCACCCACACTGAAAGTGCCTGGAGGGAACATTGGGGCTTCTTCTCAGTGTCTCTGACCATAGGGTTTCACTGTCCCGGGAAAGTCTCTGCTAACACCCTGCAGAGCGCAGTGCCCAATATACAGAAACGTCTTGCGGTATCTCCTACAGGGAAAGTGCCAGGAGGGAATTGTCGAGCTTGTTCTCAGTGTCTCTGAGAATTGCTCTGATTATCCATGTGACCTCTTTGCTAAGACTCTCCAGACAGACGTCCTCAAAACCAACACACATCTTGCCATATCTCCCACATTGATCGCAGTGTCTCCAGGAACGGCATTCAAGGAGCCAGGAACTTTTCTCCCTACACTGTCCATTGAGTTGGCCTCAAAACCAATATACATCCTGCTATATCTCCCACATGGAAAGTGCCAGGAGGGAAAAGTGGGGATTATGTTTAGACTTTCTCGGAACTGCTTCAAATCAACTAGATATCTTTGTGCTGTAAATCTCCCAACAGCCAAACGCAAATGCAGCAAACATCTCGCTGTATGTCCCACATCCAAAGTGCCAAGAGAGAGCTTGCTCTCCCTGTCTTTGAGTACTGTTTTCACTGTCCCGGTTACCTCTTTGCTAACATTCTCTTCAGAGCTGCAGTGAAACCAGGAACCACGTGGAGAAGGCACCCACACTGAAAGTGCCTGGAGGGAACATTGGGGCTTCTTCTCAGTGTCTCTGACCATAGGGTTTCACTGTCCCGGGAAAGTCTCTGCTAACACCCTGCAGAGCGCAGTGCCCAATATACAGAAATGTCTTGCGGTATCTCCTACAGGGAAAGTGCCAGGAGGGAATTGTCGAGCTTGTTCTCAGTGTCTCTGAGAATTGCTCTGATTATCCGTGTGACCTCTTTACCAACACACATCTTGACATATCTCCCACATTGATCGCAGTGTCTCCAGGAACGGCATTCAAGGAGCCAGGAACTTTTCTCCCTACACTGTCCATTGAGTTGTCCTCAAAACCAATCTACATCCTGCTATATCTCCCACATGGAAAGTGCCAGGAGGGAAAAGTGGGGATTATGTTTAGACTTTCTCGGAACTGCTTCAAATCAACTAGATATCTTTGTGCTGTAAATCTCCCAACAGCCAAACGCAAATGCAGCAAACATCTCGCTGTATGTCCCACATCCAAAGTGCCAAGAGAGAGCTTGCTCTCCCTGTCTTTGAGTACTGTTTTCACTGTCCCGATGACCTCTTTGCTTACATTCTCTTCAGAGCTGCAGTGAAACCAGGAACCACGTGGAGAAGGCACCCACACTGAAAGTGCCTGGAGGGAACATTGGGGCTTCTTCTCAGTGTCTCTGACCATAGGGTTTCACTGTCCCGGGAAAGTCTCTGCTAACACCCTGCAGAGCGCAGTGCCCAATATACAGAAACGTCTTGCGGTATCTCCTACAGGGAAAGTGCCAGGAGGGAATTGTCGAGCTTCTTCTCAGTGTCTCTGAGAATTGCTCTAATTATCCATGTGACCTCTTTGCTAAGACTCTCCAGAGAGACGTCCTCAAAACCAACACACATCTTGACATATCTCCCACATTGATCGCAGTTTCTCCAGGAACGGCATTCAAGGAGCCAGGAACTTTTCTCCCTACACTGTCCTTTGAGTTGGCCTCAAAACCAATCTACATCCTGCTATATCTCCCACATGGAAAGTGCCAGGAGGGAAAAGTGGGGATTATGTTTAGACTTTCTCGGAACTGCTTCAAATCAACTAGATATCTTTGTGCTGTAAATCTCCCAACAGCCAAACGCAAATGCAGCAAACATCTCGCTGTATGTCCCACATCCAAAGTGCCAAGAGAGAGCTTGCTCTCCCTGTCTTTGAGTACTGTTTTCACTGTCCCGGTTACCTCTTTGCTAACATTCTCTTCAGAGCTGCAGTGAAACCAGGAACCACGTGGAGAAGGCACCCACACTGAAAGTGCCTGCAGGGAACATTGGGGCTTCTTCTCAGTGTCTCTGACATAGGGTTTCACTGTCCCGGGAAAGTCTCTGCAAACACCCTGCGGAGCGCAGTGCTCAATATACAGAGACTTTCTCGGAACTGCTTCAAATCAACTAGATATCTTTGTGCTGTAAATCTCCCAACAGCCAAACGCAAATGCAGCAAACATCTCGCTGTATGTCCCACATCCAAAGTGCCAAGAGAGTAATGTAGAGCTTGCTCTCCCTGTCTTTGAGTACTGTTTTCACTGTCCCGATGAGCTCTTTGCTAACATTCTCTTCAGAGCTGCAGTGAAACCAGGAACCACGTGGAGAAGGCACCCACACTGAAAGTGCCTGGAGGGAACATTGGGGCTTCTTCTCAGTGTCTCTGACCATAGGGTTTCACTGTCCCGGGAAAGTCTCTGCTAACACCCTGCAGAGCGCAGTGCCCAATATACAGAAACGTCTTGCGGTATCTCCTACAGGGAAAGTGCCAGGAGGGAATTGTCGAGCTTCTTCTCAGTGTCTCTGAGAATTGCTCTGATTATCCATGTGACCTCTTTGCTAAGACTCTCCAGAGAGACGTCCGCAAAACCAACACACATCTTGACATATCTCCCACATTGATCGCAGTGTCTCCAGGAACGGCATTCAAGGAGCCAGGAACTTTTCTCCCTACACTGTCCTTTGAGTTGGCCTCAAAACCAATCTACATCCTGCTATATCTCCCACATGGAAAGTGCCAGGAGGGAAAAGTGGGGATTATGTTTAGACTTTCTCGGAACTGCTTCAAATCAACTAGATATCTTTGTGCTGTAAATCTCCCAACAGCCAAACGCAAATGCAGCAAACATCTCGCTGTATGTCCCACATCCAAAGTGCCAAGAGAGAGCTTGCTCTCCCTGTCTTTGAGTACTGTTTTCACTGTCCCGGTTACCTCTTTGCTAACATTCTCTTCAGAGCTGCAGTGAAACCAGGAACCACGTGGAGAAGGCACCCACACTGAAAGTGCCTGGAGGGAACATTGGGGCTTCTTCTCAGTGTCTCTGACCATAGGGTTTCACTGTCCCGGGAAAGTCTCTGCTAACACCCTGCAGAGCGCAGTGCCCAATATACAGAAACGTCTTGCGGTATCTCCTACAGGGAAAGTGCCAGGAGGGAATTGTCGAGCTTGTTCTCAGTGTCTCTGAGAATTGCTCTGATTATCCGTGTGACCTCTTTACCAACACACATCTTGACATATCTCCCACATTGATCGCAGTGTCTCCAGGAACGGCATTCAAGGAGCCAGGAACTTTTCTCCCTACACTGTCCATTGAGTTGTCCTCAAAACCAATATACATCCTGCTATATCTCCCACATGGAAAGTGCCAGGAGGGAAAAGTGGGGATTATGTTTAGACTTTCTCGGAACTGCTTCAAATCAACTAGATATCTTTGTGCTGTAAATCTCCCAACAGCCAAACGCAAATGCAGCAAACATCTCGCTGTATGTCCCACATCCAAAGTGCCAAGAGAGAGCTTGCTCTCCCTGTCTTTGAGTACTGTTTTCACTGTCCCGGTTACCTCTTTGCTAACATTCTCTTCAGAGCTGCAGTGAAACCAGGAACCACGTGGAGAAGGCACCCACACTGAAAGTGCCTGGAGGGAACATTGGGGCTTCTTCTCAGTGTCTCTGACATAGGGTTTCACTGTCCCGGGAAAGTCTCTGCAAACACCCTGCGGAGCGCAGTGCTCAATATACAGAGACTTCCTCGGAACTGCTTCAAATCAACTAGATATCTTTGTGCTGTAAATCTCCCAACAGCCAAACGCAAATGCAGCAAACATCTCGCTGTATGTCCCACATCCAAAGTGCCAAGAGAGAGCTTGCTCTCCCTGTCTTTGAGACCTGTTTTCACTGTCCCGGTTACCTCTTTGCTAACATTCTCTTCAGAGCTGCAGTGAAACCAGGAACCACGTGGAGAAGGCACCCACACTGGAAGTGCCTGGAGGGAACATTGGGGCTTCTTCTCAGTGTCTCTGACCATAGGGTTTCACTGTCCCGGGAAAGTCTCTGCTAACACCCTGCAGAGCGCAGTGCCCAATATACAGAAACGTCTTGCGGTATCTCCTACAGGGAAAGTGCCAGGAGGGAATTGTCGAGCTTCTTCTCAGTGTCTCTGAGAATTGCTCTGATTATCCGTGTGACCTCTTTACCAACACACATCTTGACATATCTCCCACATTGATCGCAGTGTCTCCAGGAACGGCATTCAAGGAGCCAGGAACTTTTCTCCCTACACTGTCCATTGAGTTGTCCTCAAAACCAATCTACATCCTGCTATATCTCCCACATGGAAAGTGCCAGGAGGGAAAAGTGGGGATTATGTTTAGACTTTCTCGGAACTGCTTCAAATCAACTAGATATCTTTGTGCTGTAAATCTCCCAACAGCCAAACGCAAATGCAGCAAACATCTCGCTGTATGTCCCACATCCAAAGTGCCAAGAGAGAGCTTGCTCTCCCTGTCTTTGAGTACTGTTTTCACTGTCCCGGTTACCTCTTTGCTAACATTCTCTTCAGAGCTGCAGTGAAACCAGGAACCACGTGGAGAAGGCACCCACACTGAAAGTGCCTGGAGGGAACATTGGGGCTTCTTCTCAGTGTCTCTGACCATAGGGTTTCACTGTCCCGGGAAAGTCTCTGCTAACACCCTGCAGAGCGCAGTGCCCAATATACAGAAACGTCTTGCGGTATCTCCTACAGGGAAAGTGCCAGGAGGGAATTGTCGAGCTTGTTCTCAGTGTCTCTGAGAATTGCTCTGATTATCCATGTGACCTCTTTGCTAAGACTCTCCAGAGAGACGTCCTCAAAACCAACACACATCTTGACATATCTCCCACATTGATCGCAGTTTCTCCAGGAACGGCATTCAAGGAGCCAGGAACTTTTCTCCCTACACTGTCCTTTGAGTTGGCCTCAAAACCAATCTACATCCTGCTATATCTCCCACATGGAAAGTGCCAGGAGGGAAAAGTGGGGATTATGTTTAGACTTTCTCGGAACTGCTTCAAATCAACTAGATATCTTTGTGCTGTAAATCTCCCAACAGCCAAACGCAAATGCAGCAAACATCTCGCTGTATGTCCCACATCCAAAGTGCCAAGAGAGAGCTTGCTCTCCCTGTCTTTGAGACCTGTTTTCACTGTCCCGGTTACCTCTTTGCTAACATTCTCTTCAGAGCTGCAGTGAAACCAGGAACCACGTGGAGAAGGCACCCACACTGGAAGTGCCTGGAGGGAACATTGGGGCTTCTTCTCAGTGTCTCTGACCATAGGGTTTCACTGTCCCGGGAAAGTCTCTGCTAACACCCTGCAGAGCGCAGTGCCCAATATACAGAAACGTCTTGCGGTATCTCCTACAGGGAAAGTGCCAGGAGGGAATTGTCGAGCTTCTTCTCAGTGTCTCTGAGAATTGCTCTGATTATCCGTGTGACCTCTTTACCAACACACATCTTGACATATCTCCCACATTGATCGCAGTGTCTCCAGGAACGGCATTCAAGGAGCCAGGAACTTTTCTCCCTACACTGTCCATTGAGTTGTCCTCAAAACCAATATACATCCTGCTATATCTCCCACATGGAAAGTGCCAGGAGGGAAAAGTGGGGATTATGTTTAGACTTTCTCGGAACTGCTTCAAATCAACTAGATATCTTTGTGCTGTAAATCTCCCAACAGCCAAACGCAAATGCAGCAAACATCTCGCTGTATGTCCCACATCCAAAGTGCCAAGAGAGAGCTTGCTCTCCCTGTCTTTGAGACCTGTTTTCACTGTCCCGGTTACCTCTTTGCTAACATTCTCTTCAGAGCTGCAGTGAAACCAGGAACCACGTGGAGAAGGCACCCACACTGGAAGTGCCTGGAGGGAACATTGGGGCTTCTTCTCAGTGTCTCTGACCATAGGGTTTCACTGTCCCGGGAAAGTCTCTGCTAACACCCTGCAGAGCGCAGTGCCCAATATACAGAAACGTCTTGCGGTATCTCCTACAGGGAAAGTGCCAGGAGGGAATTGTCGAGCTTGTTCTCAGTGTCTCTGAGAATTGCTCTGATTATCCGTGTGACCTCTTTACCAACACACATCTTGACATATCTCCCACATTGATCGCAGTGTCTCCAGGAACGGCATTCAAGGAGCCAGGAACTTTTCTCCCTACACTGTCCATTGAGTTGTCCTCAAAACCAATCTACATCCTGCTATATCTCCCACATGGAAAGTGCCAGGAGGGAAAAGTGGGGATTATGTTTAGACTTTCTCGGAACTGCTTCAAATCAACTAGATATCTTTGTGCTGTAAATCTCCCAACAGCCAAACGCAAATGCAGCAAACATCTCGCTGTATGTCCCACATCCAAAGTGCCAAGAGAGAGCTTGCTCTCCCTGTCTTTGAGTACTGTTTTCACTGTCCCGGTTACCTCTTTGCTAACATTCTCTTCAGAGCTGCAGTGAAACCAGGAACCACGTGGAGAAGGCACCCACACTGAAAGTGCCTGGAGGGAACATTGGGGCTTCTTCTCAGTGTCTCTGACCATAGGGTTTCACTGTCCCGGGAAAGTCTCTGCTAACACCCTGCAGAGCGCAGTGCCCAATATACAGAAACGTCTTGCGGTATCTCCTACAGGGAAAGTGCCAGGAGGGAATTGTCGAGCTTGTTCTCAGTGTCTCTGAGAATTGCTCTGATTATCCATGTGACCTCTTTGCTAAGACTCTCCAGAGAGACGTCCTCAAAACCAACACACATCTTGACATATCTCCCACATTGATCGCAGTTTCTCCAGGAACGGCATTCAAGGAGCCAGGAACTTTTCTCCCTACACTGTCCTTTGAGTTGGCCTCAAAACCAATATACATCCTGCTATATCTCCCACATGGAAAGTGCCAGGAGGGAAAAGTGGGGATTATGTTTAGACTTTCTCGGAACTGCTTCAAATCAACTAGATATCTTTGTGCTGTAAATCTCCCAACAGCCAAACGCAAATGCAGCAAACATCTCGCTGTATGTCCCACATCCAAAGTGCCAAGAGAGAGCTTGCTCTCCCTGTCTTTGAGACCTGTTTTCACTGTCCCGGTTACCTCTTTGCTAACATTCTCTTCAGAGCTGCAGTGAAACCAGGAACCACGTGGAGAAGGTACCCACACTGAAAGTGCCTGGAGGGAACATTGGGGCTTCTTCTCAGTGTCTCTGACATAGGGTTTCACTGTCCCGGGAAAGTCTCTGCAAACACCCTGCGGAGCGCAGTGCTCAATATACAGAGACTTTCTCGGAACTGCTTCAAATCAACTAGATATCTTTGTGCTGTAAATCTCCCAACAGCCAAACGCAAATGCAGCAAACATCTCGCTGTATGTCCCACATCCAAAGTGCCAAGAGAGTAATGTAGAGCTTGCTCTCCCTGTCTTTGAGTACTGTTTTCACTGTCCCGATGAGCTCTTTGCTAACATTCTCTTCAGAGCTGCAGTGAAACCAGGAACCACGTGGAGAAGGCACCCACACTGAAAGTGCCTGGAGGGAACATTGGGGCTTCTTCTCAGTGTCTCTGACCATAGGGTTTCACTGTCCCGGGAAAGTCTCTGCTAACACCCTGCAGAACGCAGTGCCCAATATACAGAAACGTCTTGCGGTATCTCCTACAGGGAAAGTGCCAGGAGGGAATTGTCGAGCTTGTTCTCAGTGTCTCTGAGAATTGCTCTGATTATCCATGTGACCTCTTTGCTAAGACTCTCCAGAGAGACGTCCTCAAAACCAACACACATCTTGACATATCTCCCACATTGATCGCAGTGTCTCCAGGAACGGCATTCAAGGAGCCAGGAACTTTTCTCCCTACACTGTCCTTTGAGTTGGCCTCAAAACCAATCTACATCCTGCTATATCTCCCACATGGAAAGTGCCAGGAGGGAAAAGTGGGGATTATGTTTAGACTTTCTCGGAACTGCTTCAAATCAACTAGATATCTTTGTGCTGTAAATCTCCCAACAGCCAAACGCAAATGCAGCAAACATCTCGCTGTATGTCCCACATCCAAAGTGCCAAGAGAGAGCTTGCTCTCCCTGTCTTTGAGACCTGTTTTCACTGTCCCGGTTACCTCTTTGCTAACATTCTCTTCAGAGCTGCAGTGAAACCAGGAACCACGTGGAGAAGGCACCCACACTGAAAGTGCCTGGAGGGAACATTGGGGCTTCTTCTCAGTGTCTCTGACATAGGGTTTCACTGTCCCGGGAAAGTCTCTGCTAACACCCTGCAGAACGCAGTGCCCAATATACAGAAACGTCTTGCGGTATCTCCTACAGGGAAAGTGCCAGGAGGGAATTGTCGAGCTTGTTCTCAGTGTCTCTGAGAATTGCTCTGATTATCCGTGTGACCTCTTTGCTAAGACTCTCCAGAGAGACGTCCTCAAAAGCAACACACATCTTGACATATCTCCCACATTGATCGCAGTGTCTCCAGGAACGGCATTCAAGGAGCCAGGAACTTTTCTCCCTACACTGTCCATTGAGTTGTCCTCAAAACCAATCTACATCCTGCTATATCTCCCACATGGAAAGTGCCAGGAGGGAAAAGTGGGGATTATGTTTAGACTTTCTCGGAACTGCTTCAAATCAACTAGATATCTTTGTGCTGTAAATCTCCCAACAGCCAAACGCAAATGCAGCAAACATCTCGCTGTATGTCCCACATCCAAAGTGCCAAGAGAGAGCTTGCTCTCCCTGTCTTTGAGACCTGTTTTCACTGTCCCGGTTACCTCTTTGCTAACATTCTCTTCAGAGCTGCAGTGAAACCAGGAACCACGTGGAGAAGGCACCCACACTGGAAGTGCCTGGAGGGAACATTGGGGCTTCTTCTCAGTGTCTCTGACCATAGGGTTTCACTGTCCCGGGAAAGTCTCTGCTAACACCCTGCAGAGCGCAGTGCCCAATATACAGAAACGTCTTGCGGTATCTCCTACAGGGAAAGTGCCAGGAGGGAATTGTCGAGCTTGTTCTCAGTGTCTCTGAGAATTGCTCTGATTATCCGTGTGACCTCTTTACCAACACACATCTTGACATATCTCCCACATTGATCGCAGTGTCTCCAGGAACGGCATTCAAGGAGCCAGGAACTTTTCTCCCTACACTGTCCATTGAGTTGTCCTCAAAACCAATCTACATCCTGCTATATCTCCCACATGGAAAGTGCCAGGAGGGAAAAGTGGGGATTATGTTTAGACTTTCTCGGAACTGCTTCAAATCAACTAGATATCTTTGTGCTGTAAATCTCCCAACAGCCAAACGCAAATGCAGCAAACATCTCGCTGTATGTCCCACATCCAAAGTGCCAAGAGAGAGCTTGCTCTCCCTGTCTTTGAGACCTGTTTTCACTGTCCCGGTTACCTCTTTGCTAACATTCTCTTCAGAGCTGCAGTGAAACCAGGAACCACGTGGAGAAGGCACCCACACTGGAAGTGCCTGGAGGGAACATTGGGGCTTCTTCTCAGTGTCTCTGACCATAGGGTTTCACTGTCCCGGGAAAGTCTCTGCTAACACCCTGCAGAGCGCAGTGCCCAATATACAGAAACGTCTTGCGGTATCTCCTACAGGGAAAGTGCCAGGAGGGAATTGTCGAGCTTGTTCTCAGTGTCTCTGAGAATTGCTCTGATTATCCGTGTGACCTCTTTACCAACACACATCTTGACATATCTCCCACATTGATCGCAGTGTCTCCAGGAACGGCATTCAAGGAGCCAGGAACTTTTCTCCCTACACTGTCCATTGAGTTGTCCTCAAAACCAATCTACATCCTGCTATATCTCCCACATGGAAAGTGCCAGGAGGGAAAAGTGGGGATTATGTTTAGACTTTCTCGGAACTGCTTCAAATCAACTAGATATCTTTGTGCTGTAAATCTCCCAACAGCCAAACGCAAATGCAGCAAACATCTCGCTGTATGTCCCACATCCAAAGTGCCAAGAGAGAGCTTGCTCTCCCTGTCTTTGAGTACTGTTTTCACTGTCCCGGTTACCTCTTTGCTAACATTCTCTTCAGAGCTGCAGTGAAACCAGGAACCACGTGGAGAAGGCACCCACACTGAAAGTGCCTGGAGGGAACATTGGGGCTTCTTCTCAGTGTCTCTGACATAGGGTTTCACTGTCCCGGGAAAGTCTCTGCAAACACCCTGCGGAGCGCAGTGCTCAATATACAGAGACTTTCTCGGAACTGCTTCAAATCAACTAGATATCTTTGTGCTGTAAATCTCCCAACAGCCAAACGCAAATGCAGCAAACATCTCGCTGTATGTCCCACATCCAAAGTGCCAAGAGAGTAATGTAGAGCTTGCTCTCCCTGTCTTTGAGTACTGTTTTCACTGTCCCGATGAGCTCTTTGCTAACATTCTCTTCAGAGCTGCAGTGAAACCAGGAACCACGTGGAGAAGGCACCCACACTGAAAGTGCCTGGAGGGAACATTGGGGCTTCTTCTCAGTGTCTCTGACCATAGGGTTTCACTGTCCCGGGAAAGTCTCTGCTAACACCCTGCAGAACGCAGTGCCCAATATACAGAAACGTCTTGCGGTATCTCCTACAGGGAAAGTGCCAGGAGGGAATTGTCGAGCTTGTTCTCAGTGTCTCTGAGAATTGCTCTGATTATCCATGTGACCTCTTTGCTAAGACTCTCCAGAGAGACGTCCTCAAAACCAACACACATCTTGACATATCTCCCACATTGATCGCAGTGTCTCCAGGAACGGCATTCAAGGAGCCAGGAACTTTTCTCCCTACACTGTCCTTTGAGTTGGCCTCAAAACCAATCTACATCCTGCTATATCTCCCACATGGAAAGTGCCAGGAGGGAAAAGTGGGGATTATGTTTAGACTTTCTCGGAACTGCTTCAAATCAACTAGATATCTTTGTGCTGTAAATCTCCCAACAGCCAAACGCAAAAGCAGCAAACATCTCGCTGTATGTCCCACATCCAAAGTGCCAAGAGAGAGCTTGCTCTCCCTGTCTTTGAGACCTGTTTTCACTGTCCCGGTTACCTCTTTGCTAACATTCTCTTCAGAGCTGCAGTGAAACCAGGAACCACGTGGAGAAGGCACCCACACTGGAAGTGCCTGGAGGGAACATTGGGGCTTCTTCTCAGTGTCTCTGACCATAGGGTTTCACTGTCCCGGGAAAGTCTCTGCTAACACCCTGCAGAGCGCAGTGCCCAATATACAGAAACGTCTTGCGGTATCTCCTACAGGGAAAGTGCCAGGAGGGAATTGTCGAGCTTGTTCTCAGTGTCTCTGAGAATTGCTCTGATTATCCGTGTGACCTCTTTGCTAAGACTCTCCAGAGAGACGTCCTCAAAACCAACACACATCTTGACATATCTCCCACATTGATCGCAGTGTCTCCAGGAACGGCATTCAAGGAGCCAGGAACTTTTCTCCCTACACTGTCCATTGAGTTGTCCTCAAAACCAATCTACATCCTGCTATATCTCCCACATGGAAAGTGCCAGGAGGGAAAAGTGGGGATTATGTTTAGACTTTCTCGGAACTGCTTCAAATCAACTAGATATCTTTGTGCTGTAAATCTCCCAACAGCCAAACGCAAATGCAGCAAACATCTCGCTGTATGTCCCACATCCAAAGTGCCAAGAGAGAGCTTGCTCTCCCTGTCTTTGAGACCTGTTTTCACTGTCCCGGTTACCTCTTTGCTAACATTCTCTTCAGAGCTGCAGTGAAACCAGGAACCACGTGGAGAAGGCACCCACACTGGAAGTGCCTGGAGGGAACATTGGGGCTTCTTCTCAGTGTCTCTGACCATAGGGTTTCACTGTCCCGGGAAAGTCTCTGCTAACACCCTGCAGAGCGCAGTGCCCAATATACAGAAACGTCTTGCGGTATCTCCTACAGGGAAAGTGCCAGGAGGGAATTGTCGAGCTTGTTCTCAGTGTCTCTGAGAATTGCTCTGATTATCCGTGTGACCTCTTTACCAACACACATCTTGACATATCTCCCACATTGATCGCAGTGTCTCCAGGAACGGCATTCAAGGAGCCAGGAACTTTTCTCCCTACACTGTCCATTGAGTTGTCCTCAAAACCAATCTACATCCTGCTATATCTCCCACATGGAAAGTGCCAGGAGGGAAAAGTGGGGATTATGTTTAGACTTTCTCGGAACTGCTTCAAATCAACTAGATATCTTTGTGCTGTAAATCTCCCAACAGCCAAACGCAAATGCAGCAAACATCTCGCTGTATGTCCCACATCCAAAGTGCCAAGAGAGAGCTTGCTCTCCCTGTCTTTGAGCACTGTTGTCACTGTCCCGGTTACCTCTTTGCTAACATTCTCTTCAGAGCTGCAGTGAAACCAGGAACCACGTGGAGAAGGCACCCACACTGGAAGTGCCTGGAGGGAACATTGGGGCTTCTTCTCAGTGTCTCTGACCATAGGGTTTCACTGTCCCGGGAAAGTCTCTGCTAACACCCTGCAGAGCGCAGTGCCCAATATACAGAAACGTCTTGCGGTATCTCCTACAGGGAAAGTGCCAGGAGGGAATTGTCGAGCTTGTTCTCAGTGTCTCTGAGAATTGCTCTGATTATCCGTGTGACCTCTTTACCAACACACATCTTGACATATCTCCCACATTGATCGCAGTGTCTCCAGGAACGGCATTCAAGGAGCCAGGAACTTTTCTCCCTACACTGTCCATTGAGTTGTCCTCAAAACCAATCTACATCCTGCTATATCTCCCACATGGAAAGTGCCAGGAGGGAAAAGTGGGGATTATGTTTAGACTTTCTCGGAACTGCTTCAAATCAACTAGATATCTTTGTGCTGTAAATCTCCCAACAGCCAAACGCAAATGCAGCAAACATCTCGCTGTATGTCCCACATCCAAAGTGCCAAGAGAGAGCTTGCTCTCCCTGTCTTTGAGTACTGTTTTCACTGTCCCGGTTACCTCTTTGCTAACATTCTCTTCAGAGCTGCAGTGAAACCAGGAACCACGTGGAGAAGGCACCCACACTGAAAGTGCCTGGAGGGAACATTGGGGCTTCTTCTCAGTGTCTCTGACCATAGGGTTTCACTGTCCCGGGAAAGTCTCTGCTAACACCCTGCAGAGCGCAGTGCCCAATATACAGAAACGTCTTGCGGTATCTCCTACAGGGAAAGTGCCAGGAGGGAATTGTCGAGCTTGTTCTCAGTGTCTCTGAGAATTGCTCTGATTATCCATGTGACCTCTTTGCTAAGACTCTCCAGAGAGACGTCCTCAAAACCAACACACATCTTGACATATCTCCCACATTGATCGCAGTTTCTCCAGGAACGGCATTCAAGGAGCCAGGAACTTTTCTCCCTACACTGTCCTTTGAGTTGGCCTCAAAACCAATATACATCCTGCTATATCTCCCACATGGAAAGTGCCAGGAGGGAAAAGTGGGGATTATGTTTAGACTTTCTCGGAACTGCTTCAAATCAACTAGATATCTTTGTGCTGTAAATCTCCCAACAGCCAAACGCAAATGCAGCAAACATCTCGCTGTATGTCCCACATCCAAAGTGCCAAGAGAGAGCTTGCTCTCCCTGTCTTTGAGACCTGTTTTCACTGTCCCGGTTACCTCTTTGCTAACATTCTCTTCAGAGCTGCAGTGAAACCAGGAACCACGTGGAGAAGGCACCCACACTGAAAGTGCCTGGAGGGAACATTGGGGCTTCTTCTCAGTGTCTCTGACATAGGGTTTCACTGTCCCGGGAAAGTCTCTGCTAACACCCTGCAGAACGCAGTGCCCAATATACAGAAACGTCTTGCGGTATCTCCTACAGGGAAAGTGCCAGGAGGGAATTGTCGAGCTTCTTCTCAGTGTCTCTGAGAATTGCTCTGATTATCCGTGTGACCTCTTTGCTAAGACTCTCCAGAGAGACGTCCTCAAAACCAACACACATCTTGACATATCTCCCACATTGATCGCAGTGTCTCCAGGAACGGCATTCAAGGAGCCAGGAACTTTTCTCCCTACACTGTCCATTGAGTTGTCCTCAAAACCAATCTACATCCTGCTATATCTCCCACATGGAAAGTGCCAGGAGGGAAAAGTGGGGATTATGTTTAGACTTTCTCGGAACTGCTTCAAATCAACTAGATATCTTTGTGCTGTAAATCTCCCAACAGCCAAACGCAAATGCAGCAAACATCTCGCTGTATGTCCCACATCCAAAGTGCCAAGAGAGAGCTTGCTCTCCCTGTCTTTGAGACCTGTTTTCACTGTCCCGGTTACCTCTTTGCTAACATTCTCTTCAGAGCTGCAGTGAAACCAGGAACCACGTGGAGAAGGCACCCACACTGGAGGTGCCTGGAGGGAACATTGGGGCTTCTTCTCAGTGTCTCTGACCATAGGGTTTCACTGTCCCGGGAAAGTCTCTGCTAACACCCTGCAGAGCGCAGTGCCCAATATACAGAAACGTCTTGCGGTATCTCCTACAGGGAAAGTGCCAGGAGGGAATTGTCGAGCTTGTTCTCAGTGTCTCTGAGAATTGCTCTGATTATCCGTGTGACCTCTTTACCAACACACATCTTGACATATCTCCCACATTGATCGCAGTGTCTCCAGGAACGGCATTCAAGGAGCCAGGAACTTTTCTCCCTACACTGTCCATTGAGTTGTCCTCAAAACCAATCTACATCCTGCTATATCTCCCACATGGAAAGTGCCAGGAGGGAAAAGTGGGGATTATGTTTAGACTTTCTCGGAACTGCTTCAAATCAACTAGATATCTTTGTGCTGTAAATCTCCCAACAGCCAAACGCAAATGCAGCAAACATCTCGCTGTATGTCCCACATCCAAAGTGCCAAGAGAGAGCTTGCTCTCCCTGTCTTTGAGTACTGTTTTCACTGTCCCGGTTACCTCTTTGCTAACATTCTCTTCAGAGCTGCAGTGAAACCAGGAACCACGTGGAGAAGGCACCCACACTGAAAGTGCCTGGAGGGAACATTGGGGCTTCTTCTCAGTGTCTCTGACATAGGGTTTCACTGTCCCGGGAAAGTCTCTGCTAACACCCTGCAGAACGCAGTGCCCAATATACAGAAACGTCTTGCGGTATCTCCTACAGGGAAAGTGCCAGGAGGGAATTGTCGAGCTTGTTCTCAGTGTCTCTGAGAATTGCTCTGATTATCCGTGTGACCTCTTTGCTAAGACTCTCCAGAGAGACGTCCTCAAAACCAACACACATCTTGACATATCTCCCACATTGATCGCAGTGTCTCCAGGAACGGCATTCAAGGAGCCAGGAACTTTTCTCCCTACACTGTCCATTGAGTTGTCCTCAAAACCAATATACATCCTGCTATATCTCCCACATGGAAAGTGCCAGGAGGGAAAAGTGGGGATTATGTTTAGACTTTCTCGGAACTGCTTCAAATCAACTAGATATCTTTGTGCTGTAAATCTCCCAACAGCCAAACGCAAATGCAGCAAACATCTCGCTGTATGTCCCACATCCAAAGTGCCAAGAGAGAGCTTGCTCTCCCTGTCTTTGAGACCTGTTTTCACTGTCCCGGTTACCTCTTTGCTAACATTCTCTTCAGAGCTGCAGTGAAACCAGGAACCACGTGGAGAAGGCACCCACACTGAAAGTGCCTGGAGGGAACATTGGGGCTTCTTCTCAGTGTCTCTGACATAGGGTTTCACTGTCCCGGGAAAGTCTCTGCTAACACCCTGCAGAACGCAGTGCCCAATATACAGAAACGTCTTGCGGTATCTCCTACAGGGAAAGTGCCAGGAGGGAATTGTCGAGCTTCTTCTCAGTGTCTCTGAGAATTGCTCTGATTATCCGTGTGACCTCTTTGCTAAGACTCTCCAGAGAGACGTCCTCAAAACCAACACACATCTTGACATATCTCCCACATTGATCGCAGTGTCTCCAGGAACGGCATTCAAGGAGCCAGGAACTTTTCTCCCTACACTGTCCATTGAGTTGTCCTCAAAACCAATCTACATCCTGCTATATCTCCCACATGGAAAGTGCCAGGAGGGAAAAGTGGGGATTATGTTTAGACTTTCTCGGAACTGCTTCAAATCAACTAGATATCTTTGTGCTGTAAATCTCCCAACAGCCAAACGCAAATGCAGCAAACATCTCGCTGTATGTCCCACATCCAAAGTGCCAAGAGAGAGCTTGCTCTCCCTGTCTTTGAGACCTGTTTTCACTGTCCCGGTTACCTCTTTGCTAACATTCTCTTCAGAGCTGCAGTGAAACCAGGAACCACGTGGAGAAGGCACCCACACTGGAGGTGCCTGGAGGGAACATTGGGGCTTCTTCTCAGTGTCTCTGACCATAGGGTTTCACTGTCCCGGGAAAGTCTCTGCTAACACCCTGCAGAGCGCAGTGCCCAATATACAGAAACGTCTTGCGGTATCTCCTACAGGGAAAGTGCCAGGAGGGAATTGTCGAGCTTGTTCTCAGTGTCTCTGAGAATTGCTCTGATTATCCGTGTGACCTCTTTACCAACACACATCTTGACATATCTCCCACATTGATCGCAGTGTCTCCAGGAACGGCATTCAAGGAGCCAGGAACTTTTCTCCCTACACTGTCCATTGAGTTGTCCTCAAAACCAATCTACATCCTGCTATATCTCCCACATGGAAAGTGCCAGGAGGGAAAAGTGGGGATTATGTTTAGACTTTCTCGGAACTGCTTCAAATCAACTAGATATCTTTGTGCTGTAAATCTCCCAACAGCCAAACGCAAATGCAGCAAACATCTCGCTGTATGTCCCACATCCAAAGTGCCAAGAGAGAGCTTGCTCTCCCTGTCTTTGAGACCTGTTTTCACTGTCCCGGTTACCTCTTTGCTAACATTCTCTTCAGAGCTGCAGTGAAACCAGGAACCACGTGGAGAAGGCACCCACACTGGAAGTGCCTGGAGGGAACATTGGGGCTTCTTCTCAGTGTCTCTGACCATAGGGTTTCACTGTCCCGGGAAAGTCTCTGCTAACACCCTGCAGAGCGCAGTGCCCAATATACAGAAACGTCTTGCGGTATCTCCTACAGGGAAAGTGCCAGGAGGGAATTGTCGAGCTTGTTCTCAGTGTCTCTGAGAATTGCTCTGATTATCCGTGTGACCTCTTTACCAACACACATCTTGACATATCTCCCACATTGATCGCAGTGTCTCCAGGAACGGCATTCAAGGAGCCAGGAACTTTTCTCCCTACACTGTCCATTGAGTTGTCCTCAAAACCAATCTACATCCTGCTATATCTCCCACATGGAAAGTGCCAGGAGGGAAAAGTGGGGATTATGTTTAGACTTTCTCGGAACTGCTTCAAATCAACTAGATATCTTTGTGCTGTAAATCTCCCAACAGCCAAACGCAAATGCAGCAAACATCTCGCTGTATGTCCCACATCCAAAGTGCCAAGAGAGAGCTTGCTCTCCCTGTCTTTGAGACCTGTTTTCACTGTCCCGGTTACCTCTTTGCTAACATTCTCTTCAGAGCTGCAGTGAAACCAGGAACCACGTGGAGAAGGCACCCACACTGGAAGTGCCTGGAGGGAACATTGGGGCTTCTTCTCAGTGTCTCTGACCATAGGGTTTCACTGTCCCGGGAAAGTCTCTGCTAACACCCTGCAGAGCGCAGTGCCCAATATACAGAAACGTCTTGCGGTATCTCCTACAGGGAAAGTGCCAGGAGGGAATTGTCGAGCTTGTTCTCAGTGTCTCTGAGAATTGCTCTGATTATCCGTGTGACCTCTTTACCAACACACATCTTGACATATCTCCCACATTGATCGCAGTGTCTCCAGGAACGGCATTCAAGGAGCCAGGAACTTTTCTCCCTACACTGTCCATTGAGTTGTCCTCAAAACCAATCTACATCCTGCTATATCTCCCACATGGAAAGTGCCAGGAGGGAAAAGTGGGGATTATGTTTAGACTTTCTCGGAACTGCTTCAAATCAACTAGATATCTTTGTGCTGTAAATCTCCCAACAGCCAAACGCAAATGCAGCAAACATCTCGCTGTATGTCCCACATCCAAAGTGCCAAGAGAGAGCTTGCTCTCCCTGTCTTTGAGTACTGTTTTCACTGTCCCGGTTACCTCTTTGCTAACATTCTCTTCAGAGCTGCAGTGAAACCAGGAACCACGTGGAGAAGGCACCCACACTGAAAGTGCCTGGAGGGAACATTGGGGCTTCTTCTCAGTGTCTCTGACCATAGGGTTTCACTGTCCCGGGAAAGTCTCTGCTAACACCCTGCAGAACGCAGTGCCCAATATACAGAAACGTCTTGCGGTATCTCCTACAGGGAAAGTGCCAGGAGGGAATTGTCGAGCTTGTTCTCAGTGTCTCTGAGAATTGCTCTGATTATCCGTGTGACCTCTTTGCTAAGACTCTCCAGAGAGACGTCCTCAAAACCAACACACATCTTGACATATCTCCCACATTGATCGCAGTGTCTCCACGAACGGCATTCAAGGAGCCAGGAACTTTTCTCCCTACACTGTCCATTGAGTTGGCCTCAAAACCAATATACATCCTGCTATATCTCCCACATGGAAAGTGCCAGGAGGGAAAAGTGGGGATTATGTTTAGACTTTCTCGGAACTGCTTCAAATCAACTAGATATCTTTGTGCTGTAAATCTCCCAACAGCCAAACGCAAATGCAGCAAACATCTCGCTGTATGTCCCACATCCAAAGTGCCAAGAGAGAGCTTGCTCTCCCTGTCTTTGAGACCTGTTTTCACTGTCCCGGTTACCTCTTTGCTAACATTCTCTTCAGAGCTGCAGTGAAACCAGGAACCACGTGGAGAAGGCACCCACACTGAAAGTGCCTGGAGGGAACATTGGGGCTTCTTCTCAGTGTCTCTGACATAGGGTTTCACTGTCCCGGGAAAGTCTCTGCTAACACCCTGCAGAACGCAGTGCCCAATATACAGAAACGTCTTGCGGTATCTCCTACAGGGAAAGTGCCAGGAGGGAATTGTCGAGCTTGTTCTCAGTGTCTCTGAGAATTGCTCTGATTATCCGTGTGACCTCTTTGCTAAGACTCTCCAGAGAGACGTCCTCAAAACCAACACACATCTTGACATATCTCCCACATTGATCGCAGTGTCTCCAGGAACGGCATTCAAGGAGCCAGGAACTTTTCTCCCTACACTGTCCATTGAGTTGTCCTCAAAACCAATCTACATCCTGCTATATCTCCCACATGGAAAGTGCCAGGAGGGAAAAGTGGGGATTATGTTTAGACTTTCTCGGAACTGCTTCAAATCAACTAGATATCTTTGTGCTGTAAATCTCCCAACAGCCAAACGCAAATGCAGCAAACATCTCGCTGTATGTCCCACATCCAAAGTGCCAAGAGAGAGCTTGCTCTCCCTGTCTTTGAGACCTGTTTTCACTGTCCCGGTTACCTCTTTGCTAACATTCTCTTCAGAGCTGCAGTGAAACCAGGAACCACGTGGAGAAGGCACCCACACTGGAAGTGCCTGGAGGGAACATTGGGGCTTCTTCTCAGTGTCTCTGACCATAGGGTTTCACTGTCCCGGGAAAGTCTCTGCTAACACCCTGCAGAGCGCAGTGCCCAATATACAGAAACGTCTTGCGGTATCTCCTACAGGGAAAGTGCCAGGAGGGAATTGTCGAGCTTGTTCTCAGTGTCTCTGAGAATTGCTCTGGTTATCCGTGTGACCTCTTTACCAACACACATCTTGACATATCTCCCACATTGATCGCAGTTTCTCCAGGAACGGCATTCAAGGAGCCAGGAACTTTTCTCCCTACACTGTCCTTTGAGTTGGCCTCAAAACCAATCTACATCCTGCTATATCTCCCACATGGAAAGTGCCAGGAGGGAAAAGTGGGGATTATGTTTAGACTTTCTCGGAACTGCTTCAAATCAACTAGATATCTTTGTGCTGTAAATCTCCCAACAGCCAAACGCAAATGCAGCAAACATCTCGCTGTATGTCCCACATCCAAAGTGCCAAGAGAGAGCTTGCTCTCCCTGTCTTTGAGACCTGTTTTCACTGTCCCGGTTACCTCTTTGCTAACATTCTCTTCAGAGCTGCAGTGAAACCAGGAACCACGTGGAGAAGGCACC
Organism: Chroicocephalus ridibundus; assembly: GCF_963924245.1. Classification (NCBI taxonomy): domain Eukaryota; kingdom Metazoa; phylum Chordata; class Aves; order Charadriiformes; family Laridae; genus Chroicocephalus; species Chroicocephalus ridibundus. The sequence goes on along the minus strand of NW_026961466.1, from coordinate 234,783 downwards.
CACACTGGAAGTGCCTGGAGGGAACATTGGGGCTTCTTCTCAGTGTCTCTGACCATAGGGTTTCACTGTCCCGGGAAAGTCTCTGCTAACACCCTGCAGAGCGCAGTGCCCAATATACAGAAACGTCTTGCGGTATCTCCTACAGGGAAAGTGCCAGGAGGGAATTGTCGAGCTTGTTCTCAGTGTCTCTGAGAATTGCTCTGATTATCCGTGTGACCTCTTTACCAACACACATCTTGACATATCTCCCACATTGATCGCAGTGTCTCCAGGAACGGCATTCAAGGAGCCAGGAACTTTTCTCCCTACACTGTCCATTGAGTTGTCCTCAAAACCAATCTACATCCTGCTATATCTCCCACATGGAAAGTGCCAGGAGGGAAAAGTGGGGATTATGTTTAGACTTTCTCGGAACTGCTTCAAATCAACTAGATATCTTTGTGCTGTAAATCTCCCAACAGCCAAACGCAAATGCAGCAAACATCTCGCTGTATGTCCCACATCCAAAGTGCCAAGAGAGAGCTTGCTCTCCCTGTCTTTGAGACCTGTTTTCACTGTCCCGGTTACCTCTTTGCTAACATTCTCTTCAGAGCTGCAGTGAAACCAGGAACCACGTGGAGAAGGCACCCACACTGGAAGTGCCTGGAGGGAACATTGGGGCTTCTTCTCAGTGTCTCTGACCATAGGGTTTCACTGTCCCGGGAAAGTCTCTGCTAACACCCTGCAGAGCGCAGTGCCCAATATACAGAAACGTCTTGCGGTATCTCCTACAGGGAAAGTGCCAGGAGGGAATTGTCGAGCTTGTTCTCAGTGTCTCTGAGAATTGCTCTGATTATCCGTGTGACCTCTTTACCAACACACATCTTGACATATCTCCCACATTGATCGCAGTGTCTCCAGGAACGGCATTCAAGGAGCCAGGAACTTTTCTCCCTACACTGTCCATTGAGTTGTCCTCAAAACCAATCTACATCCTGCTATATCTCCCACATGGAAAGTGCCAGGAGGGAAAAGTGGGGATTATGTTTAGACTTTCTCGGAACTGCTTCAAATCAACTAGATATCTTTGTGCTGTAAATCTCCCAACAGCCAAACGCAAATGCAGCAAACATCTCGCTGTATGTCCCACATCCAAAGTGCCAAGAGAGAGCTTGCTCTCCCTGTCTTTGAGTACTGTTTTCACTGTCCCGGTTACCTCTTTGCTAACATTCTCTTCAGAGCTGCAGTGAAACCAGGAACCACGTGGAGAAGGCACCCACACTGAAAGTGCCTGGAGGGAACATTGGGGCTTCTTCTCAGTGTCTCTGACCATAGGGTTTCACTGTCCCGGGAAAGTCTCTGCTAACACCCTGCAGAGCGCAGTGCCCAATATACAGAAACGTCTTGCGGTATCTCCTACAGGGAAAGTGCCAGGAGGGAATTGTCGAGCTTGTTCTCAGTGTCTCTGAGAATTGCTCTGATTATCCATGTGACCTCTTTGCTAAGACTCTCCAGAGAGACGTCCTCAAAACCAACACACATCTTGACATATCTCCCACATTGATCGCAGTTTCTCCAGGAACGGCATTCAAGGAGCCAGGAACTTTTCTCCCTACACTGTCCTTTGAGTTGGCCTCAAAACCAATCTACATCCTGCTATATCTCCCACATGGAAAGTGCCAGGAGGGAAAAGTGGGGATTATGTTTAGACTTTCTCGGAACTGCTTCAAATCAACTAGATATCTTTGTGCTGTAAATCTCCCAACAGCCAAACGCAAATGCAGCAAACATCTCGCTGTATGTCCCACATCCAAAGTGCCAAGAGAGAGCTTGCTCTCCCTGTCTTTGAGACCTGTTTTCACTGTCCCGGTTACCTCTTTGCTAACATTCTCTTCAGAGCTGCAGTGAAACCAGGAACCACGTGGAGAAGGCACCCACACTGGAAGTGCCTGGAGGGAACATTGGGGCTTCTTCTCAGTGTCTCTGACCATAGGGTTTCACTGTCCCGGGAAAGTCTCTGCTAACACCCTGCAGAGCGCAGTGCCCAATATACAGAAACGTCTTGCGGTATCTCCTACAGGGAAAGTGCCAGGAGGGAATTGTCGAGCTTCTTCTCAGTGTCTCTGAGAATTGCTCTGATTATCCGTGTGACCTCTTTACCAACACACATCTTGACATATCTCCCACATTGATCGCAGTGTCTCCAGGAACGGCATTCAAGGAGCCAGGAACTTTTCTCCCTACACTGTCCATTGAGTTGTCCTCAAAACCAATCTACATCCTGCTATATCTCCCACATGGAAAGTGCCAGGAGGGAAAAGTGGGGATTATGTTTAGACTTTCTCGGAACTGCTTCAAATCAACTAGATATCTTTGTGCTGTAAATCTCCCAACAGCCAAACGCAAATGCAGCAAACATCTCGCTGTATGTCCCACATCCAAAGTGCCAAGAGAGAGCTTGCTCTCCCTGTCTTTGAGACCTGTTTTCACTGTCCCGGTTACCTCTTTGCTAACATTCTCTTCAGAGCTGCAGTGAAACCAGGAACCACGTGGAGAAGGCACCCACACTGGAAGTGCCTGGAGGGAACATTGGGGCTTCTTCTCAGTGTCTCTGACCATAGGGTTTCACTGTCCCGGGAAAGTCTCTGCTAACACCCTGCAGAGCGCAGTGCCCAATATACAGAAACGTCTTGCGGTATCTCCTACAGGGAAAGTGCCAGGAGGGAATTGTCGAGCTTGTTCTCAGTGTCTCTGAGAATTGCTCTGATTATCCGTGTGACCTCTTTACCAACACACATCTTGACATATCTCCCACATTGATCGCAGTGTCTCCAGGAACGGCATTCAAGGAGCCAGGAACTTTTCTCCCTACACTGTCCATTGAGTTGTCCTCAAAACCAATCTACATCCTGCTATATCTCCCACATGGAAAGTGCCAGGAGGGAAAAGTGGGGATTATGTTTAGACTTTCTCGGAACTGCTTCAAATCAACTAGATATCTTTGTGCTGTAAATCTCCCAACAGCCAAACGCAAATGCAGCAAACATCTCGCTGTATGTCCCACATCCAAAGTGCCAAGAGAGAGCTTGCTCTCCCTGTCTTTGAGTACTGTTTTCACTGTCCCGGTTACCTCTTTGCTAACATTCTCTTCAGAGCTGCAGTGAAACCAGGAACCACGTGGAGAAGGCACCCACACTGAAAGTGCCTGGAGGGAACATTGGGGCTTCTTCTCAGTGTCTCTGACCATAGGGTTTCACTGTCCCGGGAAAGTCTCTGCTAACACCCTGCAGAGCGCAGTGCCCAATATACAGAAACGTCTTGCGGTATCTCCTACAGGGAAAGTGCCAGGAGGGAATTGTCGAGCTTGTTCTCAGTGTCTCTGAGAATTGCTCTGATTATCCATGTGACCTCTTTGCTAAGACTCTCCAGAGAGACGTCCTCAAAACCAACACACATCTTGACATATCTCCCACATTGATCGCAGTTTCTCCAGGAACGGCATTCAAGGAGCCAGGAACTTTTCTCCCTACACTGTCCTTTGAGTTGGCCTCAAAACCAATATACATCCTGCTATATCTCCCACATGGAAAGTGCCAGGAGGGAAAAGTGGGGATTATGTTTAGACTTTCTCGGAACTGCTTCAAATCAACTAGATATCTTTGTGCTGTAAATCTCCCAACAGCCAAACGCAAATGCAGCAAACATCTCGCTGTATGTCCCACATCCAAAGTGCCAAGAGAGAGCTTGCTCTCCCTGTCTTTGAGACCTGTTTTCACTGTCCCGGTTACCTCTTTGCTAACATTCTCTTCAGAGCTGCAGTGAAACCAGGAACCACGTGGAGAAGGCACCCACACTGAAAGTGCCTGGAGGGAACATTGGGGCTTCTTCTCAGTGTCTCTGACATAGGGTTTCACTGTCCCGGGAAAGTCTCTGCAAACACCCTGCGGAGCGCAGTGCTCAATATACAGAGACTTTCTCGGAACTGCTTCAAATCAACTAGATATCTTTGTGCTGTAAATCTCCCAACAGCCAAACGCAAATGCAGCAAACATCTCGCTGTATGTCCCACATCCAAAGTGCCAAGAGAGTAATGTAGAGCTTGCTCTCCCTGTCTTTGAGTACTGTTTTCACTGTCCCGATGAGCTCTTTGCTAACATTCTCTTCAGAGCTGCAGTGAAACCAGGAACCACGTGGAGAAGGCACCCACACTGAAAGTGCCTGGAGGGAACATTGGGGCTTCTTCTCAGTGTCTCTGACCATAGGGTTTCACTGTCCCGGGAAAGTCTCTGCTAACACCCTGCAGAGCGCAGTGCCCAATATACAGAAACGTCTTGCGGTATCTCCTACAGGGAAAGTGCCAGGAGGGAATTGTCGAGCTTGTTCTCAGTGTCTCTGAGAATTGCTCTGATTATCCATGTGACCTCTTTGCTAAGACTCTCCAGAGAGACGTCCTCAAAACCAACACACATCTTGACATATCTCCCACATTGATCGCAGTTTCTCCAGGAACGGCATTCAAGGAGCCAGGAACTTTTCTCCCTACACTGTCCTTTGAGTTGGCCTCAAAACCAATATACATCCTGCTATATCTCCCACATGGAAAGTGCCAGGAGGGAAAAGTGGGGATTATGTTTAGACTTTCTCGGAACTGCTTCAAATCAACTAGATATCTTTGTGCTGTAAATCTCCCAACAGCCAAACGCAAATGCAGCAAACATCTCGCTGTATGTCCCACATCCAAAGTGCCAAGAGAGAGCTTGCTCTCCCTGTCTTTGAGACCTGTTTTCACTGTCCCGGTTACCTCTTTGCTAACATTCTCTTCAGAGCTGCAGTGAAACCAGGAACCACGTGGAGAAGGCACCCACACTGAAAGTGCCTGGAGGGAACATTGGGGCTTCTTCTCAGTGTCTCTGACATAGGGTTTCACTGTCCCGGGAAAGTCTCTGCAAACACCCTGCGGAGCGCAGTGCTCAATATACAGAGACTTTCTCGGAACTGCTTCAAATCAACTAGATATCTTTGTGCTGTAAATCTCCCAACAGCCAAACGCAAATGCAGCAAACATCTCGCTGTATGTCCCACATCCAAAGTGCCAAGAGAGTAATGTAGAGCTTGCTCTCCCTGTCTTTGAGTACTGTTTTCACTGTCCCGATGAGCTCTTTGCTAACATTCTCTTCAGAGCTGCAGTGAAACCAGGAACCACGTGGAGAAGGCACCCACACTGAAAGTGCCTGGAGGGAACATTGGGGCTTCTTCTCAGTGTCTCTGACCATAGGGTTTCACTGTCCCGGGAAAGTCTCTGCTAACACCCTGCAGAACGCAGTGCCCAATATACAGAAACGTCTTGCGGTATCTCCTACAGGGAAAGTGCCAGGAGGGAATTGTCGAGCTTGTTCTCAGTGTCTCTGAGAATTGCTCTGATTATCCATGTGACCTCTTTGCTAAGACTCTCCAGAGAGACGTCCTCAAAACCAACACACATCTTGACATATCTCCCACATTGATCGCAGTGTCTCCAGGAACGGCATTCAAGGAGCCAGGAACTTTTCTCCCTACACTGTCCTTTGAGTTGGCCTCAAAACCAATCTACATCCTGCTATATCTCCCACATGGAAAGTGCCAGGAGGGAAAAGTGGGGATTATGTTTAGACTTTCTCGGAACTGCTTCAAATCAACTAGATATCTTTGTGCTGTAAATCTCCCAACAGCCAAACGCAAATGCAGCAAACATCTCGCTGTATGTCCCACATCCAAAGTGCCAAGAGAGAGCTTGCTCTCCCTGTCTTTGAGACCTGTTTTCACTGTCCCGGTTACCTCTTTGCTAACATTCTCTTCAGAGCTGCAGTGAAACCAGGAACCACGTGGAGAAGGCACCCACACTGAAAGTGCCTGGAGGGAACATTGGGGCTTCTTCTCAGTGTCTCTGACATAGGGTTTCACTGTCCCGGGAAAGTCTCTGCTAACACCCTGCAGAACGCAGTGCCCAATATACAGAAACGTCTTGCGGTATCTCCTACAGGGAAAGTGCCAGGAGGGAATTGTCGAGCTTGTTCTCAGTGTCTCTGAGAATTGCTCTGATTATCCGTGTGACCTCTTTGCTAAGACTCTCCAGAGAGACGTCCTCAAAAGCAACACACATCTTGACATATCTCCCACATTGATCGCAGTGTCTCCAGGAACGGCATTCAAGGAGCCAGGAACTTTTCTCCCTACACTGTCCATTGAGTTGTCCTCAAAACCAATCTACATCCTGCTATATCTCCCACATGGAAAGTGCCAGGAGGGAAAAGTGGGGATTATGTTTAGACTTTCTCGGAACTGCTTCAAATCAACTAGATATCTTTGTGCTGTAAATCTCCCAACAGCCAAACGCAAATGCAGCAAACATCTCGCTGTATGTCCCACATCCAAAGTGCCAAGAGAGAGCTTGCTCTCCCTGTCTTTGAGACCTGTTTTCACTGTCCCGGTTACCTCTTTGCTAACATTCTCTTCAGAGCTGCAGTGAAACCAGGAACCACGTGGAGAAGGCACCCACACTGGAAGTGCCTGGAGGGAACATTGGGGCTTCTTCTCAGTGTCTCTGACCATAGGGTTTCACTGTCCCGGGAAAGTCTCTGCTAACACCCTGCAGAGCGCAGTGCCCAATATACAGAAACGTCTTGCGGTATCTCCTACAGGGAAAGTGCCAGGAGGGAATTGTCGAGCTTGTTCTCAGTGTCTCTGAGAATTGCTCTGATTATCCGTGTGACCTCTTTACCAACACACATCTTGACATATCTCCCACATTGATCGCAGTGTCTCCAGGAACGGCATTCAAGGAGCCAGGAACTTTTCTCCCTACACTGTCCATTGAGTTGTCCTCAAAACCAATCTACATCCTGCTATATCTCCCACATGGAAAGTGCCAGGAGGGAAAAGTGGGGATTATGTTTAGACTTTCTCGGAACTGCTTCAAATCAACTAGATATCTTTGTGCTGTAAATCTCCCAACAGCCAAACGCAAATGCAGCAAACATCTCGCTGTATGTCCCACATCCAAAGTGCCAAGAGAGAGCTTGCTCTCCCTGTCTTTGAGACCTGTTTTCACTGTCCCGGTTACCTCTTTGCTAACATTCTCTTCAGAGCTGCAGTGAAACCAGGAACCACGTGGAGAAGGCACCCACACTGGAAGTGCCTGGAGGGAACATTGGGGCTTCTTCTCAGTGTCTCTGACCATAGGGTTTCACTGTCCCGGGAAAGTCTCTGCTAACACCCTGCAGAGCGCAGTGCCCAATATACAGAAACGTCTTGCGGTATCTCCTACAGGGAAAGTGCCAGGAGGGAATTGTCGAGCTTGTTCTCAGTGTCTCTGAGAATTGCTCTGATTATCCGTGTGACCTCTTTACCAACACACATCTTGACATATCTCCCACATTGATCGCAGTGTCTCCAGGAACGGCATTCAAGGAGCCAGGAACTTTTCTCCCTACACTGTCCATTGAGTTGTCCTCAAAACCAATCTACATCCTGCTATATCTCCCACATGGAAAGTGCCAGGAGGGAAAAGTGGGGATTATGTTTAGACTTTCTCGGAACTGCTTCAAATCAACTAGATATCTTTGTGCTGTAAATCTCCCAACAGCCAAACGCAAATGCAGCAAACATCTCGCTGTATGTCCCACATCCAAAGTGCCAAGAGAGAGCTTGCTCTCCCTGTCTTTGAGTACTGTTTTCACTGTCCCGGTTACCTCTTTGCTAACATTCTCTTCAGAGCTGCAGTGAAACCAGGAACCACGTGGAGAAGGCACCCACACTGAAAGTGCCTGGAGGGAACATTGGGGCTTCTTCTCAGTGTCTCTGACATAGGGTTTCACTGTCCCGGGAAAGTCTCTGCAAACACCCTGCGGAGCGCAGTGCTCAATATACAGAGACTTTCTCGGAACTGCTTCAAATCAACTAGATATCTTTGTGCTGTAAATCTCCCAACAGCCAAACGCAAATGCAGCAAACATCTCGCTGTATGTCCCACATCCAAAGTGCCAAGAGAGTAATGTAGAGCTTGCTCTCCCTGTCTTTGAGTACTGTTTTCACTGTCCCGATGAGCTCTTTGCTAACATTCTCTTCAGAGCTGCAGTGAAACCAGGAACCACGTGGAGAAGGCACCCACACTGAAAGTGCCTGGAGGGAACATTGGGGCTTCTTCTCAGTGTCTCTGACCATAGGGTTTCACTGTCCCGGGAAAGTCTCTGCTAACACCCTGCAGAACGCAGTGCCCAATATACAGAAACGTCTTGCGGTATCTCCTACAGGGAAAGTGCCAGGAGGGAATTGTCGAGCTTGTTCTCAGTGTCTCTGAGAATTGCTCTGATTATCCATGTGACCTCTTTGCTAAGACTCTCCAGAGAGACGTCCTCAAAACCAACACACATCTTGACATATCTCCCACATTGATCGCAGTGTCTCCAGGAACGGCATTCAAGGAGCCAGGAACTTTTCTCCCTACACTGTCCTTTGAGTTGGCCTCAAAACCAATCTACATCCTGCTATATCTCCCACATGGAAAGTGCCAGGAGGGAAAAGTGGGGATTATGTTTAGACTTTCTCGGAACTGCTTCAAATCAACTAGATATCTTTGTGCTGTAAATCTCCCAACAGCCAAACGCAAATGCAGCAAACATCTCGCTGTATGTCCCACATCCAAAGTGCCAAGAGAGAGCTTGCTCTCCCTGTCTTTGAGACCTGTTTTCACTGTCCCGGTTACCTCTTTGCTAACATTCTCTTCAGAGCTGCAGTGAATCCAGGAACCACGTGGAGAAGGCACCCACACTGAAAGTGCCTGGAGGGAACATTGGGGCTTCTTCTCAGTGTCTCTGACATAGGGTTTCACTGTCCCGGGAAAGTCTCTGCTAACACCCTGCAGAACGCAGTGCCCAATATACAGAAACGTCTTGCGGTATCTCCTACAGGGAAAGTGCCAGGAGGGAATTGTCGAGCTTGTTCTCAGTGTCTCTGAGAATTGCTCTGATTATCCGTGTGACCTCTTTGCTAAGACTCTCCAGAGAGACGTCCTCAAAACCAACACACATCTTGACATATCTCCCACATTGATCGCAGTGTCTCCAGGAACGGCATTCAAGGAGCCAGGAACTTTTCTCCCTACACTGTCCATTGAGTTGTCCTCAAAACCAATCTACATCCTGCTATATCTCCCACATGGAAAGTGCCAGGAGGGAAAAGTGGGGATTATGTTTAGACTTTCTCGGAACTGCTTCAAATCAACTAGATATCTTTGTGCTGTAAATCTCCCAACAGCCAAACGCAAAAGCAGCAAACATCTCGCTGTATGTCCCACATCCAAAGTGCCAAGAGAGAGCTTGCTCTCCCTGTCTTTGAGACCTGTTTTCACTGTCCCGGTTACCTCTTTGCTAACATTCTCTTCAGAGCTGCAGTGAATCCAGGAACCACGTGGAGAAGGCACCCACACTGGAAGTGCCTGGAGGGAACATTGGGGCTTCTTCTCAGTGTCTCTGACCATAGGGTTTCACTGTCCCGGGAAAGTCTCTGCTAACACCCTGCAGAGCGCAGTGCCCAATATACAGAAACGTCTTGCGGTATCTCCTACAGGGAAAGTGCCAGGAGGGAATTGTCGAGCTTGTTCTCAGTGTCTCTGAGAATTGCTCTGATTATCCGTGTGACCTCTTTGCTAAGACTCTCCAGAGAGACGTCCTCAAAACCAACACACATCTTGACATATCTCCCACATTGATCGCAGTGTCTCCAGGAACGGCATTCAAGGAGCCAGGAACTTTTCTCCCTACACTGTCCATTGAGTTGTCCTCAAAACCAATATACATCCTGCTATATCTCCCACATGGAAAGTGCCAGGAGGGAAAAGTGGGGATTATGTTTAGACTTTCTCGGAACTGCTTCAAATCAACTAGATATCTTTGTGCTGTAAATCTCCCAACAGCCAAACGCAAATGCAGCAAACATCTCGCTGTATGTCCCACATCCAAAGTGCCAAGAGAGAGCTTGCTCTCCCTGTCTTTGAGACCTGTTTTCACTGTCCCGGTTACCTCTTTGCTAACATTCTCTTCAGAGCTGCAGTGAAACCAGGAACCACGTGGAGAAGGCACCCACACTGGAAGTGCCTGGAGGGAACATTGGGGCTTCTTCTCAGTGTCTCTGACCATAGGGTTTCACTGTCCCGGGAAAGTCTCTGCTAACACCCTGCAGAGCGCAGTGCCCAATATACAGAAACGTCTTGCGGTATCTCCTACAGGGAAAGTGCCAGGAGGGAATTGTCGAGCTTGTTCTCAGTGTCTCTGAGAATTGCTCTGATTATCCGTGTGACCTCTTTACCAACACACATCTTGACATATCTCCCACATTGATCGCAGTGTCTCCAGGAACGGCATTCAAGGAGCCAGGAACTTTTCTCCCTACACTGTCCATTGAGTTGTCCTCAAAACCAATCTACATCCTGCTATATCTCCCACATGGAAAGTGCCAGGAGGGAAAAGTGGGGATTATGTTTAGACTTTCTCGGAACTGCTTCAAATCAACTAGATATCTTTGTGCTGTAAATCTCCCAACAGCCAAACGCAAATGCAGCAAACATCTCGCTGTATGTCCCACATCCAAAGTGCCAAGAGAGAGCTTGCTCTCCCTGTCTTTGAGTACTGTTTTCACTGTCCCGGTTACCTCTTTGCTAACATTCTCTTCAGAGCTGCAGTGAAACCAGGAACCACGTGGAGAAGGCACCCACACTGAAAGTGCCTGGAGGGAACATTGGGGCTTCTTCTCAGTGTCTCTGACCATAGGGTTTCACTGTCCCGGGAAAGTCTCTGCTAACACCCTGCAGAGCGCAGTGCCCAATATACAGAAACGTCTTGCGGTATCTCCTACAGGGAAAGTGCCAGGAGGGAATTGTCGAGCTTGTTCTCAGTGTCTCTGAGAATTGCTCTGATTATCCATGTGACCTCTTTGCTAAGACTCTCCAGAGAGACGTCCTCAAAACCAACACACATCTTGACATATCTCCCACATTGATCGCAGTTTCTCCAGGAACGGCATTCAAGGAGCCAGGAACTTTTCTCCCTACACTGTCCTTTGAGTTGGCCTCAAAACCAATATACATCCTGCTATATCTCCCACATGGAAAGTGCCAGGAGGGAAAAGTGGGGATTATGTTTAGACTTTCTCGGAACTGCTTCAAATCAACTAGATATCTTTGTGCTGTAAATCTCCCAACAGCCAAACGCAAATGCAGCAAACATCTCGCTGTATGTCCCACATCCAAAGTGCCAAGAGAGAGCTTGCTCTCCCTGTCTTTGAGACCTGTTTTCACTGTCCCGGTTACCTCTTTGCTAACATTCTCTTCAGAGCTGCAGTGAAACCAGGAACCACGTGGAGAAGGCACCCACACTGAAAGTGCCTGGAGGGAACATTGGGGCTTCTTCTCAGTGTCTCTGACATAGGGTTTCACTGTCCCGGGAAAGTCTCTGCAAACACCCTGCGGAGCGCAGTGCTCAATATACAGAGACTTTCTCGGAACTGCTTCAAATCAACTAGATATCTTTGTGCTGTAAATCTCCCAACAGCCAAACGCAAATGCAGCAAACATCTCGCTGTATGTCCCACATCCAAAGTGCCAAGAGAGTAATGTAGAGCTTGCTCTCCCTGTCTTTGAGTACTGTTTTCACTGTCCCGATGAGCTCTTTGCTAACATTCTCTTCAGAGCTGCAGTGAAACCAGGAACCACGTGGAGAAGGCACCCACACTGAAAGTGCCTGGAGGGAACATTGGGGCTTCTTCTCAGTGTCTCTGACCATAGGGTTTCACTGTCCCGGGAAAGTCTCTGCTAACACCCTGCAGAACGCAGTGCCCAATATACAGAAACGTCTTGCGGTATCTCCTACAGGGAAAGTGCCAGGAGGGAATTGTCGAGCTTGTTCTCAGTGTCTCTGAGAATTGCTCTGATTATCCATGTGACCTCTTTGCTAAGACTCTCCAGAGAGACGTCCTCAAAACCAACACACATCTTGACATATCTCCCACATTGATCGCAGTGTCTCCAGGAACGGCATTCAAGGAGCCAGGAACTTTTCTCCCTACACTGTCCTTTGAGTTGGCCTCAAAACCAATATACATCCTGCTATATCTCCCACATGGAAAGTGCCAGGAGGGAAAAGTGGGGATTATGTTTAGACTTTCTCGGAACTGCTTCAAATCAACTAGATATCTTTGTGCTGTAAATCTCCCAACAGCCAAACGCAAATGCAGCAAACATCTCGCTGTATGTCCCACATCCAAAGTGCCAAGAGAGAGCTTGCTCTCCCTGTCTTTGAGACCTGTTTTCACTGTCCCGGTTACCTCTTTGCTAACATTCTCTTCAGAGCTGCAGTGAAACCAGGAACCACGTGGAGAAGGCACCCACACTGAAAGTGCCTGGAGGGAACATTGGGGCTTCTTCTCAGTGTCTCTGACCATAGGGTTTCACTGTCCCGGGAAAGTCTCTGCTAACACCCTGCAGAACGCAGTGCCCAATATACAGAAACGTCTTGCGGTATCTCCTACAGGGAAAGTGCCAGGAGGGAATTGTCGAGCTTGTTCTCAGTGTCTCTGAGAATTGCTCTGATTATCCGTGTGACCTCTTTGCTAAGACTCTCCAGAGAGACGTCCTCAAAAGCAACACACATCTTGACATATCTCCCACATTGATCGCAGTGTCTCCAGGAACGGCATTCAAGGAGCCAGGAACTTTTCTCCCTACACTGTCCATTGAGTTGTCCTCAAAACCAATCTACATCCTGCTATATCTCCCACATGGAAAGTGCCAGGAGGGAAAAGTGGGGATTATGTTTAGACTTTCTCGGAACTGCTTCAAATCAACTAGATATCTTTGTGCTGTAAATCTCCCAACAGCCAAACGCAAATGCAGCAAACATCTCGCTGTATGTCCCACATCCAAAGTGCCAAGAGAGAGCTTGCTCTCCCTGTCTTTGAGACCTGTTTTCACTGTCCCGGTTACCTCTTTGCTAACATTCTCTTCAGAGCTGCAGTGAAACCAGGAACCACGTGGAGAAGGCACCCACACTGGAAGTGCCTGGAGGGAACATTGGGGCTTCTTCTCAGTGTCTCTGACCATAGGGTTTCACTGTCCCGGGAAAGTCTCTGCTAACACCCTGCAGAGCGCAGTGCCCAATATACAGAAACGTCTTGCGGTATCTCCTACAGGGAAAGTGCCAGGAGGGAATTGTCGAGCTTGTTCTCAGTGTCTCTGAGAATTGCTCTGATTATCCGTGTGACCTCTTTACCAACACACATCTTGACATATCTCCCACATTGATCGCAGTGTCTCCAGGAACGGCATTCAAGGAGCCAGGAACTTTTCTCCCTACACTGTCCATTGAGTTGTCCTCAAAACCAATCTACATCCTGCTATATCTCCCACATGGAAAGTGCCAGGAGGGAAAAGTGGGGATTATGTTTAGACTTTCTCGGAACTGCTTCAAATCAACTAGATATCTTTGTGCTGTAAATCTCCCAACAGCCAAACGCAAATGCAGCAAACATCTCGCTGTATGTCCCACATCCAAAGTGCCAAGAGAGAGCTTGCTCTCCCTGTCTTTGAGACCTGTTTTCACTGTCCCGGTTACCTCTTTGCTAACATTCTCTTCAGAGCTGCAGTGAAACCAGGAACCACGTGGAGAAGGCACCCACACTGGAAGTGCCTGGAGGGAACATTGGGGCTTCTTCTCAGTGTCTCTGACCATAGGGTTTCACTGTCCCGGGAAAGTCTCTGCTAACACCCTGCAGAGCGCAGTGCCCAATATACAGAAACGTCTTGCGGTATCTCCTACAGGGAAAGTGCCAGGAGGGAATTGTCGAGCTTGTTCTCAGTGTCTCTGAGAATTGCTCTGATTATCCGTGTGACCTCTTTACCAACACACATCTTGACATATCTCCCACATTGATCGCAGTGTCTCCAGGAACGGCATTCAAGGAGCCAGGAACTTTTCTCCCTACACTGTCCATTGAGTTGTCCTCAAAACCAATCTACATCCTGCTATATCTCCCACATGGAAAGTGCCAGGAGGGAAAAGTGGGGATTATGTTTAGACTTTCTCGGAACTGCTTCAAATCAACTAGATATCTTTGTGCTGTAAATCTCCCAACAGCCAAACGCAAATGCAGCAAACATCTCGCTGTATGTCCCACATCCAAAGTGCCAAGAGAGAGCTTGCTCTCCCTGTCTTTGAGTACTGTTTTCACTGTCCCGGTTACCTCTTTGCTAACATTCTCTTCAGAGCTGCAGTGAAACCAGGAACCACGTGGAGAAGGCACCCACACTGAAAGTGCCTGGAGGGAACATTGGGGCTTCTTCTCAGTGTCTCTGACATAGGGTTTCACTGTCCCGGGAAAGTCTCTGCAAACACCCTGCGGAGCGCAGTGCTCAATATACAGAGACTTTCTCGGAACTGCTTCAAATCAACTAGATATCTTTGTGCTGTAAATCTCCCAACAGCCAAACGCAAATGCAGCAAACATCTCGCTGTATGTCCCACATCCAAAGTGCCAAGAGAGTAATGTAGAGCTTGCTCTCCCTGTCTTTGAGTACTGTTTTCACTGTCCCGATGAGCTCTTTGCTAACATTCTCTTCAGAGCTGCAGTGAAACCAGGAACCACGTGGAGAAGGCACCCACACTGAAAGTGCCTGGAGGGAACATTGGGGCTTCTTCTCAGTGTCTCTGACCATAGGGTTTCACTGTCCCGGGAAAGTCTCTGCTAACACCCTGCAGAACGCAGTGCCCAATATACAGAAACGTCTTGCGGTATCTCCTACAGGGAAAGTGCCAGGAGGGAATTGTCGAGCTTGTTCTCAGTGTCTCTGAGAATTGCTCTGATTATCCATGTGACCTCTTTGCTAAGACTCTCCAGAGAGACGTCCTCAAAACCAACACACATCTTGACATATCTCCCACATTGATCGCAGTGTCTCCAGGAACGGCATTCAAGGAGCCAGGAACTTTTCTCCCTACACTGTCCTTTGAGTTGGCCTCAAAACCAATCTACATCCTGCTATATCTCCCACATGGAAAGTGCCAGGAGGGAAAAGTGGGGATTATGTTTAGACTTTCTCGGAACTGCTTCAAATCAACTAGATATCTTTGTGCTGTAAATCTCCCAACAGCCAAACGCAAATGCAGCAAACATCTCGCTGTATGTCCCACATCCAAAGTGCCAAGAGAGAGCTTGCTCTCCCTGTCTTTGAGACCTGTTTTCACTGTCCCGGTTACCTCTTTGCTAACATTCTCTTCAGAGCTGCAGTGAATCCAGGAACCACGTGGAGAAGGCACCCACACTGAAAGTGCCTGGAGGGAACATTGGGGCTTCTTCTCAGTGTCTCTGACATAGGGTTTCACTGTCCCGGGAAAGTCTCTGCTAACACCCTGCAGAACGCAGTGCCCAATATACAGAAACGTCTTGCGGTATCTCCTACAGGGAAAGTGCCAGGAGGGAATTGTCGAGCTTGTTCTCAGTGTCTCTGAGAATTGCTCTGATTATCCGTGTGACCTCTTTGCTAAGACTCTCCAGAGAGACGTCCTCAAAACCAACACACATCTTGACATATCTCCCACATTGATCGCAGTGTCTCCAGGAACGGCATTCAAGGAGCCAGGAACTTTTCTCCCTACACTGTCCATTGAGTTGTCCTCAAAACCAATCTACATCCTGCTATATCTCCCACATGGAAAGTGCCAGGAGGGAAAAGTGGGGATTATGTTTAGACTTTCTCGGAACTGCTTCAAATCAACTAGATATCTTTGTGCTGTAAATCTCCCAACAGCCAAACGCAAAAGCAGCAAACATCTCGCTGTATGTCCCACATCCAAAGTGCCAAGAGAGAGCTTGCTCTCCCTGTCTTTGAGACCTGTTTTCACTGTCCCGGTTACCTCTTTGCTAACATTCTCTTCAGAGCTGCAGTGAAACCAGGAACCACGTGGAGAAGGCACCCACACTGGAAGTGCCTGGAGGGAACATTGGGGCTTCTTCTCAGTGTCTCTGACCATAGGGTTTCACTGTCCCGGGAAAGTCTCTGCTAACACCCTGCAGAGCGCAGTGCCCAATATACAGAAACGTCTTGCGGTATCTCCTACAGGGAAAGTGCCAGGAGGGAATTGTCGAGCTTGTTCTCAGTGTCTCTGAGAATTGCTCTGATTATCCGTGTGACCTCTTTACCAACACACATCTTGACATATCTCCCACATTGATCGCAGTGTCTCCAGGAACGGCATTCAAGGAGCCAGGAACTTTTCTCCCTACACTGTCCATTGAGTTGTCCTCAAAACCAATCTACATCCTGCTATATCTCCCACATGGAAAGTGCCAGGAGGGAAAAGTGGGGATTATGTTTAGACTTTCTCGGAACTGCTTCAAATCAACTAGATATCTTTGTGCTGTAAATCTCCCAACAGCCAAACGCAAATGCAGCAAACATCTCGCTGTATGTCCCACATCCAAAGTGCCAAGAGAGAGCTTGCTCTCCCTGTCTTTGAGACCTGTTTTCACTGTCCCGGTTACCTCTTTGCTAACATTCTCTTCAGAGCTGCAGTGAAACCAGGAACCACGTGGAGAAGGCACCCACACTGGAAGTGCCTGGAGGGAACATTGGGGCTTCTTCTCAGTGTCTCTGACCATAGGGTTTCACTGTCCCGGGAAAGTCTCTGCTAACACCCTGCAGAGCGCAGTGCCCAATATACAGAAACGTCTTGCGGTATCTCCTACAGGGAAAGTGCCAGGAGGGAATTGTCGAGCTTGTTCTCAGTGTCTCTGAGAATTGCTCTGATTATCCGTGTGACCTCTTTGCTAAGACTCTCCAGAGAGACGTCCTCAAAACCAACACACATCTTGACATATCTCCCACATTGATCGCAGTGTCTCCAGGAACGGCATTCAAGGAGCCAGGAACTTTTCTCCCTACACTGTCCATTGAGTTGTCCTCAAAACCAATATACATCCTGCTATATCTCCCACATGGAAAGTGCCAGGAGGGAAAAGTGGGGATTATGTTTAGACTTTCTCGGAACTGCTTCAAATCAACTAGATATCTTTGTGCTGTAAATCTCCCAACAGCCAAACGCAAATGCAGCAAACATCTCGCTGTATGTCCCACATCCAAAGTGCCAAGAGAGAGCTTGCTCTCCCTGTCTTTGAGACCTGTTTTCACTGTCCCGGTTACCTCTTTGCTAACATTCTCTTCAGAGCTGCAGTGAAACCAGGAACCACGTGGAGAAGGCACCCACACTGGAAGTGCCTGGAGGGAACATTGGGGCTTCTTCTCAGTGTCTCTGACCATAGGGTTTCACTGTCCCGGGAAAGTCTCTGCTAACACCCTGCAGAGCGCAGTGCCCAATATACAGAAACGTCTTGCGGTATCTCCTACAGGGAAAGTGCCAGGAGGGAATTGTCGAGCTTGTTCTCAGTGTCTCTGAGAATTGCTCTGATTATCCGTGTGACCTCTTTACCAACACACATCTTGACATATCTCCCACATTGATCGCAGTGTCTCCAGGAACGGCATTCAAGGAGCCAGGAACTTTTCTCCCTACACTGTCCATTGAGTTGTCCTCAAAACCAATCTACATCCTGCTATATCTCCCACATGGAAAGTGCCAGGAGGGAAAAGTGGGGATTATGTTTAGACTTTCTCGGAACTGCTTCAAATCAACTAGATATCTTTGTGCTGTAAATCTCCCAACAGCCAAACGCAAATGCAGCAAACATCTCGCTGTATGTCCCACATCCAAAGTGCCAAGAGAGAGCTTGCTCTCCCTGTCTTTGAGTACTGTTTTCACTGTCCCGGTTACCTCTTTGCTAACATTCTCTTCAGAGCTGCAGTGAAACCAGGAACCACGTGGAGAAGGCACCCACACTGAAAGTGCCTGGAGGGAACATTGGGGCTTCTTCTCAGTGTCTCTGACATAGGGTTTCACTGTCCCGGGAAAGTCTCTGCTAACACCCTGCAGAACGCAGTGCCCAATATACAGAAACGTCTTGCGGTATCTCCTACAGGGAAAGTGCCAGGAGGGAATTGTCGAGCTTGTTCTCAGTGTCTCTGAGAATTGCTCTGATTATCCGTGTGACCTCTTTGCTAAGACTCTCCAGAGAGACGTCCTCAAAACCAACACACATCTTGACATATCTCCCACATTGATCGCAGTGTCTCCAGGAACGGCATTCAAGGAGCCAGGAACTTTTCTCCCTACACTGTCCATTGAGTTGTCCTCAAAACCAATCTACATCCTGCTATATCTCCCACATGGAAAGTGCCAGGAGGGAAAAGTGGGGATTATGTTTAGACTTTCTCGGAACTGCTTCAAATCAACTAGATATCTTTGTGCTGTAAATCTCCCAACAGCCAAACGCAAATGCAGCAAACATCTCGCTGTATGTCCCACATCCAAAGTGCCAAGAGAGAGCTTGCTCTCCCTGTCTTTGAGACCTGTTTTCACTGTCCCGGTTACCTCTTTGCTAACATTCTCTTCAGAGCTGCAGTGAAACCAGGAACCACGTGGAGAAGGCACCCACACTGAAAGTGCCTGGAGGGAACATTGGGGCTTCTTCTCAGTGTCTCTGACATAGGGTTTCACTGTCCCGGGAAAGTCTCTGCTAACACCCTGCAGAACGCAGTGCCCAATATACAGAAACGTCTTGCGGTATCTCCTACAGGGAAAGTGCCAGGAGGGAATTGTCGAGCTTCTTCTCAGTGTCTCTGAGAATTGCTCTGATTATCCGTGTGACCTCTTTGCTAAGACTCTCCAGAGAGACGTCCTCAAAACCAACACACATCTTGACATATCTCCCACATTGATCGCAGTGTCTCCAGGAACGGCATTCAAGGAGCCAGGAACTTTTCTCCCTACACTGTCCATTGAGTTGTCCTCAAAACCAATCTACATCCTGCTATATCTCCCACATGGAAAGTGCCAGGAGGGAAAAGTGGGGATTATGTTTAGACTTTCTCGGAACTGCTTCAAATCAACTAGATATCTTTGTGCTGTAAATCTCCCAACAGCCAAACGCAAATGCAGCAAACATCTCGCTGTATGTCCCACATCCAAAGTGCCAAGAGAGAGCTTGCTCTCCCTGTCTTTGAGACCTGTTTTCACTGTCCCGGTTACCTCTTTGCTAACATTCTCTTCAGAGCTGCAGTGAAACCAGGAACCACGTGGAGAAGGCACCCACACTGGAGGTGCCTGGAGGGAACATTGGGGCTTCTTCTCAGTGTCTCTGACCATAGGGTTTCACTGTCCCGGGAAAGTCTCTGCTAACACCCTGCAGAGCGCAGTGCCCAATATACAGAAACGTCTTGCGGTATCTCCTACAGGGAAAGTGCCAGGAGGGAATTGTCGAGCTTCTTCTCAGTGTCTCTGAGAATTGCTCTGATTATCCGTGTGACCTCTTTACCAACACACATCTTGACATATCTCCCACATTGATCGCAGTGTCTCCAGGAACGGCATTCAAGGAGCCAGGAACTTTTCTCCCTACACTGTCCATTGAGTTGTCCTCAAAACCAATCTACATCCTGCTATATCTCCCACATGGAAAGTGCCAGGAGGGAAAAGTGGGGATTATGTTTAGACTTTCTCGGAACTGCTTCAAATCAACTAGATATCTTTGTGCTGTAAATCTCCCAACAGCCAAACGCAAATGCAGCAAACATCTCGCTGTATGTCCCACATCCAAAGTGCCAAGAGAGAGCTTGCTCTCCCTGTCTTTGAGACCTGTTTTCACTGTCCCGGTTACCTCTTTGCTAACATTCTCTTCAGAGCTGCAGTGAAACCAGGAACCACGTGGAGAAGGCACCCACACTGGAAGTGCCTGGAGGGAACATTGGGGCTTCTTCTCAGTGTCTCTGACCATAGGGTTTCACTGTCCCGGGAAAGTCTCTGCTAACACCCTGCAGAGCGCAGTGCCCAATATACAGAAACGTCTTGCGGTATCTCCTACAGGGAAAGTGCCAGGAGGGAATTGTCGAGCTTGTTCTCAGTGTCTCTGAGAATTGCTCTGATTATCCGTGTGACCTCTTTACCAACACACATCTTGACATATCTCCCACATTGATCGCAGTGTCTCCAGGAACGGCATTCAAGGAGCCAGGAACTTTTCTCCCTACACTGTCCATTGAGTTGTCCTCAAAACCAATCTACATCCTGCTATATCTCCCACATGGAAAGTGCCAGGAGGGAAAAGTGGGGATTATGTTTAGACTTTCTCGGAACTGCTTCAAATCAACTAGATATCTTTGTGCTGTAAATCTCCCAACAGCCAAACGCAAATGCAGCAAACATCTCGCTGTATGTCCCACATCCAAAGTGCCAAGAGAGAGCTTGCTCTCCCTGTCTTTGAGACCTGTTTTCACTGTCCCGGTTACCTCTTTGCTAACATTCTCTTCAGAGCTGCAGTGAAACCAGGAACCACGTGGAGAAGGCACCCACACTGGAAGTGCCTGGAGGGAACATTGGGGCTTCTTCTCAGTGTCTCTGACCATAGGGTTTCACTGTCCCGGGAAAGTCTCTGCTAACACCCTGCAGAGCGCAGTGCCCAATATACAGAAACGTCTTGCGGTATCTCCTACAGGGAAAGTGCCAGGAGGGAATTGTCGAGCTTGTTCTCAGTGTCTCTGAGAATTGCTCTGATTATCCGTGTGACCTCTTTACCAACACACATCTTGACATATCTCCCACATTGATCGCAGTGTCTCCAGGAACGGCATTCAAGGAGCCAGGAACTTTTCTCCCTACACTGTCCATTGAGTTGTCCTCAAAACCAATCTACATCCTGCTATATCTCCCACATGGAAAGTGCCAGGAGGGAAAAGTGGGGATTATGTTTAGACTTTCTCGGAACTGCTTCAAATCAACTAGATATCTTTGTGCTGTAAATCTCCCAACAGCCAAACGCAAATGCAGCAAACATCTCGCTGTATGTCCCACATCCAAAGTGCCAAGAGAGAGCTTGCTCTCCCTGTCTTTGAGTACTGTTTTCACTGTCCCGGTTACCTCTTTGCTAACATTCTCTTCAGAGCTGCAGTGAAACCAGGAACCACGTGGAGAAGGCACCCACACTGAAAGTGCCTGGAGGGAACATTGGGGCTTCTTCTCAGTGTCTCTGACATAGGGTTTCACTGTCCCGGGAAAGTCTCTGCTAACACCCTGCAGAACGCAGTGCCCAATATACAGAAACGTCTTGCGGTATCTCCTACAGGGAAAGTGCCAGGAGGGAATTGTCGAGCTTGTTCTCAGTGTCTCTGAGAATTGCTCTGATTATCCGTGTGACCTCTTTGCTAAGACTCTCCAGAGAGACGTCCTCAAAACCAACACACATCTTGACATATCTCCCACATTGATCGCAGTGTCTCCAGGAACGGCATTCAAGGAGCCAGGAACTTTTCTCCCTACACTGTCCATTGAGTTGGCCTCAAAACCAATATACATCCTGCTATATCTCCCACATGGAAAGTGCCAGGAGGGAAAAGTGGGGATTATGTTTAGACTTTCTCGGAACTGCTTCAAATCAACTAGATATCTTTGTGCTGTAAATCTCCCAACAGCCAAACGCAAATGCAGCAAACATCTCGCTGTATGTCCCACATCCAAAGTGCCAAGAGAGAGCTTGCTCTCCCTGTCTTTGAGACCTGTTTTCACTGTCCCGGTTACCTCTTTGCTAACATTCTCTTCAGAGCTGCAGTGAAACCAGGAACCACGTGGAGAAGGCACCCACACTGAAAGTGCCTGGAGGGAACATTGGGGCTTCTTCTCAGTGTCTCTGACCATAGGGTTTCACTGTCCCGGGAAAGTCTCTGCTAACACCCTGCAGAACGCAGTGCCCAATATACAGAAACGTCTTGCGGTATCTCCTACAGGGAAAGTGCCAGGAGGGAATTGTCGAGCTTGTTCTCAGTGTCTCTGAGAATTGCTCTGATTATCCGTGTGACCTCTTTGCTAAGACTCTCCAGAGAGACGTCCTCAAAACCAACACACATCTTGACATATCTCCCACATTGATCGCAGTGTCTCCAGGAACGGCATTCAAGGAGCCAGGAACTTTTCTCCCTACACTGTCCATTGAGTTGTCCTCAAAACCAATCTACATCCTGCTATATCTCCCACATGGAAAGTGCCAGGAGGGAAAAGTGGGGATTATGTTTAGACTTTCTCGGAACTGCTTCAAATCAACTAGATATCTTTGTGCTGTAAATCTCCCAACAGCCAAACGCAAATGCAGCAAACATCTCGCTGTATGTCCCACATCCAAAGTGCCAAGAGAGAGCTTGCTCTCCCTGTCTTTGAGACCTGTTTTCACTGTCCCGGTTACCTCTTTGCTAACATTCTCTTCAGAGCTGCAGTGAAACCAGGAACCACGTGGAGAAGGCACCCACACTGGAGGTGCCTGGAGGGAACATTGGGGCTTCTTCTCAGTGTCTCTGACCATAGGGTTTCACTGTCCCGGGAAAGTCTCTGCTAACACCCTGCAGAGCGCAGTGCCCAATATACAGAAACGTCTTGCGGTATCTCCTACAGGGAAAGTGCCAGGAGGGAATTGTCGAGCTTGTTCTCAGTGTCTCTGAGAATTGCTCTGATTATCCGTGTGACCTCCTTACCAACACACATCTTGACATATCTCCCACATTGATCGCAGTGTCTCCAGGAACGGCATTCAAGGAGCCAGGAACTTTTCTCCCTACACTGTCCATTGAGTTGTCCTCAAAACCAATATACATCCTGCTATATCTCCCACATGGAAAGTGCCAGGAGGGAAAAGTGGGGATTATGTTTAGACTTTCTCGGAACTGCTTCAAATCAACTAGATATCTTTGTGCTGTAAATCTCCCAACAGCCAAACGCAAATGCAGCAAACATCTCGCTGTATGTCCCACATCCAAAGTGCCAAGAGAGAGCTTGCTCTCCCTGTCTTTGAGACCTGTTGTCACTGTCCCGGTTACCTCTTTGCTAACATTCTCTTCAGAGCTGCAGTGAAACCAGGAACCACGTGGAGAAGGCACCCACACTGGAAGTGCCTGGAAGGAACATTGGGGCTTCTTCTCAGTGTCTCTGACCATAGGGTTTCACTGTCCCGGGAAAGTCTCTGCTAACACCCTGCAGAGCGCAGTGCCCAATATACAGAAACGTCTTGCGGTATCTCCTACAGGGAAAGTGCCAGGAGGGAATTGTCGAGCTTGTTCTCAGAGTCTCTGAGAATTGCTCTGATTATCCGTGTGACCTCTTTGCTAAGACTCTCCAGAGAGCCGTCCTCAAAACCAACACACATCTTGACATATCTCCCACATTGATCGCAGTGTCTCCAGGAACGGCATTCAAGGAGCCAGGAACTTTTCTCCCTACACTGTCCATTGAGTTGTCCTCAAAACCAATCTACATCCTGCTATATCTCCCACATGGAAAGTGCCAGGAGGGAAAAGTGGGGATTATGTTTAGACTTTCTCGGAACTGCTTCAAATCAACTAGATATCTTTGTGCTGTAAATCTCCCAACAGCCAAACGCAAAAGCAGCAAACATCTCGCTGTATGTCCCACATCCAAAGTGCTAAGAGAGTAATGTAGAGCTTGCTCTCCCTGTCTTTGAGCACTGTTTTCACTGTCCCGATGAGCTCTTTGCTAACATTCTCTTCAGAGCTGCAGTGAAACCAGGAACCACGTGGAGAAGGCACCCACACTGAAAGTGCCTGGAGGGAACATTGGGGCTTCTTCTCAGTGTCTCTGACATAGGGTTTCACTGTCCCGGGAAAGTCTCTGCTAACACCCTGCAGAGCGCAGTGCCCAATATACAGAAACGTCTTGCGGTATCTCCTACAGGGAAAGTGCCAGGAGGGAATTGTCGAGCTTGTTCTCAGTGTCTCTGAGAATTGCTCTAATTATCCGTGTGACCTCTTTGCTAAGACTCTCCAGAGAGACGTCCTCAAAACCAACACACATCTTGACATATCTCCCACATTGATCGCAGTGTCTCCAGGAACGGCATTCAAGGAGCCAGGAACTTTTCTCCCTACACTGTCCTTTGAGTTGGCCTCAAAACCAATCTACATCCTGCTATATCTCCCACATGGAAAATGCCAGGAGGGAAAAGTGGGGATTATGTTTAGACTTTCTCGGAACTGCTTCAAATCAACTAGATATCTTTGTGCTGTAAATCTCCCAACAGCCAAACGCAAATGCAGCAAACATCTCGCTGTATGTCCCACATCCAAAGTGCCAAGAGAGAGCTTGCTCTCCCTGTCTTTGAGACCTGTTTTCACTGTCCCGGTTACCTCTTTGCTAACATTCTCTTCAGAGCTGCAGTGAAACCAGGAACCACGTGGAGAAGGCACCCACACTGAAAGTGCCTGGAGGGAACATTGGGGCTTCTTCTCAGTGTCTCTGACATAGGGTTTCACTGTCCCGGGAAAGTCTCTGCTAACACCCTGCAGAGCGCAGTGCCCAATATACAGAAACGTCTTGCGGTATCTCCTACAGGGAAAGTGCCAGGAGGGAATTGTCGAGCTTGTTCTCAGTGTCTCTGAGAATTGCTCTAATTATCCGTGTGACCTCTTTGCTAAGACTCTCCAGAGAGACGTCCTCAAAACCAACACACATCTTGACATATCTCCCACATTGATCGCAGTGTCTCCAGGAACGGCATTCAAGGAGCCAGGAACTTTTCTCCCTACACTGTCCTTTGAGTTGGCCTCAAAACCAATCTACATCCTGCTATATCTCCCACATGGAAAATGCCAGGAGGGAAAAGTGGGGATTATGTTTAGACTTTCTCGGAACTGCTTCAAATCAACTAGATATCTTTGTGCTGTAAATCTCCCAACAGCCAAACGCAAATGCAGCAAACATCTCACTGTATGTCCCATATCCAAAGAGCCAAGAGAAAGCTTGCTCTCCCTGTCTTTGAGACCTGTTTTCACTGTCCCGGTTACCTCTTTGCTAACATTCTCTTCAGAGCTGCAGTGAAACCAGGAACCACGTGGAGAAGGCACCCACACTGAAAGTGCCTGGAGGGAACATTGGGGCTTCTTCTCAGTGTCTCTGACATAGGGTTTCACTGTCCCGGGAAAGTCTCTGCTAACACCCTGCAGAGCGCAGTGCCCAATATACAGAAACGTCTTGCGGTATCTCCTACAGGGAAAGTGCCAGGAGGGAATTG
The DNA here is from genome assembly GCF_963924245.1 of Chroicocephalus ridibundus. Classification (NCBI taxonomy): domain Eukaryota; kingdom Metazoa; phylum Chordata; class Aves; order Charadriiformes; family Laridae; genus Chroicocephalus; species Chroicocephalus ridibundus. The sequence continues at coordinate 209,604 of NW_026961466.1, read as the reverse complement.
TCGAGCTTGTTCTCAGTGTCTCTGAGAATTGCTCTGATTATCCGTGTGACCTCTTTGCTAAGACTCTCCAGAGAGACGTCCTCAAAACCAACACACATCTTGACATATCTCCCACATTGATCGCAGTGTCTCCAGGAACGGCATTCAAGGAGCCAGGAACTTTTCTCCCTACACTGTCCATTGAGTTGGCCTCAAAACCAATCTACATCCTGCTATATCTCCCACATGGAAAATGCCAGGAGGGAAAAGTGGGGATTATGTTTAGACTTTCTCGGAACTGCTTCAAATCAACTAGATATCTTTGTGCTGTAAATCTCCCAACAGCCAAACGCAAATGCAGCAAACATCTCGCTGTATGTCCCACATCCAAAGTGCTAAGAGAGTAATGTAGAGCTTGCTCTCCCTGTCTTTGAGCACTGTTTTCACTGTCCCGATGAGCTCTTTGCTAACATTCTCTTCAGAGCTGCAGTGAAACCAGGAACCACGTGGAGAAGGCACCCACACTGAAAGTGCCTGGAGGGAACATTGGGGCTTCTTCTCAGTGTCTCTGACATAGGGTTTCACTGTCCCGGGAAAGTCTCTGCTAAGACCCTGCGGAGCGCAGTGCTCAATATACAGAGACTTTCTCGGAACTGCTTCAAATCAACTAGATATCTTTGTGCTGTAAGTCTCCCAACAGCCAAACGCAAAAGCAGCAAACATCTCGCTGTATGTCCCACATCCAAAGTGCTAAGAGAGTAATGTACAGCTTGCTCTCCCTGTCTTTGAGTACTGTTTTCACTGTCCCGATGACCTCTTTGCTAACATTCTCTTCAGAGCTGCAGTGAAACCAGGAACCACGTGGAGAAGGCACCCACACTGAAAGTGCCTGGAAGGAACATTGGGGCTTCTTCTCAGTGTCTCTGACCATAGGGTTTCACTGTCCCGGGAAAGTCTCTGCTAACACCCTGCAGAGCGCAGTGCCCAATATACAGAAACGTCTTGCGGTATCTCCTACAGGGAAAGTGCCAGGAGGGAATTGTCGAGCTTGTTCTCAGTGTCTCTGAGAATTGCTCTGATTATCCGTGTGACCTCTTTATCAACACACATCTTGACATATCTCCCACATTGATCGCAGTGTCTCCAGGAACGGCATTCAAGGAGCCAGGAACTTTTCTCCCTACACTGTCCATTGAGTTGTCCTCAAAACCAATCTACATCCTGCTATATCTCCCACATGGAAAGTGCCAGGAGGGAAAAGTGGGGATTATGTTTAGACTTTCTCGGAACTGCTTCAAATCAACTAGATATCTTTGTGCTGTAAATCTCCCAACAGCCAAACGCAAATGCAGCAAACATCTCACTGTATGTCCCACATCCAAAGTGCCAAGAGAAAGCTTGCTCTCCCTGTCTTTGAGTACTGTTTTCACTGTCCCGGTTACCTCTTTGCTAACATTCTCTTCAGAGCTGCAGTGAAACCAGGAACCACGTGGAGAAGGCACCCACACTGGAAGTGCCTGGAGGGAACATTGGGGCTTCTTCTCAGTGTCTCTGACCATAGGGTTTCACTGTCCCGGGAAAGTCTCTGCTAACACCCTGCAGAGCGCAGTGCCCAATATACAGAAACGTCTTGCGGTATCTCCTACAGGGAAAGTGCCAGGAGGGAATTGTCGAGCTTCTTCTCAGTGTCTCTGAGAATTGCTCTGGTTATCCGTGTGACCTCTTTGCTAAGACTCTCCAGAGAGCTGTCCTCAAAATCAACACACATCTTGACATATCTCCCACATTGATCGCAGTGTCTCCAGGAACGGCATTCAAGGAGCCAGGAACTTTTCTCCCTACACTGTCCATTGAGTTGTCCTCAAAACCAATCTACATCCTGCTATATCTCCCACATGGAAAGTGCCAGGAGGGAAAAGTGGGGATTATGTTTAGACTTTCTCGGAACTGCTTCAAATCAACTAGATATCTTTGTGCTGTACATCTCCCAACAGCCAAACGCAAATGCAGCAAACATCTCGCTGTATGTCCCACATCCAAAGTGCCAAGAGAGAGCTTGCTCTCCCTGTCTTTGAGTACTGTTTTCACTGTCCCGGTTACCTCTTTGCTAACATTCTCTTCAGAGCTGCAGTGAAACCAGGAACCACGTGGAGAAGGCACCCACACTGAAAGTGCCTGCAGGGAACATTGGGGCTTCTTCTCAGTGTCTCTGACATAGGGTTTCACTGTCCCGGGAAAGTCTCTGCAAACACCCTGCGGAGCGCAGTGCTCAATATACAGAGACTTTCTCGGAACTGCTTCAAATCAACTAGATATCTTTGTGCTGTAAATCTCCCAACAGCCAAACGCAAATGCAGCAAACATCTCGCTGTATGTCCCACATCCAAAGTGCCAAGAGAGTAATGTAGAGCTTGCTCTCCCTGTCTTTGAGTACTGTTTTCACTGTCCCGATGACCTCTTTGCTAACATTCTCTTCAGAGCTGCAGTGAAACCAGGAACCACGTGGAGAAGGCACCCACACTGAAAGTGCCTGGAGGGAACATTGGGGCTTCTTCTCAGTGTCTCTGACCATAGGGTTTCACTGTCCCGGGAAAGTCTCTGCTAACACCCTGCAGAACGCAGTGCCCAATATACAGAAACGTCTTGCGGTATCTCCTACAGGGAAAGTGCCAGGAGGGAATTGTCGAGCTTGTTCTCAGTGTCTCTGAGAATTGCTCTGGTTATCCGTGTGACCTCTTTGCTAAGACTCTCCAGAGAGCCGTCCTCAAAATCAACACACATCTTGACATATCTCCCACATTGATCGCAGTGTCTCCAGGAACGGCATTCAAGGAGCCAGGAACTTTTCTCCCTACACTGTCCATTGAGTTGTCCTCAAAACCAATCTACATCCTGCTATATCTCCCACATGGAAAGTGCCAGGAGGGAAAAGTGGGGATTATGTTTAGACTTTCTCGGAACTGCTTCAAATCAACTAGATATCTTTGTGCTGTAAATCTCCCAACAGCCAAACGCAAATGCAGCAAACATCTCGCTGTATGTCCCACATCCAAAGTGCCAAGAGAGAGCTTGCTCTCCCTGTCTTTGAGTACTGTTTTCACTGTCCCGGTTACCTCTTTGCTAACATTCTCTTCAGAGCTGCAGTGAAACCAGGAACCACGTGGAGAAGGCACCCACACTGAAAGTGCCTGCAGGGAACATTGGGGCTTCTTCTCAGTGTCTCTGACATAGGGTTTCACTGTCCCGGGAAAGTCTCTGCAAACACCCTGCGGAGCGCAGTGCTCAATATACAGAGACTTTCTCGGAACTGCTTCAAATCAACTAGATATCTTTGTGCTGTAAATCTCCCAACAGCCAAACACAAATGCAGCAAACATCTCGCTGTATGTCCCACATCCAAAGTGCCAAGAGAGTAATGTAGAGCTTGCTCTCCCTGTCTTTGAGTACTGTTTTCACTGTCCCGATGACCTCTTTGCTAACATTCTCTTAAGAGCTGCAGTGAAACCAGGAACCACGTGGAGAAGGCACCCACACTGAAAGTGCCTGGAGGGAACATTGGGGCTTCTTCTCAGTGTCTCTGACATAGGGTTTCACTGTCCCGGGAAAGTCTCTGCTAACACCCTGCAGAGCGCAGTGCCCAATATACAGAAACGTCTTGCGGTATCTCCTACAGGGAAAGTGCCAGGAGGGAATTGTCGAGCTTGTTCTCAGTGTCTCTGAGAATTGCTCTGATTATCCGTGTGACCTCTTTGCTAAGACTCTCCAGAGAGCCGTCCTCAAAACCAACACACATCTTGACATATCTCCCACATTGATCGCAGTGTCTCCAGGAACGGCATTCAAGGAGCCAGGAACTTTTCTCCCTACACTGTCCTTTGAGTTGGCCTCAAAACCAATATACATCCTGCTATATCTCCCACATGGAAAGTGCCAGGAGGGAAAAGTGGGGATTATGTTTAGACTTTCTCGGAACTGCTTCAAATCAACTAGATATCTTTGTGCTGTAAATCTCCCAACAGCCAAACGCAAATGCAGCAAACATCTCGCTGTATGTCCCACATCCAAAGTGCCAAGAGAGAGCTTGCTCTCCCTGTCTTTGAGTACTGTTTTCACTGTCCCGATGACCTCTTTGCTAACATTCTCTTCAGAGCTGCAGTGAAACCAGGAACCACGTGGAGAAGGCACCCACACTGGAAGTGCCTGGAGGGAACATTGGGGCTTCTTCTCAGTGTCTCTGACATAGGGTTTCACTGTCCCGGGAAAGTCTCTGCTAAGACCCTGCAGAGCGCAGTGCTCAATACACAGAGACTTTCTCGGAACTGCTTCAAATCAACTAGATATCTTTGTGCTGTAAATCTCCCAACAGCCAAACGCAAATGCAGCAAACATCTCGCTGTATGTCCCACATCCAAAGTGCTAAGAGAGTAATGTAGAGCTTGCTCTCCCTGTCTTTGAGCACTGTTTTCACTGTCCCGATGAGCTCTTTGCTAACATTCTCTTCAGAGCTGCAGTGAAACCAGGAACCACGTGGAGAAGGCACCCACACTGAAAGTGCCTGGAGGGAACATTGGGGCTTCTTCTCAATGTCTCTGACATAGGGTTTCACTGTCCCGGGAAAGTCTCTGCTAACACCCTGCAGAGCGCAGTGCCCAATATACAGAAACATCTTGCGGTATCTCCTACAGGGAAAGTGCCAGGAGGGAATTGTCGAGCTTGTTCTCAGTGTCTCTGAGAATTGCTCTAATTATCCGTGTGACCTCTTTGCTAAGACTCTCCAGAGAGACGTCCTCAAAACCAACACACATCTTGACATATCTCCCACATTGATCGCAGTGTCTCCAGGAACGGCATTCAAGGAGCCAGGAACTTTTCTCCCTACACTGTCCTTTGAGTTGGCCTCAAAACCAATCTACATCCTGCTATATCTCCCACATGGAAAATGCCAGGAGGGAAAAGTGGGGATTATGTTTAGACTTTCTCGGAACTGCTTCAAATCAACTAGATATCTTTGTGCTGTAAATCTCCCAACAGCCAAACGCAAATGCAGCAAACATCTCGCTGTATGTCCCACATCCAAAGTGCCAAGAGAGAGCTTGCTCTCCCTGTCTTTGAGTACTGTTTTCACTGTCCCGGTTACCTCTTTGCTAACATTCTCTTCAGAGCTGCAGTGAAACCAGGAACCACGTGGAGAAGGCACCCACACTGAAAGTGCCTGGAGGGAACATTGGGGCTTCTTCTCAGTGTCTCTGACATAGGGTTTCACTGTCCCGGGAAAGTCTCTGCTAACACCCTGCAGAACGCAGTGCCCAATATACAGAAACCTCTTGCGGTATCTCCTACAGGGAAAGTGCCAGGAGGGAATTGTCGAGCTTCTTCTCAGTGTCTCTGAGAATTGCTCTGGTTATCCGTGTGACCTCTTTGCTAAGACTCTCCAGAGAGCCGTCCTCAAAACCAACACACATCTTGACATATCTCCCACATTGATCGCAGTGTCTCCAGGAACGGCATTCAAGGATCCAGGAACTTTTCTCCCTACACTGTCCATTGAGTTGTCCTCAAAACCAATCTACATCCTGCTATATCTCCCACATGGAAAGTGCCAGGAGGGAAAAGTGGGGATTATGTTTAGACTTTCTCGGAACTGCTTCAAATCAACTAGATATCTTTGTGCTGTAAATCTCCCAACAGCCAAACGCAAATGCAGCAAACATCTCGCTGTATGTCCCACATCCAAAGTGCCAAGAGAGAGCTTGCTCTCCCTGTCTTTGAGTACTGTTTTCACTGTCCCGGTTACCTCTTTGCTAACATTCTCTTCAGAGCTGCAGTGAAACCAGGAACCACGTGGAGAAGGCACCCACACTGAAAGTGCCTGCAGGGAACATTGGGGCTTCTTCTCAGTGTCTCTGACATAGGGTTTCACTGTCCCGGGAAAGTCTCTGCAAACACCCTGCGGAGCGCAGTGCTCAATATACAGAGACTTTCTCGGAACTGCTTCAAATCAACTAGATATCTTTGTGCTGTAAATCTCCCAACAGCCAAACGCAAATGCAGCAAACATCTCGCTGTATGTCCCACATCCAAAGTGCCAAGAGAGTAATGTAGAGCTTGCTCTCCCTGTCTTTGAGTACTGTTTTCACTGTCCCGATGACCTCTTTGCTAACATTCTCTTCAGAGCTGCAGTGAAACCAGGAACCACGTGGAGAAGGCACCCACACTGAAAGTGCCTGGAGGGAACATTGGGGCTTCTTCTCAGTGTCTCTGACCATAGGGTTTCACTGTCCCGGGAAAGTCTCTGCTAACACCCTGCAGAGCGCAGTGCCCAATATACAGAAACATCTTGCGGTATCTCCTACAGGGAAAGTGCCAGGAGGGAATTGTCGAGCTTGTTCTCAGTGTCTCTGAGAATTGCTCTAATTATCCGTGTGACCTCTTTGCTAAGACTCTCCAGAGAGACGTCCTCAAAACCAACACACATCTTGACATATCTCCCACATTGATCGCAGTGTCTCCAGGAACGGCATTCAAGGAGCCAGGAACTTTTCTCCCTACACTGTCCTTTGAGTTGGCCTCAAAACCAATCTACATCCTGCTATATCTCCCACATGGAAAATGCCAGGAGGGAAAAGTGGGGATTATGTTTAGACTTTCTCGGAACTGCTTCAAATCAACTAGATATCTTTGTGCTGTAAATCTCCCAACAGCCAAACGCAAATGCAGCAAACATCTCACTGTATGTCCCACATCCAAAGTGCCAAGAGAGAGCTTGCTCTCCCTGTCTTTGAGTACTGTTTTCACTGTCCCGGTTACCTCTTTGCTAACATTCTCTTCAGAGCTGCAGTGAAACCAGGAACCACGTGGAGAAGGCACCCACACTGAAAGTGCCTGGAGGGAACATTGGGGCTTCTTCTCAGTGTCTCTGACATAGGGTTTCACTGTCCCGGGAAAGTCTCTGCTAACACCCTGCAGAACGCAGTGCCCAATATACAGAAACGTCTTGCGGTATCTCCTACAGGGAAAGTGCCAGGAGGGAATTGTCGAGCTTGTTCTCAGTGTCTCTGAGAATTGCTCTGGTTATCCGTGTGACCTCTTTGCTAAGACTCTCCAGAGAGCCGTCCTCAAAATCAACACACATCTTGACATATCTCCCACATTGATCGCAGTGTCTCCAGGAACGGCATTCAAGGAGCCAGGAACTTTTCTCCCTACACTGTCCATTGAGTTGTCCTCAAAACCAATCTACATCCTGCTATATCTCCCACATGGAAAGTGCCAGGAGGGAAAAGTGGGGATTATGTTTAGACTTTCTCGGAACTGCTTCAAATCAACTAGATATCTTTGTGCTATAAATCTCCCAACAGCCAAACGCAAATGCAGCAAACATCTCACTGTATGTCCCACATCCAAAGTGCCAAGAGAAAGCTTGCTCTCCCTGTCTTTGAGCACTGTTTTCACTGTCCCGGTTACCTCTTTGCTAACATTCTCTTCAGAGCTGCAGTGAAACCAGGAACCACGTGGAGAAGGCACCCACACTGGAAGTGCCTGGAGGGAACATTGGGGCTTCTTCTCAGTGTCTCTGACCATAGGGTTTCACTGTCCCGGGAAAGTCTCTGCTAACACCCTGCAGAGCGCAGTGCCCAATATACAGAAACGTCTTGCGGTATCTCCTACAGGGAAAGTGCCAGGAGGGAATTGTCGAGCTTCTTCTCAGTGTCTCTGAGAATTGCTCTGGTTATCCGTGTGACCTCTTTGCTAAGACTCTCCAGAGAGCCGTCCTCAAAACCAACACACATCTTGACATATCTCCCACATTGATCGCAGTGTCTCCAGGAACGGCATTCAAGGAGCCAGGAACTTTTCTCCCTACACTGTCCATTGAGTTGTCCTCAAAACCAATCTACATCCTGCTATATCTCCCACATGGAAAGTGCCAGGAGGGAAAAGTGGGGATTATGTTTAGACTTTCTCGGAACTGCTTCAAATCAACTAGATATCTTTGTGCTGTAAATCTCCCAACAGCCAAACGCAAATGCAGCAAACATCTCGCTGTATGTCCCACATCCAAAGTGCCAAGAGAGAGCTTGCTCTCCCTGTCTTTGAGTACTGTTTTCACTGTCCCGGTTACCTCTTTGCTAACATTCTCTTCAGAGCTGCAGTGAAACCAGGAACCACGTGGAGAAGGCACCCACACTGAAAGTGCCTGCAGGGAACATTGGGGCTTCTTCTCAGTGTCTCTGACATAGGGTTTCACTGTCCCGGGAAAGTCTCTGCAAACACCCTGCGGAGCGCAGTGCTCAATATACAGAGACTTTCTCGGAACTGCTTCAAATCAACTAGATATCTTTGTGCTGTAAATCTCCCAACAGCCAAACGCAAATGCAGCAAACATCTCGCTGTATGTCCCACATCCAAAGTGCCAAGAGAGTAATGTAGAGCTTGCTCTCCCTGTCTTTGAGTACTGTTTTCACTGTCCCGATGAGCTCTTTGCTAACATTCTCTTCAGAGCTGCAGTGAAACCAGGAACCACGTGGAGAAGGCACCCACACTGAAAGTGCCTGGAGGGAACATTGGGGCTTCTTCTCAGTGTCTCTGACCATAGGGTTTCACTGTCCCGGGAAAGTCTCTGCTAACACCCTGCAGAGCGCAGTGCCCAATATACAGAAACGTCTTGCGGTATCTCCTACAGGGAAAGTGCCAGGAGGGAATTGTCGAGCTTGTTCTCAGTGTCTCTGAGAATTGCTCTGGTTATCCGTGTGACCTCTTTGCTAAGACTCTCCAGAGAGACGTCCTCAAAATCAACACACATCTTGACATATCTCCCACATTGATCGCAGTGTCTCCAGGAACGGCATTCAAGGAGCCAGGAACTTTTCTCCCTACACTGTCCATTGAGTTGTCCTCAAAACCAATCTACATCCTGCTATATCTCCCACATGGAAAGTGCCAGGAGGGAAAAGTGGGGATTATGTTTAGACTTTCTCGGAACTGCTTCAAATCAACTAGATATCTTTGTGCTGTAAATCTCCCAACAGCCAAACGCAAATGCAGCAAACATCTCGCTGTATGTCCCACATCCAAAGTGCCAAGAGAGAGCTTGCTCTCCCTGTCTTTGAGTACTGTTTTCACTGTCCCGGTTACCTCTTTGCTAACATTCTCTTCAGAGCTGCAGTGAAACCAGGAACCACGTGGAGAAGGCACCCACACTGAAAGTGCCTGCAGGGAACATTGGGGCTTCTTCTCAGTGTCTCTGACATAGGGTTTCACTGTCCCGGGAAAGTCTCTGCAAACACCCTGCGGAGCGCAGTGCTCAATATACAGAGACTTTCTCGGAACTGCTTCAAATCAACTAGATATCTTTGTGCTGTAAATCTCCCAACAGCCAAACACAAATGCAGCAAACATCTCGCTGTATGTCCCACATCCAAAGTGCCAAGAGAGTAATGTAGAGCTTGCTCTCCCTGTCTTTGAGTACTGTTTTCACTGTCCCGATGACCTCTTTGCTAACATTCTCTTAAGAGCTGCAGTGAAACCAGGAACCACGTGGAGAAGGCACCCACACTGAAAGTGCCTGGAGGGAACATTGGGGCTTCTTCTCAGTGTCTCTGACATAGGGTTTCACTGTCCCGGGAAAGTCTCTGCTAACACCCTGCAGAGCGCAGTGCCCAATATACAGAAACGTCTTGCGGTATCTCCTACAGGGAAAGTGCCAGGAGGGAATTGTCGAGCTTGTTCTCAGTGTCTCTGAGAATTGCTCTGATTATCCGTGTGACCTCTTTACCAACACACATCTTGACATATCTCCCACATTGATCGCAGTGTCTCCAGGAACGGCATTCAAGGAGCCAGGAACTTTTCTCCCTACACTGTCCTTTGAGTTGGCCTCAAAACCAATATACATCCTGCTATATCTCCCACATGGAAAGTGCCAGGAGGGAAAAGTGGGGATTATGTTTAGACTTTCTCGGAACTGCTTCAAATCAACTAGATATCTTTGTGCTGTAAATCTCCCAACAGCCAAACGCAAATGCAGCAAACATCTCGCTGTATGTCCCACATCCAAAGTGCCAAGAGAGAGCTTGCTCTCCCTGTCTTTGAGTACTGTTTTCACTGTCCCGGTTACCTCTTTGCTAACATTCTCTTCAGAGCTGCAGTGAAACCAGGAACCACGTGGAGAAGGCACCCACACTGAAAGTGCCTGGAGGGAACATTGGGGCTTCTTCTCAGTGTCTCTGACATAGGGTTTCACTGTCCCGGGAAAGTCTCTGCTAACACCCTGCAGAACGCAGTGCCCAATATACAGAAACGTCTTGCGGTATCTCCTACAGGGAAAGTGCCAGGAGGGAATTGTCGAGCTTGTTCTCAGTGTCTCTGAGAATTGCTCTGATTATCCGTGTGACCTCTTTGCTAAGACTCTCCAGAGAGCCGTCCTCAAAACCAACACACATCTTGACATATCTCCCACATTGATCGCAGTGTCTCCAGGAACGGCATTCAAGGAGCCAGGAACTTTTCTCCCTACACTGTCCATTGAGTTGTCCTCAAAACCAATCTACATCCTGCTATATCTCCCACATGGAAAGTGCCAGGAGGGAAAAGTGGGGATTATGTTTAGACTTTCTCGGAACTGCTTCAAATCAACTAGATATCTTTGTGCTGTAAATCTCCCAACAGCCAAACGCAAATGCAGCAAACATCTCGCTGTATGTCCCACATCCAAAGTGCCAAGAGAGAGCTTGCTCTCCCTGTCTTTGAGACCTGTTTTCACTGTCCCGGTTACCTCTTTGCTAACATTCTCTTCAGAGCTGCAGTGAAACCAGGAACCACGTGGAGAAGGCACCCACACTGGAAGTGCCTGGAGGGAACATTGGGGCTTCTTCTCAGTGTCTCTGACCATAGGGTTTCACTGTCCCGGGAAAGTCTCTCCTAACACCCTGCAGAGCGCAGTGCCCAATATACAGAAACGTCTTGCGGTATCTCCTACAGGGAAAGTGCCAGGAGGGAATTGTCGAGCTTGTTCTCAGTGTCTCTGAGAATTGCTCTGGTTATCCGTGTGACCTCTTTACCAACACACATCTTGACATATCTCCCACATTGATCGCAGTGTCTCCAGGAACGGCATTCAAGGAGCCAGGAACTTTTCTCCCTACACTGTCCATTGAGTTGTCCCCAAAACCAATCTACATCCTGCTATATCTCCCACATGGAAAGTGCCAGGAGGGAAAAGTGGGGATTATGTTTAGACTTTCTCGGAACTGCTTCAAATCAACTAGATATCTTTGTGCTGTAAATCTCCCAACAGCCAAACACAAATGCAGCAAACATCTCGCTGTATGTCCCACATCCAAAGTGCCAAGAGAGAGCTTGCTCTCCCTGTCTTTGAGTACTGTTTTCACTGTCCCGATGACCTCTTTGCTAACAGTCTCTTCAGAGCTGCAGTGAAACCAGGAACCACGTGGAGAAGGCACCCACACTGAAAGTGCCTGGAGGGAACATTGGGGCTTCTTCTCAGTGTCTCTGACCATAGGGTTTCACTGTCCCGGGAAAGTCTCTGCTAACACCCTGCAGAGCGCAGTGCCCAATATACAGAAACGTCTTGCGGTATCTCCTACAGGGAAAGTGCCAGGAGGGAATTGTCGAGCTTGTTCTCAGTGTCTCTGAGAATTGCTCTGATTATCCGTGTGACCTCTTTACCAACACACATCTTGACATATCTCCCACATTGATCGCAGTGTCTCCAGGAACGGCATTCAAGGAGCCAGGAACTTTTCTCCCTACACTGTCCTTTGAGTTGGCCTCAAAACCAATATACATCCTGCTATATCTCCCACATGGAAAGTGCCAGGAGGGAAAAGTGGGGATTATGTTTAGACTTTCTCGGAACTGCTTCAAATCAACTAGATATCTTTGTGCTGTAAATCTCCCAACAGCCAAACGCAAATGCAGCAAACATCTCGCTGTATGTCCCACATCCAAAGTGCCAAGAGAGAGCTTGCTCTCCCTGTCTTTGAGTACTGTTTTCACTGTCCCGGTTACCTCTTTGCTAACATTCTCTTCAGAGCTGCAGTGAAACCAGGAACCACGTGGAGAAGGCACCCACACTGAAAGTGCCTGGAGGGAACATTGGGGCTTCTTCTCAGTGTCTCTGACATAGGGTTTCACTGTCCCGGGAAAGTCTCTGCTAACACCCTGCAGAACGCAGTGCCCAATATACAGAAACGTCTTGCGGTATCTCCTACAGGGAAAGTGCCAGGAGGGAATTGTCGAGCTTGTTCTCAGTGTCTCTGAGAATTGCTCTGATTATCCGTGTGACCTCTTTGCTAAGACTCTCCAGAGAGCCGTCCTCAAAACCAACACACATCTTGACATATCTCCCACATTGATCGCAGTGTCTCCAGGAACGGCATTCAAGGAGCCAGGAACTTTTCTCCCTACACTGTCCATTGAGTTGTCCTCAAAACCAATCTACATCCTGCTATATCTCCCACATGGAAAGTGCCAGGAGGGAAAAGTGGGGATTATGTTTAGACTTTCTCGGAACTGCTTCAAATCAACTAGATATCTTTGTGCTGTAAATCTCCCAACAGCCAAACGCAAATGCAGCAAACATCTCGCTGTATGTCCCACATCCAAAGTGCCAAGAGAGAGCTTGCTCTCCCTGTCTTTGAGACCTGTTTTCACTGTCCCGGTTACCTCTTTGCTAACATTCTCTTCAGAGCTGCAGTGAAACCAGGAACCACGTGGAGAAGGCACCCACACTGGAAGTGCCTGGAGGGAACATTGGGGCTTCTTCTCAGTGTCTCTGACCATAGGGTTTCACTGTCCCGGGAAAGTCTCTCCTAACACCCTGCAGAGCGCAGTGCCCAATATACAGAAACGTCTTGCGGTATCTCCTACAGGGAAAGTGCCAGGAGGGAATTGTCGAGCTTGTTCTCAGTGTCTCTGAGAATTGCTCTGGTTATCCGTGTGACCTCTTTACCAACACACATCTTGACATATCTCCCACATTGATCGCAGTGTCTCCAGGAACGGCATTCAAGGAGCCAGGAACTTTTCTCCCTACACTGTCCATTGAGTTGTCCCCAAAACCAATCTACATCCTGCTATATCTCCCACATGGAAAGTGCCAGGAGGGAAAAGTGGGGATTATGTTTAGACTTTCTCGGAACTGCTTCAAATCAACTAGATATCTTTGTGCTGTAAATCTCCCAACAGCCAAACACAAATGCAGCAAACATCTCGCTGTATGTCCCACATCCAAAGTGCCAAGAGAGAGCTTGCTCTCCCTGTCTTTGAGTACTGTTTTCACTGTCCCGATGACCTCTTTGCTAACAGTCTCTTCAGAGCTGCAGTGAAACCAGGAACCACGTGGAGAAGGCACCCACACTGAAAGTGCCTGGAGGGAACATTGGGGCTTCTTCTCAGTGTCTCTGACCATAGGGTTTCACTGTCCCGGGAAAGTCTCTGCTAACACCCTGCAGAGCGCAGTGCCCAATATACAGAAACGTCTTGCGGTATCTCCTACAGGGAAAGTGCCAGGAGGGAATTGTCGAGCTTCTTCTCAGTGTCTCTGAGAATTGCTCTGATTATCCGTGTGACCTCTTTGCTAAGACTCTCCAGACAGACGTCCTCAAAACCAACACACATCTTGACATATCTCCCACATTGATCGCAGTGTCTCCAGGAACGGCATTCAAGGAGCCAGGAACTTTTCTCCCTACACTGTCCATTGAGTTGTCCTCAAAACCAATCTACATCCTGCTATATCTCCCACATGGAAAGTGCCAGGAGGGAAAAGTGGGGATTATGTTTAGACTTTCTCGGAACTGCTTCAAATCAACTAGATATCTTTGTGCTGTAAATCTCCCAACAGCCAAATGCAAAAGCAGCAAACATCTCGCTGTATGTCCCACATCCAAAGTGCCAAGAGAGAGCTTGCTCTCCCTGTCTTTGAGCACTGTTTTCACTGTCCCGGTTACCTCTTTGCTAACATTCTCTTCAGAGCTGCAGTGAAACCAGGAACCACGTGGAGAAGGCACCCACACTGGAAGTGCCTGGAGGGAACATTGGGGCTTCTTCTCAGTGTCTCTGACCATAGGGTTTCACTGTCCCGGGAAAGTCTCTGCTAACACCCTGCAGAGCGCAGTGCCCAATATACAGAAACGTCTTGCGGTATCTCCTACAGGGAAAGTGCCAGGAGGGAATTGTCGAGCTTCTTCTCAGTGTCTCTGAGAATTGCTCTGATTATCCGTGTGACCTCTTTGCTAAGACTCTCCAGAGAGCCGTCCTCAAAACCAACACACATCTTGACATATCTCCCACATTGATCGCAGTGTCTCCAGGAACGGCATTCAAGGAGCCAGGAACTTTTCTCCCTACACTGTCCTTTGAGTTGGCCTCAAAACCAATCTACATCCTGCTATATCTCCCACATGGAAAATGCCAGGAGGGAAAAGTGGGGATTATGTTTAGACTTTCTCAGAACTGCTTCAAATCAACTAGATATCTTTGTGCTGTAAATCTCCCAACAGCCAAACGCAAATGCAGCAAACATCTCGCTGTATGTCCCACATCCAAAGTGCCAAGAGAGAGCTTGCTCTCCCTGTCTTTGAGACCTGTTTTCACTGTCCCGGTTACCTCTTTGCTAACATTCTCTTCAGAGCTGCAGTGAAACCAGGAACCACGTGGAGAAGGCACCCACACTGAAAGTGCCTGGAGGGAACATTGGGGCTTCTTCTCAGTGTCTCTGACATAGGGTTTCACTGTCCCGGGAAAGTCTCTGCAAACACCCTGCGGATCGCAGTGCTCAATATACAGAGACTTTCTCGGAACTGCTTCAAATCAACTAGATATCTTTGTGCTGTAAATCTCCCAACAGCCAAACGCAAAAGCAGCAAACATCTCGCTGTATGTCCCACATCCAAAGTGCCAAGAGAGTAATGTAGAGCTTGCTCTCCCTGTCTTTGAGTACTGTTTTCACTGTCCCGGTTACCTCTTTGCTAACATTCTCTTCAGAGCTGCAGTGAAACCAGGAACCACGTGGAGAAGGCACCCACACTGAAAGTGCCTGCAGGGAACATTGGGGCTTCTTCTCAGTGTCTCTGACATAGGGTTTCACTGTCCCGGGAAAGTCTCTGCTAACACCCTGCAGAGCGCTGTGCCCAATATACAGAAACGTCTTGCGGTATCTCCTACAGGGAAAGTGCCAGGAGGGAATTGTCGAGCTTGTTCTCAGTGTCTCTGAGAATTGCTCTGATTATCCGTGTGACCTCTTTGCTAAGACTCTCCAGAGAGCCGTCCTCAAAACCAACACACATCTTGACATATCTCCCACATTGATCGCAGTGTCTCCAGGAACGGCATTCAAGGAGCCAGGAACTTTTCTCCCTACACTGTCCATTGAGTTGTCCTCAAAACCAATCTACATCCTGCTATATCTCCCACATGGAAAGTGCCAGGAGGGAAAAGTGGGGATTATGTTTAGACTTTCTCGGAACTGCTTCAAATCAACTAGATATCTTTGTGCTGTAAATCTCCCAACAGCCAAACGCAAATGCAGCAAACATCTCGCTGTATGTCCCACATCCAAAGTGCCAAGAGAGAGCTTGCTCTCCCTGTCTTTGAGTACTGTTTTCACTGTCCCGGTTACCTCTTTGCTAACATTCTCTTCAGAGCTGCAGTGAAACCAGGAACCACGTGGAGAAGGCACCCACACTGAAAGTGCCTGGAGGGAACACTGGGGCTTCTTCTCAGTGTCTCTGACATAGGGTTTCACTGTCCCGGGAAAGTCTCTGCAAACACCCTGCGGAGCGCAGTGCTCAATATACAGAGACTTTCTCGGAACTGCTTCAAATCAACTAGATATCTTTGTGCTGTAAATCTCCCAACAGCCAAACGCAAAAGCAGCAAACATCTCGCTGTATGTCCCACATCCAAAGTGCCAAGAGAGTAATGTAGAGCTTGCTCTCCCTGTCTTTGAGTACTGTTTTCACTGTCCCGATGACCTCTTTGCTAACATTCTCTTCAGAGCTGCAGTGAAACCAGGAACCACGTGGAGAAGGCACCCACACTGAAAGTGCCTGGAGGGAACATTGGGGCTTCTTCTCAGTGTCTCTGACCATAGGGTTTCACTGTCCCGGGAAAGTCTCTGCTAACACCCTGCAGAGCGCAGTGCCCAATATACAGAAACGTCTTGCGGTATCTCCTACAGGGAAAGTGCCAGGAGGGAATTGTCGAGCTTGTTCTCAGTGTCTCTGAGAATTGCTCTGGTTATCCGTGTGACATCTTTGCTAAGACTCTCCAGAGAGCCGTCCTCAAAATCAACACACATCTTGACATATCTCCCACATTGATCGCAGTGTCTCCAGGAACGGCATTCAAGGAGCCAGGAACTTTTCTCCCTACACTGTCCATTGAGTTGTCCTCAAAACCAATCTACATCCTGCTATATCTCCCACATGGAAAGTGCCAGGAGGGAAAAGTGGGGATTATGTTTAGACTTTCTCGGAACTGCTTCAAATCAACTAGATATCTTTGTGCTGTAAATCTCCCAACAGCCAAACGCAAATGCAGCAAACATCTCGCTGTATGTCCCACATCCAAAGTGCCAAGAGAGAGCTTGCTCTCCCTGTCTTTGAGTACTGTTTTCACTGTCCCGGTTACCTCTTTGCTAACATTCTCTTCAGAGCTGCAGTGAAACCAGGAACCACGTGGAGAAGGCACCCACACTGAAAGTGCCTGGAGGGAACATTGGGGCTTCTTCTCAGTGTCTCTGACATAGGGTTTCACTGTCCCGGGAAAGTCTCTGCAAACACCCTGCGGAGCGCAGTGCTCAATATACAGAGACTTTCTCGGAACTGCTTCAAATCAACTAGATATCTTTGTGCTGTAAATCTCCCAACAGCCAAACGCAAATGCAGCAAACATCTCGCTGTATGTCCCACATCCAAAGTGCCAAGAGAGTAATGTAGAGCTTGCTCTCCCTGTCTTTGAGTACTGTTTTCACTGTCCCGATGAGCTCTTTGCTAACATTCTCTTCAGAGCTGCAGTGAAACCAGGAACCACGTGGAGAAGGCACCCACACTGAAAGTGCCTGGAGGGAACATTGGGGCTTCTTCTCAGTGTCTCTGACATAGGGTTTCACTGTCCCGGGAAAGTCTCTGCTAACACCCTGCAGAACGCAGTGCCCAATATACAGAAACGTCTTGCGGTATCTCCTACAGGGAAAGTGCCAGGAGGGAATTGTCGAGCTTGTTCTCAGTGTCTCTGAGAATTGCTCTGGTTATCCGTGTGACCTCTTTGCTAAGACTCTCCAGAGAGCCGTCCTCAAAATCAACACACATCTTGACATATCTCCCACATTGATCGCAGTGTCTCCAGGAACGGCATTCAAGGAGCCAGGAACTTTTCTCCCTACACTGTCCATTGAGTTGTCCTCAAAACCAATCTACATCCTGCTATATCTCCCACATGGAAAGTGCCAGGAGGGAAAAGTGGGGATTATGTTTAGACTTTCTCGGAACTGCTTCAAATCAACTAGATATCTTTGTGCTGTAAATCTCCCAACAGCCAAACGCAAATGCAGCAAACATCTCGCTGTATGTCCCACATCCAAAGTGCCAAGAGAGAGCTTGCTCTCCCTGTCTTTGAGTACTGTTTTCACTGTCCCGGTTACCTCTTTGCTAACATTCTCTTCAGAGCTGCAGTGAAACCAGGAACCACGTGGAGAAGGCACCCACACTGAAAGTGCCTGGAGGGAACATTGGGGCTTCTTCTCAGTGTCTCTGACATAGGGTTTCACTGTCCCGGGAAAGTCTCTGCAAACACCCTGCGGAGCGCAGTGCTCAATATACAGAGACTTTCTCGGAACTGCTTCAAATCAACTAGATATCTTTGTGCTGTAAATCTCCCAACAGCCAAACGCAAATGCAGCAAACATCTCGCTGTATGTCCCACATCCAAAGTGCCAAGAGAGTAATGTAGAGCTTGCTCTCCCTGTCTTTGAGTACTGTTTTCACTGTCCCGATGAGCTCTTTGCTAACATTCTCTTCAGAGCTGCAGTGAAACCAGGAACCACGTGGAGAAGGCACCCACACTGAAAGTGCCTGGAGGGAACATTGGGGCTTCTTCTCAGTGTCTCTGACATAGGGTTTCACTGTCCCGGGAAAGTCTCTGCTAACACCCTGCAGAACGCAGTGCCCAATATACAGAAACGTCTTGCGGTATCTCCTACAGGGAAAGTGCCAGGAGGGAATTGTTGAGCTTGTTCTCAGTGTCTCTGAGAATTGCTCTGGTTATCCGTGTGACCTCTTTGCTAAGACTCTCCAGAGAGCCGTCCTCAAAATCAACACACATCTTGACATATCTCCCACATTGATCGCAGTGTCTCCAGGAACGGCATTCAAGGAGCCAGGAACTTTTCTCCCTACACTGTCCATTGAGTTGTCCTCAAAACCAATCTACATCCTGCTATATCTCCCACATGGAAAGTGCCAGGAGGGAAAAGTGGGGATTATGTTTAGACTTTCTCGGAACTGCTTCAAATCAACTAGATATCTTTGTGCTGTAAATCTCCCAACAGCCAAACGCAAATGCAGCAAACATCTCGCTGTATGTCCCACATCCAAAGTGCCAAGAGAGAGCTTGCTCTCCCTGTCTTTGAGTACTGTTTTCACTGTCCCGGTTACCTCTTTGCTAACATTCTCTTCAGAGCTGCAGTGAAACCAGGAACCACGTGGAGAAGGCACCCACACTGAAAGTGCCTGGAGGGAACATTGGGGCTTCTTCTCAGTGTCTCTGACATAGGGTTTCACTGTCCCGGGAAAGTCTCTGCAAACACCCTGCGGATCGCAGTGCTCAATATACAGAGACTTTCTCGGAACTGCTTCAAATCAACTAGATATCTTTGTGCTGTAAATCTCCCAACAGCCAAACGCAAAAGCAGCAAACATCTCGCTGTATGTCCCACATCCAAAGTGCCAAGAGAGTAATGTAGAGCTTGCTCTCCCTGTCTTTGAGTACTGTTTTCACTGTCCCGATGAGCTCTTTGCTAACATTCTCTTCAGAGCTGCAGTGAAACCAGGAACCACGTGGAGAAGGCACCCACACTGAAAGTGCCTGGAGGGAACATTGGGGCTTCTTCTCAGTGTCTCTGACATAGGGTTTCACTGTCCCGGGAAAGTCTCTGCTAACACCCTGCAGAGCGCAGTGCCCAATATACAGAAACGTCTTGCGGTATCTCCTACAGGGAAAGTGCCAGGAGGGAATTGTCGAGCTTGTTCTCAGTGTCTCTGAGAATTGCTCTGATTATCCGTGTGACCTCTTTGCTAAGACTCTCCAGAGAGCCGTCCTCAAAACCAACACACATCTTGACATATCTCCCACATTGATCGCAGTGTCTCCAGGAACGGCATTCAAGGAGCCAGGAACTTTTCTCCCTACACTGTCCATTGAGTTGTCCTCAAAACCAATCTACATCCTGCTATATCTCCCACATGGAAAGTGCCAGGAGGGAAAAGTGGGGATTATGTTTAGACTTTCTCGGAACTGCTTCAAATCAACTAGATATCTTTGTGCTGTAAATCTCCCAACAGCCAAACGCAAATGCAGCAAACATCTCGCTGTATGTCCCACATCCAAAGTGCCAAGAGAGAGCTTGCTCTCCCTGTCTTTGAGTACTGTTTTCACTGTCCCGGTTACCTCTTTGCTAACATTCTCTTCAGAGCTGCAGTGAAACCAGGAACCACGTGGAGAAGGCACCCACACTGAAAGTGCCTGGAGGGAACACTGGGGCTTCTTCTCAGTGTCTCTGACATAGGGTTTCACTGTCCCGGGAAAGTCTCTGCAAACACCCTGCGGAGCGCAGTGCTCAATATACAGAGACTTTCTCGGAACTGCTTCAAATCAACTAGATATCTTTGTGCTGTAAATCTCCCAACAGCCAAACGCAAAAGCAGCAAACATCTCGCTGTATGTCCCACATCCAAAGTGCCAAGAGAGTAATGTAGAGCTTGCTCTCCCTGTCTTTGAGTACTGTTTTCACTGTCCCGATGACCTCTTTGCTAACATTCTCTTCAGAGCTGCAGTGAAACCAGGAACCACGTGGAGAAGGCACCCACACTGAAAGTGCCTGGAGGGAACATTGGGGCTTCTTCTCAGTGTCTCTGACCATAGGGTTTCACTGTCCCGGGAAAGTCTCTGCTAACACCCTGCAGAGCGCAGTGCCCAATATACAGAAACGTCTTGCGGTATCTCCTACAGGGAAAGTGCCAGGAGGGAATTGTCGAGCTTGTTCTCAGTGTCTCTGAGAATTGCTCTGGTTATCCGTGTGACATCTTTGCTAAGACTCTCCAGAGAGCCGTCCTCAAAATCAACACACATCTTGACATATCTCCCACATTGATCGCAGTGTCTCCAGGAACGGCATTCAAGGAGCCAGGAACTTTTCTCCCTACACTGTCCATTGAGTTGTCCTCAAAACCAATCTACATCCTGCTATATCTCCCACATGGAAAGTGCCAGGAGGGAAAAGTGGGGATTATGTTTAGACTTTCTCGGAACTGCTTCAAATCAACTAGATATCTTTGTGCTGTAAATCTCCCAACAGCCAAACGCAAATGCAGCAAACATCTCGCTGTATGTCCCACATCCAAAGTGCCAAGAGAGAGCTTGCTCTCCCTGTCTTTGAGTACTGTTTTCACTGTCCCGGTTACCTCTTTGCTAACATTCTCTTCAGAGCTGCAGTGAAACCAGGAACCACGTGGAGAAGGCACCCACACTGAAAGTGCCTGGAGGGAACATTGGGGCTTCTTCTCAGTGTCTCTGACATAGGGTTTCACTGTCCCGGGAAAGTCTCTGCAAACACCCTGCGGAGCGCAGTGCTCAATATACAGAGACTTTCTCGGAACTGCTTCAAATCAACTAGATATCTTTGTGCTGTAAATCTCCCAACAGCCAAACGCAAATGCAGCAAACATCTCGCTGTATGTCCCACATCCAAAGTGCCAAGAGAGTAATGTAGAGCTTGCTCTCCCTGTCTTTGAGTACTGTTTTCACTGTCCCGATGAGCTCTTTGCTAACATTCTCTTCAGAGCTGCAGTGAATCCAGGAACCACGTGGAGAAGGCACCCACACTGAAAGTGCCTGGAGGGAACATTGGGGCTTCTTCTCAGTGTCTCTGACATAGGGTTTCACTGTCCCGGGAAAGTCTCTGCTAACACCCTGCAGAACGCAGTGCCCAATATACAGAAACGTCTTGCGGTATCTCCTACAGGGAAAGTGCCAGGAGGGAATTGTCGAGCTTGTTCTCAGTGTCTCTGAGAATTGCTCTGGTTATCCGTGTGACCTCTTTACCAACACACATCTTGACATATCTCCCACATTGATCGCAGTGTCTCCAGGAACGGCATTCAAGGAGCCAGGAACTTTTCTCCCTACACTGTCCATTGAGTTGTCCCCAAAACCAATCTACATCCTGCTATATCTCCCACATGGAAAGTGCCAGGAGGGAAAAGTGGGGATTATGTTTAGACTTTCTCGGAACTGCTTCAAATCAACTAGATATCTTTGTGCTGTAAATCTCCCAACAGCCAAACGCAAATGCAGCAAACATCTCGCTGTATGTCCCACATCCAAAGTGCCAAGAGAGAGCTTGCTCTCCCTGTCTTTGAGTACTGTTTTCACTGTCCCGATGACCTCTTTGCTAACATTCTCTTCAGAGCTGCAGTGAAACCAGGAACCACGTGGAGAAGGCACCCACACTGAAAGTGCCTGGAGGGAACATTGGGGCTTCTTCTCAGTGTCTCTGACATAGGGTTTCACTGTCCCGGGAAAGTCTCTGCTAACACCCTGCAGAGCGCAGTGCCCAATATACAGAAACGTCTTGCGGTATCTCCTACAGGGAAAGTGCCAGGAGGGAATTGTCGAGCTTGTTCTCAGAGTCTCTGAGAATTGCTCTGATTATCCGTGTGACCTCTTTGCTAAGACTCTCCAGAGAGCCGTCCTCAAAACCAACACACATCTTGACATATCTTACACATTGATCGCAGTGTCTCCAGGAACGGCATTCAAGGAGCCAGGAACTTTTCTCCCTACACTGTCCATTGAGTTGTCCTCAAAACCAATATACATCCTGCTATATCTCCCACATGGAAAGTGCCAGGAGGGAAAAGTGGGGATTATGTTTAGACTTTCTCGGAACTGCTTCAAATCAACTAGATATCTTTGTGCTGTAAATCTCCCAACAGCCAAACGCAAATGCAGCAAACATCTCGCTGTATGTCCCACATCCAAAGTGCCAAGAGAGAGCTTGCTCTCCCTGTCTTTGAGACCTGTTTTCACTGTCCCGGTTACCTCTTTGCTAACATTCTCTTCAGAGCTGCAGTGAAACCAGGAACCACGTGGAGAAGGCACCCACACTGGAAGTGCCTGGAGGGAACATTGGGGCTTCTTCTCAGTGTCTCTGACCATAGGGTTTCACTGTCCCGGGAAATTCTCTGCTAACACCCTGCAGAGCGCAGTGCCCAATATACAGAAACGTCTTGCGGTATCTCCTACAGGGAAAGTGCCAGGAGGGAATTGTCGAGCTTGTTCTCAGTGTCTCTGAGAATTGCTCTGATTATCCGTGTGACCTCTTTGCTAAGACTCTCCAGAGAGCCGTCCTCAAAACCAACACACATCTTGACATATCTCCCACATTGATCGCAGTGTCTCCAGGAACGGCATTCAAGGAGCCAGGAACTTTTCTCCCTACACTGTCCATTGAGTTGTCCTCAAAACCAATCTACATCCTGCTATATCTCCCACATGGAAAGTGCCAGGAGGGAAAAGTGGGGATTATGTTTAGACTTTCTCGGAACTGCTTCAAATCAACTAGATATCTTTGTGCTGTAAATCTCCCAACAGCCAAATGCAAAAGCAGCAAACATCTCGCTGTATGTCCCACATCCAAAGTGCCAAGAGAGAGCTTGCTCTCCCTGTCTTTGAGCACTGTTTTCACTGTCCCGGTTACCTCTTTGCTAACATTCTCTTCAGAGCTGCAGTGAAACCAGGAACCACGTGGAGAAGGCACCCACACTGAAAGTGCCTGGAGGGAACACTGGGGCTTCTTCTCAGTGTCTCTGACATAGGGTTTCACTGTCCCGGGAAAGTCTCTGCAAACACCCTGCGGATCGCAGTGCTCAATATACAGAGACTTTCTCGGAACTGCTTCAAATCAACTAGATATCTTTGTGCTGTAAATCTCCCAACAGCCAAACGCAAATGCAGCAAACATCTCGCTGTATGTCCCACATCCAAAGTGCCAAGAGAGTAATGTAGAGCTTGCTCTCCCTGTCTTTGAGTACTGTTTTCACTGTCCCGATGAGCTCTTTGCTAACATTCTCTTCAGAGCTGCAGTGAAACCAGGAACCACGTGGAGAAGGCACCCACACTGAAAGTGCCTGGAGGGAACATTGGGGCTTCTTCTCAGTGTCTCTGACCATAGGGTTTCACTGTCCCGGGAAAGTCTCTGCTAACACCCTGCAGAGCGCAGTGCCCAATATACAGAAACGTCTTGCGGTATCTCCTACAGGGAAAGTGCCAGGAGGGAATTGTCGAGCTTCTTCTCAGTGTCTCTGAGAATTGCTCTGATTATCCATGTGACCTCTTTGCTAAGACTCTCCAGAGAGACGTCCTCAAAACCAACACACATCTTGACATATCTCCCACATTGATCGCAGTTTCTCCAGGAACGGCATTCAAGGAGCCAGGAACTTTTCTCCCTACACTGTCCTTTGAGTTGGCCTCAAAACCAATATACATCCTGCTATATCTCCCACATGGAAAGTGCCAGGAGGGAAAAGTGGGGATTATGTTTAGACTTTCTCGGAACTGCTTCAAATCAACTAGATATCTTTGTGCTGTAAATCTCCCAACAGCCAAACGCAAATGCAGCAAACATCTCGCTGTATGTCCCACATCCAAAGTGCCAAGAGAGAGCTTGCTCTCCCTGTCTTTGAGTACTGTTTTCACTGTCCCGATGACCTCTTTGCTAACAGTCTCTTCAGAGCTGCAGTGAAACCAGGAACCACGTGGAGAAGGCACCCACACTGAAAGTGCCTGGAGGGAACATTGGGGCTTCTTCTCAGTGTCTCTGACCATAGGGTTTCACTGTCCCGGGAAATTCTCTGCTAACACCCTGCAGAGCGCAGTGCCCAATATACAGAAACGTCTTGCGGTATCTCCTACAGGGAAAGTGCCAGGAGGGAATTGTCGAGCTTTTTCTCAGTGTCTCTGAGAATTGCTCTGATTATCCGTGTGACCTCTTTGCTAAGACTCTCCAGAGAGCCGTCCTCAAAACCAACACACATCTTGACATATCTTACACATTGATCGCAGTGTCTCCAGGAACGGCATTCAAGGAGCCAGGAACTTTTCTCCCTACACTGTCCATTGAGTTGTCCTCAAAACCAATCTACATCCTGCTATATCTCCCACATGGAAAGTGCCAGGAGGGAAAAGTGGGGATTATGTTTAGACTTTCTCGGAACTGCTTCAAATCAACTAGATATCTTTGTGCTGTAAATCTCCCAACAGCCAAACGCAAATGCAGCAAACATCTCGCTGTATGTCCCACATCCAAAGTGCCAAGAGAGAGCTTGCTCTCCCTGTCTTTGAGACCTGTTTTCACTGTCCCGGTTACCTCTTTGCTAACATTCTCTTCAGAGCTGCAGTGAAACCAGGAACCACGTGGAGAAGGCACCCACACTGGAAGTGCCTGGAGGGAACATTGGGGCTTCTTCTCAGTGTCTCTGACCATAGGGTTTCACTGTCCCGGGAAATTCTCTGCTAACACCCTGCAGAACGCAGTGCCCAATATACAGAAACGTCTTGCGGTATCTCCTACAGGGAAAGTGCCAGGAGGGAATTGTCGAGCTTGTTCTCAGAGTCTCTGAGAATTGCTCTGATTATCCGTGTGACCTCTTTGCTAAGACTCTCCAGAGAGCCGTCCTCAAAACCAACACACATCTTGACATATCTTACACATTGATCGCAGTGTCTCCAGGAACGGCATTCAAGGAGCCAGGAACTTTTCTCCCTACACTGTCCATTGAGTTGTCCTCAAAACCAATATACATCCTGCTATATCTCCCACATGGAAAGTGCCAGGAGGGAAAAGTGGGGATTATGTTTAGACTTTCTCGGAACTGCTTCAAATCAACTAGATATCTTTGTGCTGTAAATCTCCCAACAGCCAAACGCAAAAGCAGCAAACATCTCGCTGTATGTCCCACATCCAAAGTGCCAAGAGAGAGCTTGCTCTCCCTGTCTTTGAGACCTGTTTTCACTGTCCCGGTTACCTCTTTGCTAACATTCTCTTCAGAGCTGCAGTGAAACCAGGAACCACGTGGAGAAGGCACCCACACTGGAAGTGCCTGGAGGGAACATTGGGGCTTCTTCTCAGTGTCTCTGACCATAGGGTTTCACTGTCCCGGGAAATTCTCTGCTAACACCCTGCAGAGCGCAGTGCCCAATATACAGAAACGTCTTGCGGTATCTCCTACAGGGAAAGTGCCAGGAGGGAATTGTCGAGCTTGTTCTCAGTGTCTCTGAGAATTGCTCTGATTATCCGTGTGACCTCTTTGCTAAGACTCTCCAGAGAGCCGTCCTCAAAACCAACACACATCTTGACATATCTCCCACATTGATCGCAGTGTCTCCAGGAACGGCATTCAAGGAGCCAGGAACTTTTCTCCCTACACTGTCCATTGAGTTGTCCTCAAAACCAATCTACATCCTGCTATATCTCCCACATGGAAAGTGCCAGGAGGGAAAAGTGGGGATTATGTTTAGACTTTCTCGGAACTGCTTCAAATCAACTAGATATCTTTGTGCTGTAAATCTCCCAACAGCCAAATGCAAAAGCAGCAAACATCTCGCTGTATGTCCCACATCCAAAGTGCCAAGAGAGAGCTTGCTCTCCCTGTCTTTGAGCACTGTTTTCACTGTCCCGGTTACCTCTTTGCTAACATTCTCTTCAGAGCTGCAGTGAAACCAGGAACCACGTGGAGAAGGCACCCACACTGAAAGTGCCTGCAGGGAACATTGGGGCTTCTTCTCAGTGTCTCTGACATAGGGTTTCACTGTCCCGGGAAAGTCTCTGCAAACACCCTGCGGAGCGCAGTGCTCAATATACAGAGACTTTCTCGGAACTGCTTCAAATCAACTAGATATCTTTGTGCTGTAAATCTCCCAACAGCCAAACGCAAATGCAGCAAACATCTCGCTGTATGTCCCACATCCAAAGTGCCAAGAGAGTAATGTAGAGCTTGCTCTCCCTGTCTTTGAGTACTGTTTTCACTGTCCCGATGAGCTCTTTGCTAACATTCTCTTCAGAGCTGCAGTGAAACCAGGAACCACGTGGAGAAGGCACCCACACTGAAAGTGCCTGGAGGGAACATTGGGGCTTCTTCTCAGTGTCTCTGACCATAGGGTTTCACTGTCCCGGGAAAGTCTCTGCTAACACCCTGCAGAGCGCAGTGCCCAATATACAGAAACGTCTTGCGGTATCTCCTACAGGGAAAGTGCCAGGAGGGAATTGTCGAGCTTGTTCTCAGTGTCTCTGAGAATTGCTCTGATTATCCATGTGACCTCTTTGCTAAGATTCTCCAGAGAGACGTCCTCAAAACCAACACACATCTTGACATATCTCCCACATTGATCGCAGTGTCTCCAGGAACGGCATTCAAGGAGCCAGGAACTTTTCTCCCTACACTGTCCATTGAGTTGTCCTCAAAACCAATCTACATCCTGCTATATCTCCCACATGGAAAGTGCCAGGAGGGAAAAGTGGGGATTATGTTTAGACTTTCTCGGAACTGCTTCAAATCAACTAGATATCTTTGTGCTGTAAATCTCCCAACAGCCAAACGCAAATGCAGCAAACATCTCGCTGTATGTCCCACATCCAAAGTGCCAAGAGAGAGCTTGCTCTCCCTGTCTTTGAGACCTGTTTTCACTGTCCCGGTTACCTCTTTGCTAACATTCTCTTCAGAGCTGCAGTGAAACCAGGAACCACGTGGAGAAGGCACCCACACTGGAAGTGCCTGGAGGGAACATTGGGGCTTCTTCTCAGTGTCTCTGACCATAGGGTTTCACTGTCCCGGGAAAGTCTCTGCTAACACCCTGCAGAGCGCAGTGCCCAATATACAGAAACGTCTTGCGGTATCTCCTACAGGGAAAGTGCCAGGAGGGAATTGTCGAGCTTGTTCTCAGTGTCTCTGAGAATTGCTCTGATTATCCGTGTGACCTCTTTACCAACACACATCTTGACATATCTCCCACATTGATCGCAGTGTCTCCAGGAACGGCATTCAAGGAGCCAGGAACTTTTCTCCCTACACTGTCCATTGAGTTGTCCTCAAAACCAATCTACATCCTGCTATATCTCCCACATGGAAAGTGCCAGGAGGGAAAAGTGGGGATTATGTTTAGACTTTCTCGGAACTGCTTCAAATCAACTAGATATCTTTGTGCTGTAAATCTCCCAACAGCCAAACGCAAATGCAGCAAACATCTCGCTGTATGTCCCACATCCAAAGTGCCAAGAGAGAGCTTGCTCTCCCTGTCTTTGAGTACTGTTTTCACTGTCCCGGTTACCTCTTTGCTAACATTCTCTTCAGAGCTGCAGTGAAACCAGGAACCACGTGGAGAAGGCACCCACACTGAAAGTGCCTGCAGGGAACATTGGGGCTTCTTCTCAGTGTCTCTGACATAGGGTTTCACTGTCCCGGGAAAGTCTCTGCTAACACCCTGCGGAGCGCAGTGCTCAATATACAGAGACTTTCTCGGAACTGCTTCAAATCAACTAGATATCTTTGTGCTGTAAATCTCCCAACAGCCAAACGCAAATGCAGCAAACATCTCGCTGTATGTCCCACATCCAAAGTGCCAAGAGAGTAATGTAGAGCTTGCTCTCCCTGTCTTTGAGTACTGTTTTCACTGTCCCGATGACCTCTTTGCTAACATTCTCTTCAGAGCTGCAGTGAAACCAGGAACCACGTGGAGAAGGCACCCACACTGGAAGTGCCTGGAGGGAACATTGGGGCTTCTTCTCAGTGTCTCTGACCATAGGGTTTCACTGTCCCGGGAAAGTCTCTGCTAACACCCTGCAGAGCGCAGTGCCCAATATACAGAAACGTCTTGCGGTATCTCCTACAGGGAAAGTGCCAGGAGGGAATTGTCGAGCTTCTTCTCAGTGTCTCTGAGAATTGCTCTGGTTATCCGTGTGACCTCTTTGCTAAGACTCTCCAGAGAGCCGTCCTCAAAATCAACACACATCTTGACATATCTCCCACATTGATCGCAGTGTCTCCAGGAACGGCATTCAAGGAGCCAGGAACTTTTCTCCCTACACTGTCCATTGAGTTGTCCTCAAAACCAATCTACATCCTGCTATATCTCCCACATGGAAAGTGCCAGGAGGGAAAAGTGGGGATTATGTTTAGACTTTCTCGGAACTGCTTCAAATCAACTAGATATCTTTGTGCTGTAAATCTCCCAACAGCCAAACGCAAATGCAGCAAACATCTCGCTGTATGTCCCACATCCAAAGCGCCAAGAGAGAGCTTGCTCTCCCTGTCTTTGAGTACTGTTTTCACTGTCCCGGTTACCTCTTTGCTAACATTCTCTTCAGAGCTGCAGTGAAACCAGGAACCACGTGGAGAAGGCACCCACACTGAAAGTGCCTGGAGGGAACATTGGGGCTTCTTCTCAGTGTCTCTGACATAGGGTTTCACTGTCCCGGGAAAGTCTCTGCAAACACCCTGCGGAGCGCAGTGCTCAATATACAGAGACTTTCTCGGAACTGCTTCAAATCAACTAGATATCTTTGTGCTGTAAATCTCCCAACAGCCAAACGCAAATGCAGCAAACATCTCGCTGTATGTCCCACATCCAAAGTGCCAAGAGAGTAATGTAGAGCTTGCTCTCCCTGTCTTTGAGTACTGTTTTCACTGTCCCGATGAGCTCTTTGCTAACATTCTCTTCAGAGCTGCAGTGAAACCAGGAACCACGTGGAGAAGGCACCCACACTGAAAGTGCCTGGAGGGAACATTGGGGCTTCTTCTCAGTGTCTCTGACCATAGGGTTTCACTGTCCCGGGAAAGTCTCTGCTAACACCCTGCAGAGCGCAGTGCCCAATATACAGAAACGTCTTGCGGTATCTCCTACAGGGAAAGTGCCAGGAGGGAATTGTCGAGCTTGTTCTCAGTGTCTCTGAGAATTGCTCTGATTATCCGTGTGACCTCTTTACCAACACACATCTTGACATATCTCCCACATTGATCGCAGTGTCTCCAGGAACGGCATTCAAGGAGCCAGGAACTTTTCTCCCTACACTGTCCATTGAGTTGTCCTCAAAACCAATCTACATCCTGCTATATCTCCCACATGGAAAGTGCCAGGAGGGAAAAGTGGGGATTATGTTTAGACTTTCTCGGAACTGCTTCAAATCAACTAGATATCTTTGTGCTGTAAATCTCCCAACAGCCAAACGCAAATGCAGCAAACATCTCGCTGTATGTCCCACATCCAAAGTGCCAAGAGAGAGCTTGCTCTCCCTGTCTTTGAGTACTGTTTTCACTGTCCCGGTTACCTCTTTGCTAACATTCTCTTCAGAGCTGCAGTGAAACCAGGAACCACGTGGAGAAGGCACCCACACTGAAAGTGCCTGGAGGGAACACTGGGGCTTCTTCTCAGTGTCTCTGACATAGGGTTTCACTGTCCCGGGAAAGTCTCTGCAAACACCCTGCGGAGCGCAGTGCTCAATATACAGAGACTTTCTCGGAACTGCTTCAAATCAACTAGATATCTTTGTGCTGTAAATCTCCCAACAGCCAAACGCAAATGCAGCAAACATCTCGCTGTATGTCCCACATCCAAAGTGCCAAGAGAGTAATGTAGAGCTTGCTCTCCCTGTCTTTGAGTACTGTTTTCACTGTCCCGATGAGCTCTTTGCTAACATTCTCTTCAGAGCTGCAGTGAAACCAGGAACCACGTGGAGAAGGCACCCACACTGAAAGTGCCTGGAGGGAACATTGGGGCTTCTTCTCAGTGTCTCTGACATAGGGTTTCACTGTCCCGGGAAAGTCTCTGCTAACACCCTGCAGAACGCAGTGCCCAATATACAGAAACGTCTTGCGGTATCTCCTACAGGGAAAGTGCCAGGAGGGAATTGTCGAGCTTGTTCTCAGAGTCCCTGAGAATTGCTCTGATTATCCGTGTGACCTCTTTGCTAAGACTCTCCAGAGAGCCGTCCTCAAAACCAACACACATCTTGACATATCTTACACATTGATCGCAGTGTCTCCAGGAACGGCATTCAAGGAGCCAGGAACTTTTCTCCCTACACTGTCCATTGAGTTGTCCTCAAAACCAATATACATCCTGCTATATCTCCCACATGGAAAGTGCCAGGAGGGAAAAGTGGGGATTATGTTTAGACTTTCTCGGAACTGCTTCAAATCAACTAGATATCTTTGTGCTGTAAATCTCCCAACAGCCAAACGCAAATGCAGCAAACATCTCGCTGTATGTCCCACATCCAAAGTGCCAAGAGAGAGCTTGCTCTCCCTGTCTTTGAGTACTGTTTTCACTGTCCCGATGACCTCTTTGCTAACAGTCTCTTCAGAGCTGCAGTGAAACCAGGAACCACGTGGAGAAGGCACCCACACTGAAAGTGCCTGGAGGGAACATTGGGGCTTCTTCTCAGTGTCTCTGACCATAGGGTTTCACTGTCCCGGGAAATTCTCTGCTAACACCCTGCAGAGCGCAGTGCCCAATATACAGAAACGTCTTGCGGTATCTCCTACAGGGAAAGTGCCAGGAGGGAATTGTCGAGCTTGTTCTCAGTGTCTCTGAGAATTGCTCTGATTATCCGTGTGACCTCTTTGCTAAGACTCTCCAGAGAGCCGTCCTCAAAACCAACACACATCTTGACATATCTCCCACATTGATCGCAGTGTCTCCAGGAACGGCATTCAAGGAGCCAGGAACTTTTCTCCCTACACTGTCCATTGAGTTGTCCTCAAAACCAATCTACATCCTGCTATATCTCCCACATGGAAAGTGCCAGGAGGGAAAAGTGGGGATTATGTTTAGACTTTCTCGGAACTGCTTCAAATCAACTAGATATCTTTGTGCTGTAAATCTCCCAACAGCCAAACGCAAATGCAGCAAACATCTCGCTGTATGTCCCACATCCAAAGTGCCAAGAGAGAGCTTGCTCTCCCTGTCTTTGAGACCTGTTTTCACTGTCCCGGTTACCTCTTTGCTAACATTCTCTTCAGAGCTGCAGTGAAACCAGGAACCACGTGGAGAAGGCACCCACACTGGAAGTGCCTGGAGGGAACATTGGGGCTTCTTCTCAGTGTCTCTGACCATAGGGTTTCACTGTCCCGGGAAATTCTCTGCTAACACCCTGCAGAGCGCAGTGCCCAATATACAGAAACGTCTTGCGGTATCTCCTACAGGGAAAGTGCCAGGAGGGAATTGTCGAGCTTGTTCTCAGTGTCTCTGAGAATTGCTCTGATTATCCGTGTGACCTCTTTGCTAAGACTCTCCAGAGAGCCGTCCTCAAAACCAACACACATCTTGACATATCTCCCACATTGATCGCAGTGTCTCCAGGAACGGCATTCAAGGAGCCAGGAACTTTTCTCCCTACACTGTCCATTGAGTTGTCCTCAAAACCAATCTACATCCTGCTATATCTCCCACATGGAAAGTGCCAGGAGGGAAAAGTGGGGATTATGTTTAGACTTTCTCGGAACTGCTTCAAATCAACTAGATATCTTTGTGCTGTAAATCTCCCAACAGCCAAATGCAAAAGCAGCAAACATCTCGCTGTATGTCCCACATCCAAAGTGCCAAGAGAGAGCTTGCTCTCCCTGTCTTTGAGCACTGTTTTCACTGTCCCGGTTACCTCTTTGCTAACATTCTCTTCAGAGCTGCAGTGAAACCAGGAACCACGTGGAGAAGGCACCCACACTGAAAGTGCCTGGAGGGAACACTGGGGCTTCTTCTCAGTGTCTCTGACATAGGGTTTCACTGTCCCGGGAAAGTCTCTGCAAACACCCTGCGGATCGCAGTGCTCAATATACAGAGACTTTCTCGGAACTGCTTCAAATCAACTAGATATCTTTGTGCTGTAAATCTCCCAACAGCCAAACGCAAATGCAGCAAACATCTCGCTGTATGTCCCACATCCAAAGTGCCAAGAGAGTAATGTAGAGCTTGCTCTCCCTGTCTTTGAGTACTGTTTTCACTGTCCCGATGAGCTCTTTGCTAACATTCTCTTCAGAGCTGCAGTGAAACCAGGAACCACGTGGAGAAGGCACCCACACTGAAAGTGCCTGGAGGGAACATTGGGGCTTCTTCTCAGTGTCTCTGACCATAGGGTTTCACTGTCCCGGGAAAGTCTCTGCTAACACCCTGCAGAGCGCAGTGCCCAATATACAGAAACGTCTTGCGGTATCTCCTACAGGGAAAGTGCCAGGAGGGAATTGTCGAGCTTGTTCTCAGTGTCTCTGAGAATTGCTCTGATTATCCATGTGACCTCTTTGCTAAGACTCTCCAGAGAGACGTCCTCAAAACCAACACACATCTTGACATATCTCCCACATTGATCGCAGTTTCTCCAGGAACGGCATTCAAGGAGCCAGGAACTTTTCTCCCTACACTGTCCTTTGAGTTGGCCTCAAAACCAATATACATCCTGCTATATCTCCCACATGGAAAGTGCCAGGAGGGAAAAGTGGGGATTATGTTTAGACTTTCTCGGAACTGCTTCAAATCAACTAGATATCTTTGTGCTGTAAATCTCCCAACAGCCAAACGCAAATGCAGCAAACATCTCGCTGTATGTCCCACATCCAAAGTGCCAAGAGAGAGCTTGCTCTCCCTGTCTTTGAGTACTGTTTTCACTGTCCCGATGACCTCTTTGCTAACAGTCTCTTCAGAGCTGCAGTGAAACCAGGAACCACGTGGAGAAGGCACCCACACTGAAAGTGCCTGGAGGGAACATTGGGGCTTCTTCTCAGTGTCTCTGACATAGGGTTTCACTGTCCCGGGAAAGTCTCTGCTAACACCCTGCAGAACGCAGTGCCCAATATACAGAAACGTCTTGCGGTATCTCCTACAGGGAAAGTGCCAGGAGGGAATTGTCGAGCTTGTTCTCAGAGTCTCTGAGAATTGCTCTGATTATCCGTGTGACCTCTTTGCTAAGACTCTCCAGAGAGCCGTCCTCAAAACCAACACACATCTTGACATATCTTACACATTGATCGCAGTGTCTCCAGGAACGGCATTCAAGGAGCCAGGAACTTTTCTCCCTACACTGTCCATTGAGTTGTCCTCAAAACCAATCTACATCCTGCTATATCTCCCACATGGAAAGTGCCAGGAGGGAAAAGTGGGGATTATGTTTAGACTTTCTCGGAACTGCTTCAAATCAACTAGATATCTTTGTGCTGTAAATCTCCCAACAGCCAAACGCAAAAGCAGCAAACATCTCGCTGTATGTCCCACATCCAAAGTGCCAAGAGAGAGCTTGCTCTCCCTGTCTTTGAGTACTGTTTTCACTGTCCCGGTTACCTCTTTGCTAACATTCTCTTCAGAGCTGCAGTGAAACCAGGAACCACGTGGAGAAGGCACCCACACTGAAAGTGCCTGGAGGGAACATTGGGGCTTCTTCTCAGTGTCTCTGACCATAGGGTTTCACTGTCCCGGGAAATTCTCTGCTAACACCCTGCAGAGCGCAGTGCCCAATATACAGAAACGTCTTGCGGTATCTCCTACAGGGAAAGTGCCAGGAGGGAATTGTCGAGCTTGTTCTCAGTGTCTCTGAGAATTGCTCTGATTATCCGTGTGACCTCTTTGCTAAGACTCTCCAGAGAGCCGTCCTCAAAACCAACACACATCTTGACATATCTCCCACATTGATCGCAGTGTCTCCAGGAACGGCATTCAAGGAGCCAGGAACTTTTCTCCCTACACTGTCCATTGAGTTGTCCTCAAAACCAATCTACATCCTGCTATATCTCCCACATGGAAAGTGCCAGGAGGGAAAAGTGGGGATTATGTTTAGACTTTCTCGGAACTGCTTCAAATCAACTAGATATCTTTGTGCTGTAAATCTCCCAACAGCCAAATGCAAAAGCAGCAAACATCTCGCTGTATGTCCCACATCCAAAGTGCCAAGAGAGAGCTTGCTCTCCCTGTCTTTGAGCACTGTTTTCACTGTCCCGGTTACCTCTTTGCTAACATTCTCTTCAGAGCTGCAGTGAAACCAGGAACCACGTGGAGAAGGCACCCACACTGAAAGTGCCTGGAGGGAACATTGGGGCTTCTTCTCAGTGTCTCTGACATAGGGTTTCACTGTCCCGGGAAAGTCTCTGCAAACACCCTGCGGAGCGCAGTGCTCAATATACAGAGACTTTCTCGGAACTGCTTCAAATCAACTAGATATCTTTGTGCTGTAAATCTCCCAACAGCCAAACGCAAATGCAGCAAACATCTCGCTGTATGTCCCACATCCAAAGTGCCAAGAGAGTAATGTAGAGCTTGCTCTCCCTGTCTTTGAGTACTGTTTTCACTGTCCCGATGAGCTCTTTGCTAACATTCTCTTCAGAGCTGCAGTGAAACCAGGAACCACGTGGAGAAGGCACCCACACTGAAAGTGCCTGGAGGGAACATTGGGGCTTCTTCTCAGTGTCTCTGACATAGCGTTTCACTGTCCCGGGAAAGTCTCTGCTAACACCCTGCAGAACGCAGTGCCCAATATACAGAAACGTCTTGCGGTATCTCCTACAGGGAAAGTGCCAGGAGGGAATTGTCGAGCTTGTTCTCAGAGTCTCTGAGAATTGCTCTGATTATCCGTGTGACCTCTTTGCTAAGACTCTCCAGAGAGCCGTCCTCAAAACCAACACACATCTTGACATATCTTACACATTGATCGCAGTGTCTCCAGGAACGGCATTCAAGGAGCCAGGAACTTTTCTCCCTACACTGTCCATTGAGTTGTCCTCAAAACCAATATACATCCTGCTATATCTCCCACATGGAAAGTGCCAGGAGGGAAAAGTGGGGATTATGTTTAGACTTTCTCGGAACTGCTTCAAATCAACTAGATATCTTTGTGCTGTAAATCTCCCAACAGCCAAACGCAAATGCAGCAAACATCTCGCTGTATGTCCCACATCCAAAGTGCCAAGAGAGAGCTTGCTCTCCCTGTCTTTGAGTACTGTTTTCACTGTCCCGATGACCTCTTTGCTAACAGTCTCTTCAGAGCTGCAGTGAAACCAGGAACCACGTGGAGAAGGCACCCACACTGAAAGTGCCTGGAGGGAACATTGGGGCTTCTTCTCAGTGTCTCTGACCATAGGGTTTCACTGTCCCGGGAAATTCTCTGCTAACACCCTGCAGAGCGCAGTGCCCAATATACAGAAACGTCTTGCGGTATCTCCTACAGGGAAAGTGCCAGGAGGGAATTGTCGAGCTTTTTCTCAGTGTCTCTGAGAATTGCTCTGATTATCCGTGTGACCTCTTTGCTAAGACTCTCCAGAGAGCCGTCCTCAAAACCAACACACATCTTGACATATCTTACACATTGATCGCAGTGTCTCCAGGAACGGCATTCAAGGAGCCAGGAACTTTTCTCCCTACACTGTCCATTGAGTTGTCCTCAAAACCAATCTACATCCTGCTATATCTCCCACATGGAAAGTGCCAGGAGGGAAAAGTGGGGATTATGTTTAGACTTTCTCGGAACTGCTTCAAATCAACTAGATATCTTTGTGCTGTAAATCTCCCAACAGCCAAACGCAAATGCAGCAAACATCTCGCTGTATGTCCCACATCCAAAGTGCCAAGAGAGAGCTTGCTCTCCCTGTCTTTGAGACCTGTTTTCACTGTCCCGGTTACCTCTTTGCTAACATTCTCTTCAGAGCTGCAGTGAAACCAGGAACCACGTGGAGAAGGCACCCACACTGGAAGTGCCTGGAGGGAACATTGGGGCTTCTTCTCAGTGTCTCTGACCATAGGGTTTCACTGTCCCGGGAAATTCTCTGCTAACACCCTGCAGAGCGCAGTGCCCAATATACAGAAACGTCTTGCGGTATCTCCTACAGGGAAAGTGCCAGGAGGGAATTGTCGAGCTTGTTCTCAGTGTCTCTGAGAATTGCTCTGATTATCCGTGTGACCTCTTTGCTAAGACTCTCCAGAGAGCCGTCCTCAAAACCAACACACATCTTGACATATCTCCCACATTGATCGCAGTGTCTCCAGGAACGGCATTCAAGGAGCCAGGAACTTTTCTCCCTACACTGTCCATTGAGTTGTCCTCAAAACCAATCTACATCCTGCTATATCTCCCACATGGAAAGTGCCAGGAGGGAAAAGTGGGGATTATGTTTAGACTTTCTCGGAACTGCTTCAAATCAACTAGATATCTTTGTGCTGTAAATCTCCCAACAGCCAAATGCAAAAGCAGCAAACATCTCGCTGTATGTCCCACATCCAAAGTGCCAAGAGAGAGCTTGCTCTCCCTGTCTTTGAGCACTGTTTTCACTGTCCCGGTTACCTCTTTGCTAACATTCTCTTCAGAGCTGCAGTGAAACCAGGAACCACGTGGAGAAGGCACCCACACTGAAAGTGCCTGGAGGGAACACTGGGGCTTCTTCTCAGTGTCTCTGACATAGGGTTTCACTGTCCCGGGAAAGTCTCTGCAAACACCCTGCGGATCGCAGTGCTCAATATACAGAGACTTTCTCGGAACTGCTTCAAATCAACTAGATATCTTTGTGCTGTAAATCTCCCAACAGCCAAACGCAAATGCAGCAAACATCTCGCTGTATGTCCCACATCCAAAGTGCCAAGAGAGTAATGTAGAGCTTGCTCTCCCTGTCTCTGAGTACTGTTTTCACTGTCCCGATGAGCTCTTTGCTAACATTCTCTTCAGAGCTGCAGTGAAACCAGGAACCACGTGGAGAAGGCACCCACACTGAAAGTGCCTGGAGGGAACATTGGGGCTTCTTCTCAGTGTCTCTGACCATAGGGTTTCACTGTCCCGGGAAATTCTCTGCTAACACCCTGCAGAGCGCAGTGCCCAATATACAGAAACGTCTTGCGGTATCTCCTACAGGGAAAGTGCCAGGAGGGAATTGTCGAGCTTGTTCTCAGTGTCTCTGAGAATTGCTCTGATTATCCGTGTGACCTCTTTGCTAAGACTCTCCAGAGAGCCGTCCTCAAAACCAACACACATCTTGACATATCTTACACATTGATCGCAGTGTCTCCAGGAACGGCATTCAAGGAGCCAGGAACTTTTCTCCCTACACTGTCCATTGAGTTGTCCTCAAAACCAATATACATCCTGCTATATCTCCCACATGGAAAGTGCCAGGAGGGAAAAGTGGGGATTATGTTTAGACTTTCTCGGAACTGCTTCAAATCAACTAGATATCTTTGTGCTGTAAATCTCCCAACAGCCAAACGCAAATGCAGCAAACATCTCGCTGTATGTCCCACATCCAAAGTGCCAAGAGAGAGCTTGCTCTCCCTGTCTTTGAGACCTGTTTTCACTGTCCCGGTTACCTCTTTGCTAACATTCTCTTCAGAGCTGCAGTGAAACCAGGAACCACGTGGAGAAGGCACCCACACTGGAAGTGCCTGGAGGGAACATTGGGGCTTCTTCTCAGTGTCTCTGACCATAGGGTTTCACTGTCCCGGGAAATTCTCTGCTAACACCCTGCAGAGCGCAGTGCCCAATATACAGAAACGTCTTGCGGTATCTCCTACAGGGAAAGTGCCAGGAGGGAATTGTCGAGCTTGTTCTCAGTGTCTCTGAGAATTGCTCTGATTATCCGTGTGACCTCTTTGCTAAGACTCTCCAGAGAGCCGTCCTCAAAACCAACACACATCTTGACATATCTCCCACATTGATCGCAGTGTCTCCAGGAACGGCATTCAAGGAGCCAGGAACTTTTCTCCCTACACTGTCCATTGAGTTGTCCTCAAAACCAATCTACATCCTGCTATATCTCCCACATGGAAAGTGCCAGGAGGGAAAAGTGGGGATTATGTTTAGACTTTCTCGGAACTGCTTCAAATCAACTAGATATCTTTGTGCTGTAAATCTCCCAACAGCCAAATGCAAAAGCAGCAAACATCTCGCTGTATGTCCCACATCCAAAGTGCCAAGAGAGAGCTTGCTCTCCCTGTCTTTGAGCACTGTTTTCACTGTCCCGGTTACCTCTTTGCTAACATTCTCTTCAGAGCTGCAGTGAAACCAGGAACCACGTGGAGAAGGCACCCACACTGAAAGTGCCTGGAGGGAACACTGGGGCTTCTTCTCAGTGTCTCTGACATAGGGTTTCACTGTCCCGGGAAAGTCTCTGCAAACACCCTGCGGATCGCAGTGCTCAATATACAGAGACTTTCTCGGAACTGCTTCAAATCAACTAGATATCTTTGTGCTGTAAATCTCCCAACAGCCAAACGCAAATGCAGCAAACATCTCGCTGTATGTCCCACATCCAAAGTGCCAAGAGAGTAATGTAGAGCTTGCTCTCCCTGTCTTTGAGTACTGTTTTCACTGTCCCGATGAGCTCTTTGCTAACATTCTCTTCAGAGCTGCAGTGAAACCAGGAACCACGTGGAGAAGGCACCCACACTGAAAGTGCCTGGAGGGAACATTGGGGCTTCTTCTCAGTGTCTCTGACCATAGGGTTTCACTGTCCCGGGAAAGTCTCTGCTAACACCCTGCAGAGCGCAGTGCCCAATATACAGAAACGTCTTGCGGTATCTCCTACAGGGAAAGTGCCAGGAGGGAATTGTCGAGCTTGTTCTCAGTGTCTCTGAGAATTGCTCTGATTATCCATGTGACCTCTTTGCTAAGACTCTCCAGAGAGACGTCCTCAAAACCAACACACATCTTGACATATCTCCCACATTGATCGCAGTTTCTCCAGGAACGGCATTCAAGGAGCCAGGAACTTTTCTCCCTACACTGTCCTTTGAGTTGGCCTCAAAACCAATATACATCCTGCTATATCTCCCACATGGAAAGTGCCAGGAGGGAAAAGTGGGGATTATGTTTAGACTTTCTCGGAACTGCTTCAAATCAACTAGATATCTTTGTGCTGTAAATCTCCCAACAGCCAAACGCAAATGCAGCAAACATCTCGCTGTATGTCCCACATCCAAAGTGCCAAGAGAGAGCTTGCTCTCCCTGTCTTTGAGTACTGTTTTCACTGTCCCGATGACCTCTTTGCTAACAGTCTCTTCAGAGCTGCAGTGAAACCAGGAACCACGTGGAGAAGGCACCCACACTGAAAGTGCCTGGAGGGAACATTGGGGCTTCTTCTCAGTGTCTCTGACATAGGGTTTCACTGTCCCGGGAAAGTCTCTGCTAACACCCTGCAGAACGCTGTGCCCAATATACAGAAACGTCTTGCGGTATCTCCTACAGGGAAAGTGCCAGGAGGGAATTGTCGAGCTTGTTCTCAGAGTCTCTGAGAATTGCTCTGATTATCCGTGTGACCTCTTTGCTAAGACTCTCCAGAGAGCCGTCCTCAAAACCAACACACATCTTGACATATCTTACACATTGATCGCAGTGTCTCCAGGAACGGCATTCAAGGAGCCAGGAACTTTTCTCCCTACACTGTCCATTGAGTTGTCCTCAAAACCAATCTACATCCTGCTATATCTCCCACATGGAAAGTGCCAGGAGGGAAAAGTGGGGATTATGTTTAGACTTTCTCGGAACTGCTTCAAATCAACTAGATATCTTTGTGCTGTAAATCTCCCAACAGCCAAACGCAAAAGCAGCAAACATCTCGCTGTATGTCCCACATCCAAAGTGCCAAGAGAGAGCTTGCTCTCCCTGTCTTTGAGTACTGTTTTCACTGTCCCGGTTACCTCTTTGCTAACATTCTCTTCAGAGCTGCAGTGAAACCAGGAACCACGTGGAGAAGGCACCCACACTGGAAGTGCCTGGAGGGAACATTGGGGCTTCTTCTCAGTGTCTCTGACCATAGGGTTTCACTGTCCCGGGAAATTCTCTGCTAACACCCTGCAGAGCGCAGTGCCCAATATACAGAAACGTCTTGCGGTATCTCCTACAGGGAAAGTGCCAGGAGGGAATTGTCGAGCTTGTTCTCAGTGTCTCTGAGAATTGCTCTGATTATCCATGTGACCTCTTTGCTAAGACTCTCCAGAGAGACGTCCTCAAAACCAACACACATCTTGACATATCTCCCACATTGATCGCAGTTTCTCCAGGAACGGCATTCAAGGAGCCAGGAACTTTTCTCCCTACACTGTCCTTTGAGTTGGCCTCAAAACCAATATACATCCTGCTATATCTCCCACATGGAAAGTGCCAGGAGGGAAAAGTGGGGATTATGTTTAGACTTTCTCGGAACTGCTTCAAATCAACTAGATATCTTTGTGCTGTAAATCTCCCAACAGCCAAACGCAAATGCAGCAAACATCTCGCTGTATGTCCCACATCCAAAGTGCCAAGAGAGAGCTTGCTCTCCCTGTCTTTGAGTACTGTTTTCACTGTCCCGATGACCTCTTTGCTAACAGTCTCTTCAGAGCTGCAGTGAAACCAGGAACCACGTGGAGAAGGCACCCACACTGAAAGTGCCTGGAGGGAACATTGGGGCTTCTTCTCAGTGTCTCTGACATAGGGTTTCACTGTCCCGGGAAAGTCTCTGCTAACACCCTGCAGAACGCTGTGCCCAATATACAGAAACGTCTTGCGGTATCTCCTACAGGGAAAGTGCCAGGAGGGAATTGTCGAGCTTGTTCTCAGAGTCTCTGAGAATTGCTCTGATTATCCGTGTGACCTCTTTGCTAAGACTCTCCAGAGAGCCGTCCTCAAAACCAACACACATCTTGACATATCTTACACATTGATCGCAGTGTCTCCAGGAACGGCATTCAAGGAGCCAGGAACTTTTCTCCCTACACTGTCCATTGAGTTGTCCTCAAAACCAATCTACATCCTGCTATATCTCCCACATGGAAAGTGCCAGGAGGGAAAAGTGGGGATTATGTTTAGACTTTCTCGGAACTGCTTCAAATCAACTAGATATCTTTGTGCTGTAAATCTCCCAACAGCCAAACGCAAAAGCAGCAAACATCTCGCTGTATGTCCCACATCCAAAGTGCCAAGAGAGAGCTTGCTCTCCCTGTCTTTGAGTACTGTTTTCACTGTCCCGGTTACCTCTTTGCTAACATTCTCTTCAGAGCTGCAGTGAAACCAGGAACCACGTGGAGAAGGCACCCACACTGGAAGTGCCTGGAGGGAACATTGGGGCTTCTTCTCAGTGTCTCTGACCATAGGGTTTCACTGTCCCGGGAAATTCTCTGCTAACACCCTGCAGAGCGCAGTGCCCAATATACAGAAACGTCTTGCGGTATCTCCTACAGGGAAAGTGCCAGGAGGGAATTGTCGAGCTTGTTCTCAGTGTCTCTGAGAATTGCTCTGATTATCCGTGTGACCTCTTTGCTAAGACTCTCCAGAGAGCCGTCCTCAAAACCAACACACATCTTGACATATCTCCCACATTGATCGCAGTGTCTCCAGGAACGGCATTCAAGGAGCCAGGAACTTTTCTCCCTACACTGTCCATTGAGTTGTCCTCAAAACCAATCTACATCCTGCTATATCTCCCACATGGAAAGTGCCAGGAGGGAAAAGTGGGGATTATGTTTAGACTTTCTCGGAACTGCTTCAAATCAACTAGATATCTTTGTGCTGTAAATCTCCCAACAGCCAAACGCAAAAGCAGCAAACATCTCGCTGTATGTCCCACATCCAAAGTGCCAAGAGAGAGCTTGCTCTCCCTGTCTTTGAGCACTGTTTTCACTGTCCCGGTTACCTCTTTGCTAACATTCTCTTCAGAGCTGCAGTGAAACCAGGAACCACGTGGAGAAGGCACCCACACTGAAAGTGCCTGGAGGGAACATTGGGGCTTCTTCTCAGTGTCTCTGACATAGGGTTTCACTGTCCCGGGAAAGTCTCTGCAAACACCCTGCGGAGCGCAGTGCTCAATATACAGAGACTTTCTCGGAACTGCTTCAAATCAACTAGATATCTTTGTGCTGTAAATCTCCCAACAGCCAAACGCAAATGCAGCAAACATCTCGCTGTATGTCCCACATCCAAAGTGCCAAGAGAGTAATGTAGAGCTTGCTCTCCCTGTCTTTGAGTACTGTTTTCACTGTCCCGATGAGCTCTTTGCTAACATTCTCTTCAGAGCTGCAGTGAAACCAGGAACCACGTGGAGAAGGCACCCACACTGAAAGTGCCTGGAGGGAACATTGGGGCTTCTTCTCAGTGTCTCTGACCATAGGGTTTCACTGTCCCGGGAAAGTCTCTGCTAACACCCTGCAGAGCGCAGTGCCCAATATACAGAAACGTCTTGCGGTATCTCCTACAGGGAAAGTGCCAGGAGGGAATTGTCGAGCTTGTTCTCAGTGTCTCTGAGAATTGCTCTGATTATCCGTGTGACCTCTTTACCAACACACATCTTGACATATCTCCCACATTGATCGCAGTGTCTCCAGGAACGGCATTCAAGGAGCCAGGAACTTTTCTCCCTACACTGTCCATTGAGTTGTCCTCAAAACCAATCTACATCCTGCTATATCTCCCACATGGAAAGTGCCAGGAGGGAAAAGTGGGGATTATGTTTAGACTTTCTCGGAACTGCTTCAAATCAACTAGATATCTTTGTGCTGTAAATCTCCCAACAGCCAAACGCAAATGCAGCAAACATCTCGCTGTATGTCCCACATCCAAAGCGCCAAGAGAGAGCTTGCTCTCCCTGTCTTTGAGTACTGTTTTCACTGTCCCGGTTACCTCTTTGCTAACATTCTCTTCAGAGCTGCAGTGAAACCAGGAACCACGTGGAGAAGGCACCCACACTGAAATTGCCTGGAGGGAACATTGGGGCTTCTTCTCAGTGTCTCTGACATAGGGTTTCACTGTCCCGGGAAAGTCTCTGCAAACACCCTGCGGAGCGCAGTGCTCAATATACAGAGACTTTCTCGGAACTGCTTCAAATCAACTAGATATCTTTGTGCTGTAAATCTCCCAACAGCCAAACGCAAATGCAGCAAACATCTCGCTGTATGTCCCACATCCAAAGTGCCAAGAGAGTAATGTAGAGCTTGCTCTCCCTGTCTTTGAGTACTGTTTTCACTGTCCCGATGAGCTCTTTGCTAACATTCTCTTCAGAGCTGCAGTGAAACCAGGAACCACGTGGAGAAGGCACCCACACTGAAAGTGCCTGGAGGGAACATTGGGGCTTCTTCTCAGTGTCTCTGACCATAGGGTTTCACTGTCCCGGGAAAGTCTCTGCTAACACCCTGCAGAGCGCAGTGCCCAATATACAGAAACGTCTTGCGGTATCTCCTACAGGGAAAGTGCCAGGAGGGAATTGTCGAGCTTGTTCTCAGTGTCTCTGAGAATTGCTCTGATTATCCGTGTGACCTCTTTACCAACACACATCTTGACATATCTCCCACATTGATCGCAGTGTCTCCAGGAACGGCATTCAAGGAGCCAGGAACTTTTCTCCCTACACTGTCCATTGAGTTGTCCTCAAAACCAATCTACATCCTGCTATATCTCCCACATGGAAAGTGCCAGGAGGGAAAAGTGGGGATTATGTTTAGACTTTCTCGGAACTGCTTCAAATCAACTAGATATCTTTGTGCTGTAAATCTCCCAACAGCCAAACGCAAATGCAGCAAACATCTCGCTGTATGTCCCACATCCAAAGTGCCAAGAGAGAGCTTGCTCTCCCTGTCTTTGAGTACTGTTTTCACTGTCCCGGTTACCTCTTTGCTAACATTCTCTTCAGAGCTGCAGTGAAACCAGGAACCACGTGGAGAAGGCACCCACACTGAAAGTGCCTGGAGGGAACATTGGGGCTTCTTCTCAGTGTCTCTGACATAGGGTTTCACTGTCCCGGGAAAGTCTCTGCAAACACCCTGCGGAGCGCAGTGCTCAATATACAGAGACTTTCTCGGAACTGCTTCAAATCAACTAGATATCTTTGTGCTGTAAATCTCCCAACAGCCAAACGCAAATGCAGCAAACATCTCGCTGTATGTCCCACATCCAAAGTGCCAAGAGAGTAATGTAGAGCTTGCTCTCCCTGTCTTTGAGTACTGTTTTCACTGTCCCGATGAGCTCTTTGCTAACATTCTCTTCAGAGCTGCAGTGAAACCAGGAACCACGTGGAGAAGGCACCCACACTGAAAGTGCCTGGAGGGAACATTGGGGCTTCTTCTCAGTGTCTCTGACCATAGGGTTTCACTGTCCCGGGAAAGTCTCTGCTAACACCCTGCAGAGCGCTGTGCCCAATATACAGAAACGTCTTGCGGTATCTCCTACAGGGAAAGTGCCAGGAGGGAATTGTCGAGCTTCTTCTCAGTGTCTCTGAGAATTGCTCTGGTTATCCGTGTGACCTCTTTGCTAAGACTCTCCAGAGAGCCGTCCTCAAAATCAACACACATCTTGACATATCTCCCACGTTGATCGCAGTGTCTCCAGGAACGGCATTCAAGGAGCCAGGAACTTTTCTCCCTACACTGTCCATTGAGTTGGCCTCAAGACCAATATACATCCTGCTATATCTCCCACATGGAAAGTGCCAGGAGGGAAAAGTGGGGATTATGTTTAGACTTTCTCGGAACTGCTTCAAATCAACTAGATATCTTTGTGCTGTAAATCTCCCAACAGCCAAACGCAAATGCAGCAAACATCTCGCTGTATGTCCCACATCCAAAGTGCCAAGAGAGAGCTTGCTCTCCCTGTCTTTGAGTACTGTTTTCACTGTCCCGATGAGCTCTTTGCTAACATTCTCTTCAGAGCTGCAGTGAAACCAGGAACCACGTGGAGAAGGCACCCACACTGAAAGTGCCTGGAGGGAACATTGGGGCTTCTTCTCAGTGTC
Source organism: Chroicocephalus ridibundus (assembly GCF_963924245.1). Classification (NCBI taxonomy): domain Eukaryota; kingdom Metazoa; phylum Chordata; class Aves; order Charadriiformes; family Laridae; genus Chroicocephalus; species Chroicocephalus ridibundus. Next base: position 164,614 of record NW_026961466.1, on the reverse strand, counting down.
TCTGACCATAGGGTTTCACTGTCCCGGGAAAGTCTCTGCTAACACCCTGCAGAGCGCAGTGCCCAATATACAGAAACGTCTTGCGGTATCTCCTACAGGGAAAGTGCCAGGAGGGAATTGTCGAGCTTGTTCTCAGTGTCTCTGAGAATTGCTCTGATTATCCGTGTGACCTCTTTGCTAAGACTCTCCAGAGAGCCGTCCTCAAAACCAACACACATCTTGACATATCTCCCACATTGATCGCAGTGTCTCCAGGAACGGCATTCAAGGAGCCAGGAACTTTTCTCCCTACACTGTCCATTGAGTTGTCCTCAAAACCAATCTACATCCTGCTATATCTCCCACATGGAAAGTGCCAGGAGGGAAAAGTGGGGATTATGTTTAGACTTTCTCGGAACTGCTTCAAATCAACTAGATATCTTTGTGCTGTAAATCTCCCAACAGCCAAACGCAAATGCAGCAAACATCTCGCTGTATGTCCCACATCCAAAGTGCCAAGAGAGAGCTTGCTCTCCCTGTCTTTGAGACCTGTTTTCACTGTCCCGGTTACCTCTTTGCTAACATTCTCTTCAGAGCTGCAGTGAAACCAGGAACCACGTGGAGAAGGCACCCACACTGGAAGTGCCTGGAGGGAACATTGGGGCTTCTTCTCAGTGTCTCTGACCATAGGGTTTCACTGTCCCGGGAAAGTCTCTGCTAACACCCTGCAGAGCGCTGTGCCCAATATACAGAAACGTCTTGCGGTATCTCCTACAGGGAAAGTGCCAGGAGGGAATTGTCGAGCTTCTTCTCAGTGTCTCTGAGAATTGCTCTGATTATCCGTGTGACCTCTTTGCTAAGACTCTCCAGAGAGACGTCCTCAAAACCAACACACATCTTGACATATCTCCCACATTGATCGCAGTGTCTCCAGGAACGGCATTCAAGGAGCCAGGAACTTTTCTCCCTACACTGTCCATTGAGTTGTCCTCAAAACCAATCTACATCCTGCTATATCTCCCACATGGAAAGTGCCAGGAGGGAAAAGTGGGGATTATGTTTAGACTTTCTCGGAACTGCTTCAAATCAACTAGATATCTTTGTGCTGTAAATCTCCCAACAGCCAAACGCAAATGCAGCAAACATCTCGCTGTATGTCCCACATCCAAAGTGCCAAGAGAGAGCTTGCTCTCCCTGTCTTTGAGTACTGTTTTCACTGTCCCGGTTACCTCTTTGCTAACATTCTCTTCAGAGCTGCAGTGAAACCAGGAACCACGTGGAGAAGGCACCCACACTGAAAGTGCCTGCAGGGAACATTGGGGCTTCTTCTCAGTGTCTCTGACATAGGGTTTCACTGTCCCGGGAAAGTCTCTGCTAACACCCTGCGGAGCGCAGTGCTCAATATACAGAGACTTTCTCGGAACTGCTTCAAATCAACTAGATATCTTTGTGCTGTAAATCTCCCAACAGCCAAACGCAAATGCAGCAAACATCTCGCTGTATGTCCCACATCCAAAGTGCCAAGAGAGTAATGTAGAGCTTGCTCTCCCTGTCTTTGAGTACTGTTTTCACTGTCCCGATGAGCTCTTTGCTAACATTCTCTTCAGAGCTGCAGTGAAACCAGGAACCACGTGGAGAAGGCACCCACACTGGAAGTGCCTGGAGGGAACATTGGGGCTTCTTCTCAGTGTCTCTGACCATAGGGTTTCACTGTCCCGGGAAAGTCTCTGCTAACACCCTGCAGAGCGCAGTGCCCAATATACAGAAACGTCTTGCGGTATCTCCTACAGGGAAAGTGCCAGGAGGGAATTGTCGAGCTTCTTCTCAGTGTCTCTGAGAATTGCTCTGGTTATCCGTGTGACCTCTTTGCTAAGACTCTCCAGAGAGCCGTCCTCAAAATCAACACACATCTTGACATATCTCCCACATTGATCGCAGTGTCTCCAGGAACGGCATTCAAGGAGCCAGGAACTTTTCTCCCTACACTGTCCATTGAGTTGTCCTCAAAACCAATCTACATCCTGCTATATCTCCCACATGGAAAGTGCCAGGAGGGAAAAGTGGGGATTATGTTTAGACTTTCTCGGAACTGCTTCAAATCAACTAGATATCTTTGTGCTGTAAATCTCCCAACAGCCAAACGCAAATGCAGCAAACATCTCGCTGTATGTCCCACATCCAAAGCGCCAAGAGAGAGCTTGCTCTCCCTGTCTTTGAGTACTGTTTTCACTGTCCCGGTTACCTCTTTGCTAACATTCTCTTCAGAGCTGCAGTGAAACCAGGAACCACGTGGAGAAGGCACCCACACTGAAAGTGCCTGGAGGGAACATTGGGGCTTCTTCTCAGTGTCTCTGACATAGGGTTTCACTGTCCCGGGAAAGTCTCTGCAAACACCCTGCGGAGCGCAGTGCTCAATATACAGAGACTTTCTCGGAACTGCTTCAAATCAACTAGATATCTTTGTGCTGTAAATCTCCCAACAGCCAAACGCAAATGCAGCAAACATCTCGCTGTATGTCCCACATCCAAAGTGCCAAGAGAGTAATGTAGAGCTTGCTCTCCCTGTCTTTGAGTACTGTTTTCACTGTCCCGATGAGCTCTTTGCTAACATTCTCTTCAGAGCTGCAGTGAAACCAGGAACCACGTGGAGAAGGCACCCACACTGAAAGTGCCTGGAGGGAACATTGGGGCTTCTTCTCAGTGTCTCTGACCATAGGGTTTCACTGTCCCGGGAAAGTCTCTGCTAACACCCTGCAGAGCGCAGTGCCCAATATACAGAAACGTCTTGCGGTATCTCCTACAGGGAAAGTGCCAGGAGGGAATTGTCGAGCTTGTTCTCAGTGTCTCTGAGAATTGCTCTGATTATCCGTGTGACCTCTTTACCAACACACATCTTGACATATCTCCCACATTGATCGCAGTGTCTCCAGGAACGGCATTCAAGGAGCCAGGAACTTTTCTCCCTACACTGTCCATTGAGTTGTCCTCAAAACCAATCTACATCCTGCTATATCTCCCACATGGAAAGTGCCAGGAGGGAAAAGTGGGGATTATGTTTAGACTTTCTCGGAACTGCTTCAAATCAACTAGATATCTTTGTGCTGTAAATCTCCCAACAGCCAAACGCAAATGCAGCAAACATCTCGCTGTATGTCCCACATCCAAAGTGCCAAGAGAGAGCTTGCTCTCCCTGTCTTTGAGTACTGTTTTCACTGTCCCGGTTACCTCTTTGCTAACATTCTCTTCAGAGCTGCAGTGAAACCAGGAACCACGTGGAGAAGGCACCCACACTGAAAGTGCCTGGAGGGAACATTGGGGCTTCTTCTCAGTGTCTCTGACATAGGGTTTCACTGTCCCGGGAAAGTCTCTGCAAACACCCTGCGGAGCGCAGTGCTCAATATACAGAGACTTTCTCGGAACTGCTTCAAATCAACTAGATATCTTTGTGCTGTAAATCTCCCAACAGCCAAACGCAAATGCAGCAAACATCTCGCTGTATGTCCCACATCCAAAGTGCCAAGAGAGTAATGTAGAGCTTGCTCTCCCTGTCTTTGAGTACTGTTTTCACTGTCCCGATGAGCTCTTTGCTAACATTCTCTTCAGAGCTGCAGTGAAACCAGGAACCACGTGGAGAAGGCACCCACACTGAAAGTGCCTGGAGGGAACATTGGGGCTTCTTCTCAGTGTCTCTGACCATAGGGTTTCACTGTCCCGGGAAAGTCTCTGCTAACACCCTGCAGAGCGCAGTGCCCAATATACAGAAACGTCTTGCGGTATCTCCTACAGGGAAAGTGCCAGGAGGGAATTGTCGAGCTTCTTCTCAGTGTCTCTGAGAATTGCTCTGGTTATCCGTGTGACCTCTTTGCTAAGACTCTCCAGAGAGCCGTCCTCAAAATCAACACACATCTTGACATATCTCCCACGTTGATCGCAGTGTCTCCAGGAACGGCATTCAAGGAGCCAGGAACTTTTCTCCCTACACTGTCCATTGAGTTGGCCTCAAAACCAATATACATCCTGCTATATCTCCCACATGGAAAGTGCCAGGAGGGAAAAGTGGGGATTATGTTTAGACTTTCTCGGAACTGCTTCAAATCAACTAGATATCTTTGTGCTGTAAATCTCCCAACAGCCAAACGCAAATGCAGCAAACATCTCGCTGTATGTCCCACATCCAAAGTGCCAAGAGAGAGCTTGCTCTCCCTGTCTTTGAGTACTGTTTTCACTGTCCCGATGAGCTCTTTGCTAACATTCTCTTCAGAGCTGCAGTGAAACCAGGAACCACGTGGAGAAGGCACCCACACTGAAAGTGCCTGGAGGGAACATTGGGGCTTCTTCTCAGTGTCTCTGACCATAGGGTTTCACTGTCCCGGGAAAGTCTCTGCTAACACCCTGCAGAGCGCAGTGCCCAATATACAGAAACGTCTTGCGGTATCTCCTACAGGGAAAGTGCCAGGAGGGAATTGTCGAGCTTGTTCTCAGTGTCTCTGAGAATTGCTCTGATTATCCGTGTGACCTCTTTGCTAAGACTCTCCAGAGAGCCGTCCTCAAAACCAACACACATCTTGACATATCTCCCACATTGATCGCAGTGTCTCCAGGAACGGCATTCAAGGAGCCAGGAACTTTTCTCCCTACACTGTCCATTGAGTTGTCCTCAAAACCAATCTACATCCTGCTATATCTCCCACATGGAAAGTGCCAGGAGGGAAAAGTGGGGATTATGTTTAGACTTTCTCGGAACTGCTTCAAATCAACTAGATATCTTTGTGCTGTAAATCTCCCAACAGCCAAACGCAAATGCAGCAAACATCTCGCTGTATGTCCCACATCCAAAGTGCCAAGAGAGAGCTTGCTCTCCCTGTCTTTGAGACCTGTTTTCACTGTCCCGGTTACCTCTTTGCTAACATTCTCTTCAGAGCTGCAGTGAAACCAGGAACCACGTGGAGAAGGCACCCACACTGGAAGTGCCTGGAGGGAACATTGGGGCTTCTTCTCAGTGTCTCTGACCATAGGGTTTCACTGTCCCGGGAAAGTCTCTGCTAACACCCTGCAGAGCGCTGTGCCCAATATACAGAAACGTCTTGCGGTATCTCCTACAGGGAAAGTGCCAGGAGGGAATTGTCGAGCTTCTTCTCAGTGTCTCTGAGAATTGCTCTGATTATCCGTGTGACCTCTTTGCTAAGACTCTCCAGAGAGACGTCCTCAAAACCAACACACATCTTGACATATCTCCCACATTGATCGCAGTGTCTCCAGGAACGGCATTCAAGGAGCCAGGAACTTTTCTCCCTACACTGTCCATTGAGTTGTCCTCAAAACCAATCTACATCCTGCTATATCTCCCACATGGAAAGTGCCAGGAGGGAAAAGTGGGGATTATGTTTAGACTTTCTCGGAACTGCTTCAAATCAACTAGATATCTTTGTGCTGTAAATCTCCCAACAGCCAAACGCAAATGCAGCAAACATCTCGCTGTATGTCCCACATCCAAAGTGCCAAGAGAGAGCTTGCTCTCCCTGTCTTTGAGTACTGTTTTCACTGTCCCGGTTACCTCTTTGCTAACATTCTCTTCAGAGCTGCAGTGAAACCAGGAACCACGTGGAGAAGGCACCCACACTGAAAGTGCCTGCAGGGAACATTGGGGCTTCTTCTCAGTGTCTCTGACATAGGGTTTCACTGTCCCGGGAAAGTCTCTGCTAACACCCTGCGGAGCGCAGTGCTCAATATACAGAGACTTTCTCGGAACTGCTTCAAATCAACTAGATATCTTTGTGCTGTAAATCTCCCAACAGCCAAACGCAAATGCAGCAAACATCTCGCTGTATGTCCCACATCCAAAGTGCCAAGAGAGTAATGTAGAGCTTGCTCTCCCTGTCTTTGAGTACTGTTTTCACTGTCCCGATGACCTCTTTGCTAACATTCTCTTCAGAGCTGCAGTGAAACCAGGAACCACGTGGAGAAGGCACCCACACTGGAAGTGCCTGGAGGGAACATTGGGGCTTCTTCTCAGTGTCTCTGACCATAGGGTTTCACTGTCCCGGGAAAGTCTCTGCTAACACCCTGCAGAGCGCAGTGCCCAATATACAGAAACGTCTTGCGGTATCTCCTACAGGGAAAGTGCCAGGAGGGAATTGTCGAGCTTCTTCTCAGTGTCTCTGAGAATTGCTCTGGTTATCCGTGTGACCTCTTTGCTAAGACTCTCCAGAGAGCCGTCCTCAAAATCAACACACATCTTGACATATCTCCCACATTGATCGCAGTGTCTCCAGGAACGGCATTCAAGGAGCCAGGAACTTTTCTCCCTACACTGTCCATTGAGTTGTCCTCAAAACCAATCTACATCCTGCTATATCTCCCACATGGAAAGTGCCAGGAGGGAAAAGTGGGGATTATGTTTAGACTTTCTCGGAACTGCTTCAAATCAACTAGATATCTTTGTGCTGTAAATCTCCCAACAGCCAAACGCAAATGCAGCAAACATCTCGCTGTATGTCCCACATCCAAAGCGCCAAGAGAGAGCTTGCTCTCCCTGTCTTTGAGTACTGTTTTCACTGTCCCGGTTACCTCTTTGCTAACATTCTCTTCAGAGCTGCAGTGAAACCAGGAACCACGTGGAGAAGGCACCCACACTGAAAGTGCCTGGAGGGAACATTGGGGCTTCTTCTCAGTGTCTCTGACATAGGGTTTCACTGTCCCGGGAAAGTCTCTGCAAACACCCTGCGGAGCGCAGTGCTCAATATACAGAGACTTTCTCGGAACTGCTTCAAATCAACTAGATATCTTTGTGCTGTAAATCTCCCAACAGCCAAACGCAAATGCAGCAAACATCTCGCTGTATGTCCCACATCCAAAGTGCCAAGAGAGTAATGTAGAGCTTGCTCTCCCTGTCTTTGAGTACTGTTTTCACTGTCCCGATGAGCTCTTTGCTAACATTCTCTTCAGAGCTGCAGTGAAACCAGGAACCACGTGGAGAAGGCACCCACACTGAAAGTGCCTGGAGGGAACATTGGGGCTTCTTCTCAGTGTCTCTGACCATAGGGTTTCACTGTCCCGGGAAAGTCTCTGCTAACACCCTGCAGAGCGCAGTGCCCAATATACAGAAACGTCTTGCGGTATCTCCTACAGGGAAAGTGCCAGGAGGGAATTGTCGAGCTTGTTCTCAGTGTCTCTGAGAATTGCTCTGATTATCCGTGTGACCTCTTTACCAACACACATCTTGACATATCTCCCACATTGATCGCAGTGTCTTCAGGAACGGCATTCAAGGAGCCAGGAACTTTTCTCCCTACACTGTCCATTGAGTTGGCCTCAAAACCAATCTACATCCTGCTATATCTCCCACATGGAAAGTGCCAGGAGGGAAAAGTGGGGATTATGTTTAGACTTTCTCGGAACTGCTTCAAATCAACTAGATATCTTTGTGCTGTAAATCTCCCAACAGCCAAACGCAAATGCAGCAAACATCTCGCTGTATGTCCCACATCCAAAGTGCCAAGAGAGAGCTTGCTCTCCCTGTCTTTGAGTACTGTTTTCACTGTCCCGGTTACCTCTTTGCTAACATTCTCTTCAGAGCTGCAGTGAAACCAGGAACCACGTGGAGAAGGCACCCACACTGAAAGTGCCTGGAGGGAACATTGGGGCTTCTTCTCAGTGTCTCTGACATAGGGTTTCACTGTCCCGGGAAAGTCTCTGCAAACACCCTGCGGAGCGCAGTGCTCAATATACAGAGACTTTCTCGGAACTGCTTCAAATCAACTAGATATCTTTGTGCTGTAAATCTCCCAACAGCCAAACGCAAATGCAGCAAACATCTCGCTGTATGTCCCACATCCAAAGTGCCAAGAGAGTAATGTAGAGCTTGCTCTCCCTGTCTTTGAGTACTGTTTTCACTGTCCCGATGAGCTCTTTGCTAACATTCTCTTCAGAGCTGCAGTGAAACCAGGAACCACGTGGAGAAGGCACCCACACTGGAAGTGCCTGGAGGGAACATTGGGGCTTCTTCTCAGTGTCTCTGACCATAGGGTTTCACTGTCCCGGGAAAGTCTCTGCTAACACCCTGCAGAACGCAGTGCCCAATATACAGAAACGTCTTGCGGTATCTCCTACAGGGAAAGTGCCAGGAGGGAATTGTCGAGCTTGTTCTCAGTGTCTCTGAGAATTGCTCTGATTATCCGTGTGACCTCTTTGCTAAGACTCTCCAGAGAGCCGTCCTCAAAACCAACACACATCTTGACATATCTCCCACATTGATCGCAGTGTCTCCAGGAACGGCATTCAAGGAGCCAGGAACTTTTCTCCCTACACTGTCCATTGAGTTGTCCTCAAAACCAATCTACATCCTGCTATATCTCCCACATGGAAAGTGCCAGGAGGGAAAAGTGGGGATTATGTTTAGACTTTCTCGGAACTGCTTCAAATCAACTAGATATCTTTGTGCTGTAAATCTCCCAACAGCCAAACGCAAATGCAGCAAACATCTCGCTGTATGTCCCACATCCAAAGTGCCAAGAGAGAGCTTGCTCTCCCTGTCTTTGAGTACTGTTTTCACTGTCCCGGTTACCTCTTTGCTAACATTCTCTTCAGAGCTGCAGTGAAACCAGGAACCACGTGGAGAAGGCACCCACACTGAAAGTGCCTGCAGGGAACATTGGGGCTTCTTCTCAGTGTCTCTGACATAGGGTTTCACTGTCCCGGGAAAGTCTCTGCTAACACCCTGCGGAGCGCAGTGCTCAATATACAGAGACTTTCTCGGAACTGCTTCAAATCAACTAGATATCTTTGTGCTGTAAATCTCCCAACAGCCAAACGCAAATGCAGCAAACATCTCGCTGTATGTCCCACATCCAAAGTGCCAAGAGAGTAATGTAGAGCTTGCTCTCCCTGTCTTTGAGTACTGTTTTCACTGTCCCGATGACCTCTTTGCTAACATTCTCTTCAGAGCTGCAGTGAAACCAGGAACCACGTGGAGAAGGCACCCACACTGGAAGTGCCTGGAGGGAACATTGGGGCTTCTTCTCAGTGTCTCTGACCATAGGGTTTCACTGTCCCGGGAAAGTCTCTGCTAACACCCTGCAGAGCGCAGTGCCCAATATACAGAAACGTCTTGCGGTATCTCCTACAGGGAAAGTGCCAGGAGGGAATTGTCGAGCTTCTTCTCAGTGTCTCTGAGAATTGCTCTGGTTATCCGTGTGACCTCTTTGCTAAGACTCTCCAGAGAGCCGTCCTCAAAATCAACACACATCTTGACATATCTCCCACATTGATCGCAGTGTCTCCAGGAACGGCATTCAAGGAGCCAGGAACTTTTCTCCCTACACTGTCCATTGAGTTGTCCTCAAAACCAATCTACATCCTGCTATATCTCCCACATGGAAAGTGCCAGGAGGGAAAAGTGGGGATTATGTTTAGACTTTCTCGGAACTGCTTCAAATCAACTAGATATCTTTGTGCTGTAAATCTCCCAACAGCCAAACGCAAATGCAGCAAACATCTCGCTGTATGTCCCACATCCAAAGCGCCAAGAGAGAGCTTGCTCTCCCTGTCTTTGAGTACTGTTTTCACTGTCCCGGTTACCTCTTTGCTAACATTCTCTTCAGAGCTGCAGTGAAACCAGGAACCACGTGGAGAAGGCACCCACACTGAAAGTGCCTGGAGGGAACATTGGGGCTTCTTCTCAGTGTCTCTGACATAGGGTTTCACTGTCCCGGGAAAGTCTCTGCAAACACCCTGCGGAGCGCAGTGCTCAATATACAGAGACTTTCTCGGAACTGCTTCAAATCAACTAGATATCTTTGTGCTGTAAATCTCCCAACAGCCAAACGCAAATGCAGCAAACATCTCGCTGTATGTCCCACATCCAAAGTGCCAAGAGAGTAATGTAGAGCTTGCTCTCCCTGTCTTTGAGTACTGTTTTCACTGTCCCGATGAGCTCTTTGCTAACATTCTCTTCAGAGCTGCAGTGAAACCAGGAACCACGTGGAGAAGGCACCCACACTGAAAGTGCCTGGAGGGAACATTGGGGCTTCTTCTCAGTGTCTCTGACCATAGGGTTTCACTGTCCCGGGAAAGTCTCTGCTAACACCCTGCAGAGCGCAGTGCCCAATATACAGAAACGTCTTGCGGTATCTCCTACAGGGAAAGTGCCAGGAGGGAATTGTCGAGCTTGTTCTCAGTGTCTCTGAGAATTGCTCTGATTATCCGTGTGACCTCTTTACCAACACACATCTTGACATATCTCCCACATTGATCGCAGTGTCTCCAGGAACGGCATTCAAGGAGCCAGGAACTTTTCTCCCTACACTGTCCATTGAGTTGTCCTCAAAACCAATCTACATCCTGCTATATCTCCCACATGGAAAGTGCCAGGAGGGAAAAGTGGGGATTATGTTTAGACTTTCTCGGAACTGCTTCAAATCAACTAGATATCTTTGTGCTGTAAATCTCCCAACAGCCAAACGCAAATGCAGCAAACATCTCGCTGTATGTCCCACATCCAAAGTGCCAAGAGAGAGCTTGCTCTCCCTGTCTTTGAGTACTGTTTTCACTGTCCCGGTTACCTCTTTGCTAACATTCTCTTCAGAGCTGCAGTGAAACCAGGAACCACGTGGAGAAGGCACCCACACTGAAAGTGCCTGCAGGGAACATTGGGGCTTCTTCTCAGTGTCTCTGACATAGGGTTTCACTGTCCCGGGAAAGTCTCTGCTAACACCCTGCGGAGCGCAGTGCTCAATATACAGAGACTTTCTCGGAACTGCTTCAAATCAACTAGATATCTTTGTGCTGTAAATCTCCCAACAGCCAAACGCAAATGCAGCAAACATCTCGCTGTATGTCCCACATCCAAAGTGCCAAGAGAGTAATGTAGAGCTTGCTCTCCCTGTCTTTGAGTACTGTTTTCACTGTCCCGATGACCTCTTTGCTAACATTCTCTTCAGAGCTGCAGTGAAACCAGGAACCACGTGGAGAAGGCACCCACACTGGAAGTGCCTGGAGGGAACATTGGGGCTTCTTCTCAGTGTCTCTGACCATAGGGTTTCACTGTCCCGGGAAAGTCTCTGCTAACACCCTGCAGAGCGCAGTGCCCAATATACAGAAACGTCTTGCGGTATCTCCTACAGGGAAAGTGCCAGGAGGGAATTGTCGAGCTTCTTCTCAGTGTCTCTGAGAATTGCTCTGGTTATCCGTGTGACCTCTTTGCTAAGACTCTCCAGAGAGCCGTCCTCAAAATCAACACACATCTTGACATATCTCCCACATTGATCGCAGTGTCTCCAGGAACGGCATTCAAGGAGCCAGGAACTTTTCTCCCTACACTGTCCATTGAGTTGTCCTCAAAACCAATCTACATCCTGCTATATCTCCCACATGGAAAGTGCCAGGAGGGAAAAGTGGGGATTATGTTTAGACTTTCTCGGAACTGCTTCAAATCAACTAGATATCTTTGTGCTGTAAATCTCCCAACAGCCAAACGCAAATGCAGCAAACATCTCGCTGTATGTCCCACATCCAAAGTGCCAAGAGAGAGCTTGCTCTCCCTGTCTTTGAGTACTGTTTTCACTGTCCCGGTTACCTCTTTGCTAACATTCTCTTCAGAGCTGCAGTGAAACCAGGAACCACGTGGAGAAGGCACCCACACTGAAAGTGCCTGGAGGGAACATTGGGGCTTCTTCTCAGTGTCTCTGACATAGGGTTTCACTGTCCCGGGAAAGTCTCTGCTAACACCCTGCGGAGCGCAGTGCTCAATATACAGAGACTTTCTCGGAACTGCTTCAAATCAACTAGATATCTTTGTGCTGTAAATCTCCCAACAGCCAAACGCAAATGCAGCAAACATCTCGCTGTATGTCCCACATCCAAAGTGCCAAGAGAGAGCTTGCTCTCCCTGTCTTTGAGTACTGTTTTCACTGTCCCGATGACCTCTTTGCTAACATTCTCTTCAGAGCTGCAGTGAAACCAGGAACCACGTGGAGAAGGCACCCACACTGAAAGTGCCTGGAGGGAACATTGGGGCTTCTTCTCAGTGTCTCTGACCATAGGGTTTCACTGTCCCGGGAAAGTCTCTGCTAACACCCTGCAGAACGCAGTGCCCAATATACAGAAACGTCTTGCGGTATCTCCTACAGGGAAAGTGCCAGGAGGGAATTGTCGAGCTTGTTCTCAGAGTCTCTGAGAATTGCTCTGATTATCCGTGTGACCTCTTTGCTAAGACTCTCCAGAGAGACGTCCTCAAAACCAACACACATCTTGACATATCTCCCACATTGATCGCAGTGTCTCCAGGAACGGCATTCAAGGAGCCAGGAACTTTTCTCCCTACACTGTCCATTGAGTTGTCCTCAAAACCAATCTACATCCTGCTATATCTCCCACATGGAAAGTGCCAGGAGGGAAAAGTGGGGATTATGTTTAGACTTTCTCGGAACTGCTTCAAATCAACTAGATATCTTTGTGCTGTAAATCTCCCAACAGCCAAACGCAAATGCAGCAAACATCTCGCTGTATGTCCCACATCCAAAGTGCCAAGAGAGAGCTTGCTCTCCCTGTCTTTGAGCACTGTTTTCACTGTCCCGGTTACCTCTTTGCTAACATTCTCTTCAGAGCTGCAGTGAAACCAGGAACCACGTGGAGAAGGCACCCACACTGGAAGTGCCTGGAGGGAACATTGGGGCTTCTTCTCAGTGTCTCTGACCATAGGGTTTCACTGTCCCGGGAAAGTCTCTGCTAACACCCTGCAGAGCGCTGTGCCCAATATACAGAAACGTCTTGCGGTATCTCCTACAGGGAAAGTGCCAGGAGGGTATTGTCGAGCTTCTTCTCAGTGTCTCTGAGAATTGCTCTGATTATCCGTGTGACCTCTTTGCTAAGACTCTCCAGAGAGACGTCCTCAAAACCAACACACATCTTGACATATCTCCCACATTGATCGCAGTGTCTCCAGGAACGGCATTCAAGGAGCCAGGAACTTTTCTCCCTACACTGTCCATTGAGTTGTCCTCAAAACCAATCTACATCCTGCTATATCTCCCACATGGAAAGTGCCAGGAGGGAAAAGTGGGGATTATGTTTAGACTTTCTCGGAACTGCTTCAAATCAACTAGATATCTTTGTGCTGTAAATCTCCCAACAGCCAAATGCAAATGCAGCAAACATCTCGCTGTATGTCCCACATCCAAAGTGCCAAGAGAGAGCTTGCTCTCCCTGTCTTTGAGTACTGTTTTCACTGTCCCGGTTACCTCTTTGCTAACATTCTCTTCAGAGCTGCAGTGAAACCAGGAACCACGTGGAGAAGGCACCCACACTGAAAGTGCCTGGAGGGAACATTGGGGCTTCTTCTCAGTGTCTCTGACATAGGGTTTCACTGTCCCGGGAAAGTCTCTGCAAACACCCTGCGGAGCGCAGTGCTCAATATACAGAGACTTTCTCGGAACTGCTTCAAATCAACTAGATATCTTTGTGCTGTAAATCTCCCAACAGCCAAACGCAAATGCAGCAAACATCTCGCTGTATGTCCCACATCCAAAGTGCTAAGAGAGTAATGTAGAGCTTGCTCTCCCTGTCTTTGAGTACTGTTTTCACTGTCCCGATGAGCTCTTTGCTAACATTCTCTTCAGAGCTGCAGTGAAACCAGGAACCACGTGGAGAAGGCACCCACACTGAAAGTGCCTGGAGGGAACATTGGGGCTTCTTCTCAGTGTCTCTGACCATAGGGTTTCACTGTCCCGGGAAAGTCTCTGCTAACACCCTGCAGAACGCAGTGCCCAATATACAGAAACGTCTTGCGGTATCTCCTACAGGGAAAGTGCCAGGAGGGAATTGTCGAGCTTGTTCTCAGTGTCTCTGAGAATTGCTCTGATTATCCGTGTGACCTCTTTGCTAAGACTCTCCAGAGAGACGTCCTCAAAACCAACACACATCTTGACATATCTCCCACATTGATCGCAGTGTCTCCAGGAACGGCATTCAAGGAGCCAGGAACTTTTCTCCCTACACTGTCCATTGAGCTGGCCTCAAAACCAATCTACATCCTGCTATATCTCCCACATGGAAAGTGCCAGGAGGGAAAAGTGGGGATTATGTTTAGACTTTTTCGGAACTGCTTCAAATCAACTAGATATCTTTGTGCTGTAAATCTCCCAACAGCCAAACGCAAATGCAGCAAACATCTCGCTGTATGTCCCACATCCAAAGTGCCAAGAGAGAGCTTGCTCTCCCTGTCTTTGAGTACTGTTTTCACTGTCCCGGTTACCTCTTTGCTAACATTCTCTTCAGAGCTGCAGTGAAACCAGGAACCACGTGGAGAAGGCACCCACACTGAAAGTGCCTGGAGGGAACATTGGGGCTTCTTCTCAGTGTCTCTGACCATAGGGTTTCACTGTCCCGGGAAAGTCTCTGCTAACACCCTGCAGAGCGCAGTGCCCAATATACAGAAACGTCTTGCGGTATCTCCTACAGGGAAAGTGCCAGGAGGGAATTGTCGAGCTTGTTCTCAGTGTCTCTGAGAATTGCTCTGATTATCCGTGTGACCTCTTTACGAACACACATCTTGACATATCTCCCACATTGATCGCAGTGTCTCCAGGAACGGCATTCAAGGAGCCAGGAACTTTTCTCCCTACACTGTCCATTGAGTTGGCCTCAAAACCAATATACATCCTGCTATATCTCCCACATGGAAAATGCCAGGAGGGAAAAGTGGGGATTATGTTTAGACTTTCTCGGAACTGCTTCAAATCAACTAGATATCTTTGTGCTGTAAATCTCCCAACAGCCAAACGCAAAAGCAGCAAACATCTCGCTGTATGTCCCACATCCAAAGTGCCAAGAGAGAGCTTGCTCTCCCTGTCTTTGAGACCTGTTTTCACTGTCCCGGTTACCTCTTTGCTAACATTCTCTTCAGAGCTGCAGTGAAACCAGGAACCACGTGGAGAAGGCACCCACACTGAAAGTGCCTGGAGGGAACATTGGGGCTTCTTCTCAGTGTCTCTGACATAGGGTTTCACTGTCCCGGGAAAGACTGTGCTAACACCCTGCAGAGCGCAGTGCTCAATATACAGAGACTTTCTCGGAACTGCTTCAAATCAACTAGATATCTTTGTGCTGTAAATCTCCCAACAGCCAAACGCAAAAGCAGCAAACATCTCGCTGTATGTCCCACATCCAAAGTGCTAAGAGAGTAATGTAGAGCTTGCTCTCCCTGTCTTTGAGTACTGTTTTCACTGTCCCGATGACCTCTTTGCTAACATTCTCTTCAGAGCTGCAGTGAAACCAGGAACCACGTGGAGAAGGCACCCACACTGAAAGTGCCTGGAAGGAACATTGGGGCTTCTTCTCAGTGTCTCTGACCATAGGGTTTCACTGTCCCGGGAAAGTCTCTGCTAACACCCTGCAGAGCGCAGTGCCCAATATACAGAAACGTCTTGCGGTATCTCCTACAGGGAAACTTTTCTCCCTACACTGTCCATTAAGTTGTCCTCAAAACCAATATACATCCTGCTATATCTCCCACATGGAAAATGCCAGGAGGGAAAAGTGGGGATTATGTTTAGACTTTCTCGGAACTGCTTCAAATCAACTAGATATCTTTGTGCTGTAAATCTCCCAACAGCCAAACGCAAATGCAGCAAACATCTCGCTGTATGTCCCACATCCAAAGTGCCAAGAGAGAGCTTGCTCTCCCTGTCTTTGAGTACTGTTTTCACTGTCCCGATGAGCTCTTTGCTAACATTCTCTTCAGAGCTGCAGTGAAACCAGGAACCACGTGGAGAAGGCACCCACACTGAAAGTACCTGGAGGGAACATTGGGGCTTCTTCTCAGTGTCTCTGACCATAGGGTTTCACTGTCCCGGGAAAGTCTCTGCTAACACCCTGCAGAGCGCAGTGCCCAATATACAGAAATGTCTTGCGGTATCTCCTACAGGGAAAGTGCCAGGAGGGAATTGTCGAGCTTGTTCTCAGTGTCTCTGAGAATTGCTCTGATTATCCGTGTGACCTCTTTGCTAAGACTCTCCAGAGAGCCGTCCTCAAAACCAACACACATCTTGACATATCTCCCACATTGATCGCAGTGTCTCCAGGAACGGCATTCAAGGAGCCAGGAACTTTTCTCCCTACACTGTCCATTGAGTTGGCCTCAAAACCAATCTACATCCTGCTATATCTCCCACATGGAAAGTGCCAGGAGGGAAAAGTGGGGATTATGTTTAGACTTTCTCGGAACTGCTTCAAATCAACTAGATATCTTTGTGCTGTAAATCTCCCAACAGCCAAACGCAAATGCAGCAAACATCTCGCTGTATGTCCCACATCCAAAGTGCCAAGAGAGAGCTTGCTCTCCCTGTCTTTGAGCACTGTTTTCACTGTCCCGGTTACCTCTTTGCTAACATTCTCTTCAGAGCTGCAGTGAAACCAGGAACCACGTGGAGAAGGCACCCACACTGAAAGTGCCTGGAGGGAACATTGGGGCTTCTTCTCAGTGTCTCTGACATAGGGTTTCACTGTCCCGGGAAAGTCTCTGCTAACACCCTGCAGAGCGCAGTGCTCAATATACAGAGACTTTCTCGGAACTGCTTCAAATCAACTAGATATCTTTGTGCTGTAAATCTCCCAACAGCCAAACGCAAAAGCAGCAAACATCTCGCTGTATGTCCCACATCCAAAGTGCTAAGAGAGTAATGTAGGGCTTGCTCTCCCTGTCTTTGAGTACTGTTTTCACTGTCCCGATGAGCTCTTTGCTAACATTCTCTTCAGAGCTGCAGTGAAACCAGGAACCACGTGGAGAAGGCACCCACACTGAAAGTGCCTGGAGGGAACATTGGGGCTTGTTCTCAGTGTCTCTGACCATAGGGTTTCACTGTCCCGGGAAAGTCTCTGCTAACACCCTGCAGAGCGCAGTGCCCAATATACAGAAACGTCTTGCGGTATCTCCTACAGGGAAACTTTTCTCCCTACACTGTCCATGGAGTTGTCCTCAAAACCAATATACATCCTGCTATATCTCCCACATGGAAAGTGCCAGGAGGGAAAAGTGGGGATTATGTTTAGACTTTCTCGGAACTGCTTCAAATCAACTAGATATCTTTGTGCTGTAAATCTCCCAACAGCCAAACGCAAATGCAGCAAACATCTCGCTGTATGTCCCACATCCAAAGTGCCAAGAGAGAGCTTGCTCTCCCTGTCTTTGAGTACTGTTGTCACTGTCCCGGTTACCTCTTTGCTAACATTCTCTTCAGAGCTGCAGTGAAACCAGGAACCACGTGGAGAAGGCACTCACACTGAAAGTGCCTGGAGGGAACATTGGGGCTTCTTCTCAGTGTCTCTGACCATAGGGTTTCACTGTCCCGGGAAAGTCTCTGCTAACACCCTGCAGAGCGCAGTGCCCAATATACAGAAACGTCTTGCGGTATCTCCTACAGGGAAAGTGCCAGGAGGGAATTGTCGAGCTTGTTCTCAGTGTCTCTGAGAATTGCTCTGATTATCCGTGTGACCTCTTTGCTAAGACTCTCCAGAGAGCCGTCCTCAAAACCAACACACATCTTGACATATCTCCCACATTGATCGCAGTGTCTCCAGGAACGGCATTCAAGGAGCCAGGAACTTTTCTCCCTACACTGTCCATTGAGTTGTCCTCAAAACCAATCTACATCCTGCTATATCTCCCACATGGAAAGTGCCAGGAGGGAAAAGTGGGGATTATGTTTAGACTTTCTCGGAACTGCTTCAAATCAACTAGATATCTTTGTGCTGTAAATCTCCCAACAGCCAAACGCAAAAGCAGCAAACATCTCGCTGTATGTCCCACATCCAAAGTGCCAAGAGAGAGCTTGCTCTCCCTGTCTTTGAGCACTGTTTTCACTGTCCCGGTTACCTCTTTGCTAACATTCTCTTCAGAGCTGCAGTGAAACCAGGAACCACGTGGAGAAGGCACCCACACTGAAAGTGCCTGGAGGGAACATTGGGGCTTCTTCTCAGTGTCTCTGACATAGGGTTTCACTGTCCCGGGAAAGTCTCTGCTAACACCCTGCAGAGCGCAGTGCTCAATATACAGAGACTTTCTCGGAACTGCTTCAAATCAACTAGATATCTTTGTGCTGTAAATCTCCCAACAGCCAAACGCAAAAGCAGCAAACATCTCGCTGTATGTCCCACATCCAAAGTGCTAAGAGAGTAATGTAGAGCTTGCTCTCCCTGTCTTTGAGTACTGTTTTCACTGTCCCGATGAGCTCTTTGCTAACATTCTCTTCAGAGCTGCAGTGAAACCAGGAACCACGTGGAGAAGGCACCCACACTGAAAGTGCCTGGAAGGAACATTGGGGCTTGTTCTCAGTGTCTCTGACCATAGGGTTTCACTGTCCCGGGAAAGTCTCTGCTAACACCCTGCAGAGCGCAGTGCCCAATATACAGAAACGTCTTGCGGTATCTCCTACAGGGAAACTTTTCTCCCTACACTGTCCATTGAGTTGTCCTCAAAACCAATATATATCCTGCTATATCTCCCACATGGAAAGTGCCAGGAGGGAAAAGTGGGGATTATGTTTAGACTTTCTCGGAACTGCTTCAAATCAACTAGATATCTTTGTGCTGTAAATCTCCCAACAGCCAAACGCAAATGCAGCAAACATCTCGCTGTATGTCCCACATCCAAAGTGCCAAGAGAGAGCTTGCTCTCCCTGTCTTTGAATACTGTTTTCACTGTCCCGATGACCTCTTTGCTAACATTCTCTTCAGAGCTGCAGTGAAACCAGGAACCACGTGGAGAAGGCACCCACACTGAAAGTGCCTGGAGGGAACATTGGGGCTTCTTCTCAGTGTCTCTGACCATAGGGTTTCACTGTCCCGGGAAATTCTCTGCTAACACCCTGCAGAGCGCAGTGCCCAATATACAGAAACGTCTTGCGGTATCTCCTACAGGGAAAGTGCCAGGAGGGAATTGTCGAGCTTGTTCTCAGTGTCTCTGAGAATTGCTCTGATTATCCCTGTGACCTCTTTGCTAAGACTCTCCAGAGAGACGTCCTCAAAACCAACACACATCTTGACATATCTCCCACATTGATCGCAGTGTCTCCGGGAACGGCATTCAAGGACCCAGGAACTTTTCTCCCTACACTGTCCTTTGAGTTGTCCTCAAAACCAATCTACATCCTGCTATATCTCCCACATGGAAAGTGCCAGGAGGGAAAAGTGGGGATTATGTTTAGACTTTCTCGGAACTGCTTCAAATCAACTAGATATCTTTGTGCTGTAAATCTCCCAACAGCCAAACGCAAATGCAGCAAACATCTCGCTGTATGTCCCACATCCAAAGTGCCAAGAGAGAGCTTGCTCTCCCTGTCTTTGAGACCTGTTTTCACTGTCCCGGTTACCTCTTTGCTAACATTCTCTTCAGAGCTGCAGTGAAACCAGGAACCACGTGGAGAAGGCACCCACACGGAAAGTGCCTGGAGGGAACATTGGGGCTTCTTCTCAGTGTCTCTGACATAGGGTTTCACTGTCCCGGGAAAGTCTCTGCTAACACCCTGCAGAGCGCAGTGCTCAATATACAGAGACTTTCTCGGAACTGCTTCAAATCAACTAGATATCTTTGTGCTGTAAATCTCCCATCAGCCAAACGCAAAAGCAGCAAACATCTCGCTGTATGTCCCACATCCAAAGTGCTAAGAGAGTAATGTAGAGCTTGCTCTCCCTGTCTTTTGAGTACTGTTTTCACTGTCCCGATGAGCTCTTTGCTAACATTCTCTTCAGAGCTGCAGTGAAACCAGGAACCACGTGGAGAAGGCACCCACACTGAAAGTGCCTGGAGGGAACATTGGGGCTTCTTCTCAGTGTCTCTGACCATAGGGTTTCACTGTCCCGGGAAAGTCTCTGCTAACACCCTGTAGAGCGCAGTGCCCAATATACAGAAACGTCTTGCGGTATCTCCTACAGGGAAAGTGCCAGGAGGGAATTGTCGAGCTTGTTCTCAGTGTCTCTGAGAATTGCTCTGATTATCCGTGTGACCTCTTTGCTAAGACTCTCCAGAGAGCCGTCCTCAAAACCAACACACATCTTGACATATCTCCCACATTGATCGCAGTGTCTCCAGGAACGGCATTCAAGGAGCCAGGAACTTTTCTCCCTACACTGTCCATTGAGTTGTCCTCAAAACCAATCTACATCCTGCTATATCTCCCACATGGAAAGTGCCAGGAGGGAAAAGTGGGGATTATGTTTAGACTTTCTCGGAACTGCTTCAAATCAACTAGATATCTTTGTGCTGTAAATCTCCCAACAGCCAAACGCAAATGCAGCAAACATCTCGCTGTATGTCCCACATCCAAAGTGCCAAGAGAGAGCTTGCTCTCCCTGTCTTTGAATACTGTTTTCACTGTCCCGATGACCTCTTTGCTAACATTCTCTTCAGAGCTGCAGTGAAACCAGGAACCACGTGGAGAAGGCACCCACACTGAAAGTGCCTGGAGGGAACATTGGGGCTTCTTCTCAGTGTCTCTGACATAGGGTTTCACTGTCCCGGGAAAGTCTCTGCTAACACCCTGCAGAGCGCAGTGCTCAATATACAGAGACTTTCTCGGAACTGCTTCAAATCAACTAGATATCTTTGTGCTGTAAATCTCCCAACAGCCAAACGCAAAAGCAGCAAACATCTCGCTGTATGTCCCACATCCAAAGTGCTAAGAGAGTAATGTAGGGCTTGCTCTCCCTGTCTTTGAGTACTGTTTTCACTGTCCCGATGAGCTCTTTGCTAACATTCTCTTCAGAGCTGCAGTGAAACCAGGAACCACGTGGAGAAGGCACCCACACTGAAAGTGCCTGGAGGGAACATTGGGGCTTGTTCTCAGTGTCTCTGACCATAGGGTTTCACTGTCCCGGGAAAGTCTCTGCTAACACCCTGCAGAGCGCAGTGCCCATAATACAGAAACGTCTTGCGGTATCTCCTACAGGGAAACTTTTCTCCCTACACTGTCCATTGAGTTGTCCTCAAAACCAATATATATCCTGCTATATCTCCCACATGGAAAGTGCCAGGAGGGAAAAGTGGGGATTATGTTTAGACTTTCTCGGAACTGCTTCAAATCAACTAGATATCTTTGTGCTGTAAATCTCCCAACAGCCAAACGCAAATGCAGCAAACATCTCGCTGTATGTCCCACATCCAAAGTGCCAAGAGAGAGCTTGCTCTCCCTGTCTTTGAATACTGTTTTCACTGTCCCGATGACCTCTTTGCTAACATTCTCTTCAGAGCTGCAGTGAAACCAGGAACCACGTGGAGAAGGCACCCACACTGAAAGTGCCTGGAGGGAACATTGGGGCTTCTTCTCAGTGTCTCTGACCATAGGGTTTCACTGTCCCGGGAAATTCTCTGCTAACACCCTGCAGAGCGCAGTGCCCAATATACAGAAACGTCTTGCGGTATCTCCTACAGGGAAAGTGCCAGGAGGGAATTGTCGAGCTTGTTCTCAGTGTCTCTGAGAATTGCTCTGATTATCCCTGTGACCTCTTTGCTAAGACTCTCCAGAGAGACGTCCTCAAAACCAACACACATCTTGACATATCTCCCACATTGATCGCAGTGTCTCCGGGAACGGCATTCAAGGACCCAGGAACTTTTCTCCCTACACTGTCCTTTGAGTTGTCCTCAAAACCAATCTACATCCTGCTATATCTCCCACATGGAAAGTGCCAGGAGGGAAAAGTGGGGATTATGTTTAGACTTTCTCGGAACTGCTTCAAATCAACTAGATATCTTTGTGCTGTAAATCTCCCAACAGCCAAACGCAAATGCAGCAAACATCTCGCTGTATGTCCCACATCCAAAGTGCCAAGAGAGAGCTTGCTCTCCCTGTCTTTGAGACCTGTTTTCACTGTCCCGGTTACCTCTTTGCTAACATTCTCTTCAGAGCTGCAGTGAAACCAGGAACCACGTGGAGAAGGCACCCACACGGAAAGTGCCTGGAGGGAACATTGGGGCTTCTTCTCAGTGTCTCTGACATAGGGTTTCACTGTCCCGGGAAAGTCTCTGCTAACACCCTGCAGAGCGCAGTGCTCAATATACAGAGACTTTCTCGGAACTGCTTCAAATCAACTAGATATCTTTGTGCTGTAAATCTCCCTTCAGCCAAACGCAAAAGCAGCAAACATCTCGCTGTATGTCCCACATCCAAAGTGCTAAGAGAGTAATGTAGAGCTTGCTCTCCCTGTCTTTTGAGTACTGTTTTCACTGTCCCGATGAGCTCTTTGCTAACATTCTCTTCAGAGCTGCAGTGAAACCAGGAACCACGTGGAGAAGGCACCCACACTGAAAGTGCCTGGAGGGAACATTGGGGCTTCTTCTCAGTGTCTCTGACCATAGGGTTTCACTGTCCCGGGAAAGTCTCTGCTAACACCCTGTAGAGCGCAGTGCCCAATATACAGAAACGTCTTGCGGTATCTCCTACAGGGAAAGTGCCAGGAGGGAATTGTCGAGCTTGTTCTCAGTGTCTCTGAGAATTGCTCTGATTATCCGTGTGACCTCTTTGCTAAGACTCTCCAGAGAGCCGTCCTCAAAACCAACACACATCTTGACATATCTCCCACATTGATCGCAGTGTCTCCAGGAACGGCATTCAAGGAGCCAGGAACTTTTCTCCCTACACTGTCCATTGAGTTGTCCTCAAAACCAATCTACATCCTGCTATATCTCCCACATGGAAAGTGCCAGGAGGGAAAAGTGGGGATTATGTTTAGACTTTCTCGGAACTGCTTCAAATCAACTAGATATCTTTGTGCTGTAAATCTCCCAACAGCCAAACGCAAATGCAGCAAACATCTCGCTGTATGTCCCACATCCAAAGTGCCAAGAGAGAGCTTGCTCTCCCTGTCTTTGAGCACTGTTTTCACTGTCCCGGTTACCTCTTTGCTAACATTCTCTTCAGAGCTGCAGTGAAACCAGGAACCACGTGGAGAAGGCACCCACACTGAAAGTGCCTGGAGGGAACATTGGGGCTTCTTCTCAGTGTCTCTGACATAGGGTTTCACTGTCCCGGGAAAGTCTCTGCTAACACCCTGCAGAGCGCAGTGCTCAATATACAGAGACTTTCTCGGAACTGCTTCAAATCAACTAGATATCTTTGTGCTGTAAATCTCCCAACAGCCAAACGCAAAAGCAGCAAACATCTCGCTGTATGTCCCACATCCAAAGTGCTAAGAGAGTAATGTAGGGCTTGCTCTCCCTGTCTTTGAGTACTGTTTTCACTGTCCCGATGAGCTCTTTGCTAACATTCTCTTCAGAGCTGCAGTGAAACCAGGAACCACGTGGAGAAGGCACCCACACTGAAAGTGCCTGGAGGGAACATTGGGGCTTGTTCTCAGTGTCTCTGACCATAGGGTTTCACTGTCCCGGGAAAGTCTCTGCTAACACCCTGCAGAGCGCAGTGCCCATAATACAGAAACGTCTTGCGGTATCTCCTACAGGGAAACTTTTCTCCCTACACTGTCCATGGAGTTGTCCTCAAAACCAATATACATCCTGCTATATCTCCCACATGGAAAGTGCCAGGAGGGAAAAGTGGGGATTATGTTTAGACTTTCTCGGAACTGCTTCAAATCAACTAGATATCTTTGTGCTGTAAATCTCCCAACAGCCAAACGCAAATGCAGCAAACATCTCGCTGTATGTCCCACATCCAAAGTGCCAAGAGAGAGCTTGCTCTCCCTGTCTTTGAGTACTGTTGTCACTGTCCCGGTTACCTCTTTGCTAACATTCTCTTCAGAGCTGCAGTGAAACCAGGAACCACGTGGAGAAGGCACCCACACTGAAAGTGCCTGGAGGGAACATTGGGGCTTCTTCGCAGTGTCTCTGACCATAGGGTTTCACTGTCCCGGGAAAGTCTCTGCTAACACCCTGCAGAGCGCAGTGCCCAATATACAGAAACGTCTTGCGGTATCTCCTACAGGGAAAGTGCCAGGAGGGAATTGTCGAGCTTGTTCTCAGTGTCTCTGAGAATTGCTCTGATTATCCGTGTGACCTCTTTGCTAAGACTCTCCAGAGAGCCGTCCTCAAAACCAACACACATCTTGACATATCTCCCACATTGATCGCAGTGTCTCCAGGAACGGCATTCAAGGAGCCAGGAACTTTTCTCCCTACACTGTCCATTGAGTTGTCCTCAAAACCAATCTACATCCTGCTATATCTCCCACATGGAAAGTGCCAGGAGGGAAAAGTGGGGATTATGTTTAGACTTTCTCGGAACTGCTTCAAATCAACTAGATATCTTTGTGCTGTAAATCTCCCAACAGCCAAACGCAAAAGTAGCAAACATCTCGCTGTATGTCCCACATCCAAAGTGCCAAGAGAGAGCTTGCTCTCCCTGTCTTTGAGCACTGTTTTCACTGTCCCGGTTACCTCTTTGCTAACATTCTCTTCAGAGCTGCAGTGAAACCA
This sequence comes from Chroicocephalus ridibundus, assembly GCF_963924245.1. NCBI lineage: Eukaryota > Metazoa > Chordata > Aves > Charadriiformes > Laridae > Chroicocephalus > Chroicocephalus ridibundus. The sequence goes on along the minus strand of NW_026961466.1, from coordinate 140,217 downwards.
GGAACCACGTGGAGAAGGCACCCACACTGAAAGTGCCTGGAGGGAACATTGGGGCTTCTTCTCAGTGTCTCTGACATAGGGTTTCACTGTCCCGGGAAAGTCTCTGCTAACACCCTGCAGAGCGCAGTGCTCAATATACAGAGACTTTCTCGGAACTGCTTCAAATCAACTAGATATCTTTGTGCTGTAAATCTCCCAACAGCCAAACGCAAAAGCAGCAAACATCTCGCTGTATGTCCCACATCCAAAGTGCTAAGAGAGTAATGTAGAGCTTGCTCTCCCTGTCTTTGAGTACTGTTTTCACTGTCCCGATGAGCTCTTTGCTAACATTCTCTTCAGAGCTGCAGTGAAACCAGGAACCACGTGGAGAAGGCACCCACACTGAAAGTGCCTGGAAGGAACATTGGGGCTTGTTCTCAGTGTCTCTGACCATAGGGTTTCACTGTCCCGGGAAAGTCTCTGCTAACACCCTGCAGAGCGCAGTGCCCAATATACAGAAACGTCTTGCGGTATCTCCTACAGGGAAACTTTTCTCCCTACACTGTCCATTGAGTTGTCCTCAAAACCAATATATATCCTGCTATATCTCCCACATGGAAAGTGCCAGGAGGGAAAAGTGGGGATTATGTTTAGACTTTCTCGGAACTGCTTCAAATCAACTAGATATCTTTGTGCTGTAAATCTCCCAACAGCCAAACGCAAATGCAGCAAACATCTCGCTGTATGTCCCACATCCAAAGTGCCAAGAGAGAGCTTGCTCTCCCTGTCTTTGAATACTGTTTTCACTGTCCCGATGACCTCTTTGCTAACATTCTCTTCAGAGCTGCAGTGAAACCAGGAACCACGTGGAGAAGGCACCCACACTGAAAGTGCCTGGAGGGAACATTGGGGCTTCTTCTCAGTGTCTCTGACCATAGGGTTTCACTGTCCCGGGAAAGTCTCTGCTAACACCCTGCAGAGCGCAGTGCCCAATATACAGAAACGTCTTGCGGTATCTCCTACAGGGAAAGTGCCAGGAGGGAATTGTCGAGCTTGTTCTCAGTGTCTCTGAGAATTGCTCTGATTATCCCTGTGACCTCTTTGCTAAGACTCTCCAGAGAGACGTCCTCAAAACCAACACACATCTTGACATATCTCCCACATTGATCGCAGTGTCTCCGGGAACGGCATTCAAGGACCCAGGAACTTTTCTCCCTACACTGTCCTTTGAGTTGTCCTCAAAACCAATCTACATCCTGCTATATCTCCCACATGGAAAGTGCCAGGAGGGAAAAGTGGGGATTATGTTTAGACTTTCTCGGAACTGCTTCAAATCAACTAGATATCTTTGTGCTGTAAATCTCCCAACAGCCAAACGCAAATGCAGCAAACATCTCGCTGTATGTCCCACATCCAAAGTGCCAAGAGAGAGCTTGCTCTCCCTGTCTTTGAGTACTGTTTTCACTGTCCCGGTTACCTCTTTGCTAACATTCTCTTCAGAGCTGCAGTGAAACCAGGAACCACGTGCAGAAGGCACCCACACGGAAAGTGCCTGGAGGGAACATTGGGGCTTCTTCTCAGTGTCTCTGACATAGGGTTTCACTGTCCCGGGAAAGTCTCTGCAAACACCCTGCAGAGCGCAGTGCTCAATATACAGAGACTTTCTCGGAACTGCTTCAAATCAACTAGATATCTTTGTGCTGTAAATCTCCCATCAGCCAAACGCAAATGCAGCAAACATCTCGCTGTATGTCCCACATCCAAAGTGCTAAGAGAGTAATGTAGAGCTTGCTCTCCCTGTCTTTTGAGTACTGTTTTCACTGTCCCGATGAGCTCTTTGCTAACATTCTCTTCAGAGCTGCAGTGAAACCAGGAACCACGTGGAGAAGGCACCCACACTGAAAGTGCCTGGAGGGAACATTGGGGCTTCTTCTCAGTGTCTCTGACCATAGGGTTTCACTGTCCCGGGAAAGTCTCTGCTAACACCCTGTAGAGCGCAGTGCCCAATATACAGAAACGTCTTGCGGTATCTCCTACAGGGAAAGTGCCAGGAGGGAATTGTCGAGCTTCTTCTCAGTGTCTCTGAGAATTGCTCTGATTATCCGTGTGACCTCTTTGCTAAGACTCTCCAGAGAGCCGTCCTCAAAACCAACACACATCTTGACATATCTCCCACATTGATCGCAGTGTCTCCAGGAACGGCATTCAAGGAGCCAGGAACTTTTCTCCCTACACTGTCCATTGAGTTGTCCTCAAAACCAATCTACATCCTGCTATATCTCCCACATGGAAAGTGCCAGGAGGGAAAAGTGGGGATTATGTTTAGACTTTCTCGGAACTGCTTCAAATCAACTAGATATCTTTGTGCTGTAAATCTCCCAACAGCCAAACGCAAATGCAGCAAACATCTCGCTGTATGTCCCACATCCAAAGTGCCAAGAGAGAGCTTGCTCTCCCTGTCTTTGAGCACTGTTTTCACTGTCCCGGTTACCTCTTTGCTAACATTCTCTTCAGAGCTGCAGTGAAACCAGGAACCACGTGGAGAAGGCACCCACACTGAAAGTGCCTGGAGGGAACATTGGGGCTTCTTCTCAGTGTCTCTGACATAGGGTTTCACTGTCCCGGGAAAGTCTCTGCTAACACCCTGCAGAGCGCAGTGCTCAATATACAGAGACTTTCTCGGAACTGCTTCAAATCAACTAGATATCTTTGTGCTGTAAATCTCCCATCAGCCAAACGCAAAAGCAGCAAACATCTCGCTGTATGTGCCACATCCAAAGTGCTAAGAGAGTAATGTAGAGCTTGCTCTCCCTGTCTTTGAGTACTGTTTTCACTGTCCCGGTTACCTCTTTGCTAACATTCTCTTCAGAGCTGCAGTGAAACCAGGAACCACGTGGAGAAGGCACCCACACTGAAAGTGCCTGGAGGGAACATTGGGGCTTCTTCTCAGTGTCTCTGACCATAGGGTTTCACTGTCCCGGGAAAGTCTCTGCTAACACCCTGCAGAGCGCAGTGCCCAATATACAGAAATGTCTTGCGGTATCTCCTACAGGGAAAGTGCCAGGAGGGAATTGTCGAGCTTGTTCTCAGTGTCTCTGAGAATTGCTCTGATTATCCATGTGACCTCTTTGCTAAGACTCTCCAGAGAGCCGTCCTCAAAACCAACACACATCTTGACATATCTCCCACATTGATCGCAGTGTCTCCAGGAACGGCATTCAAGGAGCCAGGAACTTTTCTCCCTACACTGTCCATTGAGTTGTCCTCAAAACCAATCTACATCCTGCTATATCTCCCACATGGAAAGTGCCAGGAGGGAAAAGTGGGGATTATGTTTAGACTTTCTCGGAACTGCTTCAAATCAACTAGATATCTTTGTGCTGTAAATCTCCCAACAGCCAAATGCAAATGCAGCAAACATCTCGCTGTATGTCCCACATCCAAAGTGCCAAGAGAGAGCTTGCTCTCCCTGTCTTTGAGTACTGTTTTCACTGTCCCGGTTACCTCTTTGCTAACATTCTCTTCAGAGCTGCAGTGAAACCAGGAACCACGTGGAGAAGGCACCCACACTGAAAGTGCCTGGAGGGAACATTGGGGCTTCTTCTCAGTGTCTCTGACATAGGGTTTCACTGTCCCGGGAAAGTCTCTGCAAACACCCTGCGGAGCGCAGTGCTCAATATACAGAGACTTTCTCGGAACTGCTTCAAATCAACTAGATATCTTTGTGCTGTAAATCTCCCAACAGCCAAACGCAAATGCAGCAAACATCTCGCTGTATGTCCCACATCCAAAGTGCCAAGAGAGAGCTTGCTCTCCCTGTCTTTGAGTACTGTTTTCACTGTCCCGATGAGCTCTTTGCTAACATTCTCTTCAGAGCTGCAGTGAAACCAGGAACCACGTGGAGAAGGCACCCACACTGAAAGTACCTGGAGGGAACATTGGGGCTTCTTCTCAGTGTCTCTGACCATAGGGTTTCACTGTCCCGGGAAAGTCTCTGCTAACACCCTGTAGAGCGCAGTGCCCAATATACAGAAATGTCTTGCGGTATCTCCTACAGGGAAAGTGCCAGGAGGGAATTGTCGAGCTTGTTCTCAGTGTCTCTGAGAATTGCTCTGATTATCCGTGTGACCTCTTTGCTAAGACTCTCCAGAGAGCCGTCCTCAAAACCAACACACATCTTGACATATCTCCCACATTGATCGCAGTGTCTCCAGGAACGGCATTCAAGGAGCCAGGAACTTTTCTCCCTACACTGTCCATTGAGTTGGCCTCAAAACCAATCTACATCCTGCTATATCTCCCACATGGAAAGTGCCAGGAGGGAAAAGTGGGGATTATGTTTAGACTTTCTCGGAACTGCTTCAAATCAACTAGATATCTTTGTGCTGTAAATCTCCCAACAGCCAAACGCAAATGCAGCAAACATCTCGCTGTATGTCCCACATCCAAAGTGCCAAGAGAGAGCTTGCTCTCCCTGTCTTTGAGTACTGTTTTCACTGTCCCGGTTACCTCTTTGCTAACATTCTCTTCAGAGCTGCAGTGAAACCAGGAACCACGTGGAGAAGGCACCCACACTGAAAGTGCCTGGAGGGAACATTGGGGCTTCTTCTCAGTGTCTCTGACATAGGGTTTCACTGTCCCGAGAAAGTCTCTGCTAACACCCTGCAGAGCGCAGTGCTCAATATACAGAGACTTTCTCGGAACTGCTTCAAATCAACTAGATATCTTTGTGCTGTAAATCTCCCAACAGCCAAACGCAAAAGCAGCAAACATCTCGCTGTATGTCCCACATCCAAAGTGCTAAGAGAGTAATGTAGGGCTTGCTCTCCCTGTCTTTGAGTACTGTTTTCACTGTCCCGATGAGCTCTTTGCTAACATTCTCTTCAGAGCTGCAGTGAAACCAGGAACCACGTGGAGAAGGCACCCACACTGAAAGTGCCTGGAGGGAACATTGGGGCTTGTTCTCAGTGTCTCTGACCATAGGGTTTCACTGTCCCGGGAAAGTCTCTGCTAACACCCTGCAGAGCGCAGTGCCCATAATACAGAAACGTCTTGCGGTATCTCCTACAGGGAAACTTTTCTCCCTACACTGTCCATGGAGTTGTCCTCAAAACCAATATACATCCTGCTATATCTCCCACATGGAAAGTGCCAGGAGGGAAAAGTGGGGATTATGTTTAGACTTTCTCGGAACTGCTTCAAATCAACTAGATATCTTTGTGCTGTAAATCTCCCAACAGCCAAACGCAAATGCAGCAAACATCTCGCTGTATGTCCCACATCCAAAGTGCCAAGAGAGAGCTTGCTCTCCCTGTCTTTGAGTACTGTTGTCACTGTCCCGGTTACCTCTTTGCTAACATTCTCTTCAGAGCTGCAGTGAAACCAGGAACCACGTGGAGAAGGCACCCACACTGAAAGTGCCTGGAGGGAACATTGGGGCTTCTTCTCAGTGTCTCTGACCATAGGGTTTCACTGTCCCGGGAAAGTCTCTGCTAACACCCTGCAGAGCGCAGTGCCCAATATACAGAAACGTCTTGCGGTATCTCCTACAGGGAAAGTGCCAGGAGGGAATTGTCGAGCTTGTTCTCAGTGTCTCTGAGAATTGCTCTGATTATCCGTGTGACCTCTTTGCTAAGACTCTCCAGAGAGCCGTCCTCAAAACCAACACACATCTTGACATATCTCCCACATTGATCGCAGTGTCTCCAGGAACGGCATTCAAGGAGCCAGGAACTTTTCTCCCTACACTGTCCATTGAGTTGTCCTCAAAACCAATCTACATCCTGCTATATCTCCCACATGGAAAGTGCCAGGAGGGAAAAGTGGGGATTATGTTTAGACTTTCTCGGAACTGCTTCAAATCAACTAGATATCTTTGTGCTGTAAATCTCCCAACAGCCAAACGCAAATGCAGCAAACATCTCGCTGTATGTCCCACATCCAAAGTGCCAAGAGAGAGCTTGCTCTCCCTGTCTTTGAGCACTGTTTTCACTGTCCCGGTTACCTCTTTGCTAACATTCTCTTCAGAGCTGCAGTGAAACCAGGAACCACGTGGAGAAGGCACCCACACTGAAAGTGCCCGGAGGGAACATTGGGGCTTCTTCTCAGTGTCTCTGACATAGGGTTTCACTGTCCCGGGAAAGTCTCTGCTAACACCCTGCAGAGCGCAGTGCTCAATATACAGAGACTTTCTCGGAACTGCTTCAAATCAACTAGATATCTTTGTGCTGTAAATCTCCCAACAGCCAAACGCAAGAGCAGCAAACATCTCGCTGTATGTCCCACATCCAAAGTGCTAAGAGAGTAATGTAGAGCTTGCTCTCCCTGTCTTTGAGTACTGTTTTCACTGTCCCGATGAGCTCTTTGCTAACATTCTCTTCAGAGCTGCAGTGAAACCAGGAACCACGTGGAGAAGGCACCCACACTGAAAGTGCCTGGAAGGAACATTGGGGCTTCTTCTCAGTGTCTCTGACCATAGGGTTTCACTGTCCCGGGAAAGTCTCTGCTAACACCCTGCAGAGCGCAGTGCCCAATATACAGAAACGTCTTGCGGTATCTCCTACAGGGAAACTTTTCTCCCTACACTGTCCATTGAGTTGTCCTCAAAACCAATATATATCCTGCTATATCTCCCACATGGAAAGTGCCAGGAGGGAAAAGTGGGGATTATGTTTAGACTTTCTCGGAACTGCTTCAAATCAACTAGATATCTTTGTGCTGTAAATCTCCCAACAGCCAAACGCAAATGCAGCAAACATCTCGCTGTATGTCCCACATCCAAAGTGCCAAGAGAGAGCTTGCTCTCCCTGTCTTTGAATACTGTTTTCACTGTCCCGATGACCTCTTTGCTAACATTCTCTTCAGAGCTGCAGTGAAACCAGGAACCACGTGGAGAAGGCACCCACACTGAAAGTGCCTGGAGGGAACATTGGGGCTTCTTCTCAGTGTCTCTGACCATAGGGTTTCACTGTCCCGGGAAAGTCTCTGCTAACACCCTGCAGAGCGCAGTGCCCAATATACAGAAACGTCTTGCGGTATCTCCTACAGGGAAAGTGCCAGGAGGGAATTGTCGAGCTTGTTCTCAGTGTCTCTGAGAATTGCTCTGATTATCCCTGTGACCTCTTTGCTAAGACTCTCCAGAGAGACGTCCTCAAAACCAACACACATCTTGACATATCTCCCACATTGATCGCAGTGTCTCCGGGAACGGCATTCAAGGACCCAGGAACTTTTCTCCCTACACTGTCCTTTGAGTTGTCCTCAAAACCAATCTACATCCTGCTATATCTCCCACATGGAAAGTGCCAGGAGGGAAAAGTGGGGATTATGTTTAGACTTTCTCGGAACTGCTTCAAATCAACTAGATATCTTTGTGCTGTAAATCTCCCAACAGCCAAACGCAAATGCAGCAAACATCTCGCTGTATGTCCCACATCCAAAGTGCCAAGAGAGAGCTTGCTCTCCCTGTCTTTGAGTACTGTTTTCACTGTCCCGGTTACCTCTTTGCTAACATTCTCTTCAGAGCTGCAGTGAAACCAGGAACCACGTGGAGAAGGCACCCACACTGAAAGTGCCTGGAGGGAACATTGGGGCTTCTTCTCAGTGTCTCTGACATAGGGTTTCACTGTCCCGGGAAAGTCTCTGCTAACACCCTGCAGAGCGCAGTGCTCAATATACAGAGACTTTCTCGGAACTGCTTCAAATCAACTAGATATCTTTGTGCTGTAAATCTCCCATCAGCCAAACGCAAAAGCAGCAAACATCTCGCTGTATGTCCCACATCCAAAGTGCTAAGAGAGTAATGTAGAGCTTGCTCTCCCTGTCTTTTGAGTACTGTTTTCACTGTCCCGATGAGCTCTTTGCTAACATTCTCTTCAGAGCTGCAGTGAAACCAGGAACCACGTGGAGAAGGCACCCACACTGAAAGTGCCTGGAGGGAACATTGGGGCTTCTTCTCAGTGTCTCTGACCATAGGGTTTCACTGTCCCGGGAAAGTCTCTGCTAACACCCTGTAGAGCGCAGTGCCCAATATACAGAAACGTCTTGCGGTATCTCCTACAGGGAAAGTGCCAGGAGGGAATTGTCGAGCTTGTTCTCAGTGTCTCTGAGAATTGCTCTGATTATCCGTGTGACCTCTTTGCTAAGACTCTCCAGAGAGACGTCCTCAAAACCAACACACATCTTGACATATCTCCCACATTGATCGCAGTGTCTCCAGGAACGGCATTCAAGGAGCCAGGAACTTTTCTCCCTACACTGTCCATTGAGTTGTCCTCAAAACCAATCTACATCCTGCTATATCTCCCACATGGAAAGTGCCAGGAGGGAAAAGTGGGGATTATGTTTAGACTTTCTCGGAACTGCTTCAAATCAACTAGATATCTTTGTGCTGTAAATCTCCCAACAGCCAAACGCAAATGCAGCAAACATCTCGCTGTATGTCCCACATCCAAAGTGCCAAGAGAGAGCTTGCTCTCCCTGTCTTTGAGTACTGTTTTCACTGTCCCGGTTACCTCTTTGCTAACATTCTCTTCAGAGCTGCAGTGAAACCAGGAACCACGTGGAGAAGGCACCCACACTGAAAGTGCCTGGAGGGAACATTGGGGCTTCTTCTCAGTGTCTCTGACATAGGGTTTCACTGTCCCGGGAAAGTCTCTGCTAACACCCTGTAGAGCGCAGTGCCCAATATACAGAAACGTCTTGCGGTATCTCCTACAGGGAAAGTGCCAGGAGGGAATTGTCGAGCTTCTTCTCAGTGTCTCTGAGAATTGCTCTGATTATCCGTGTGACCTCTTTGCTAAGACTCTCCAGAGAGCCGTCCTCAAAACCAACACACATCTTGACATATCTCCCACATTGATCGCAGTGTCTCCAGGAACGGCATTCAAGGAGCCAGGAACTTTTCTCCCTACACTGTCCATTGAGTTGTCCTCAAAACCAATCTACATCCTGCTATATCTCCCACATGGAAAGTGCCAGGAGGGAAAAGTGGGGATTATGTTTAGACTTTCTCGGAACTGCTTCAAATCAACTAGATATCTTTGTGCTGTAAATCTCCCAACAGCCAAACGCAAATGCAGCAAACATCTCGCTGTATGTCCCACATCCAAAGTGCCAAGAGAGAGCTTGCTCTCCCTGTCTTTGAGTACTGTTTTCACTGTCCCGGTTACCTCTTTGCTAACATTCTCTTCAGAGCTGCAGTGAAACCAGGAACCACGTGGAGAAGGCACCCACACTGAAAGTGCCTGGAGGGAACATTGGGGCTTCTTCTCAGTGTCTCTGACATAGGGTTTCACTGTCCCGGGAAAGTCTCTGCTAACACCCTGCAGAGCGCAGTGCTCAATATACAGAGACTTTCTCGGAACTGCTTCAAATCAACTAGATATCTTTGTGCTGTAAATCTCCCATCAGCCAAACGCAAAAGCAGCAAACATCTCGCTGTATGTGCCACATCCAAAGTGCTAAGAGAGTAATGTAGAGCTTGCTGTCCCTGTCTTTGAGTACTGTTTTCACTGTCCTGATGAGCTCTTTGCTAAGATTCTCTTCAGAGCTGCAGTGAAACCAGGAACCACGTGGAGAAGGCACCCACACTGAAAGTGCCTGGAGGGAACATTGGGGCTTCTTCTCAGTGTCTCTGACCATAGGGTTTCACTGTCCCGGGAAAGTCTCTGCTAACACCCTGCAGAGCGCAGTGCCCAATATACAGAAATGTCTTGCGGTATCTCCTACAGGGAAAGTGCCAGGAGGGAATTGTCGAGCTTGTTCTCAGTGTCTCTGAGAATTGCTCTGATTATCCATGTGACCTCTTTGCTAAGACTCTCCAGAGAGCCGTCCTCAAAACCAACACACATCTTGACATATCTCCCACATTGATCGCAGTTTCTCCAGGAACGGCATTCAAGGAGCCAGGAACTTTTCTCCCTACACTGTCCATTGAGTTGGCCTCAAAACCAATCTACATCCTGCTATATCTCCCACATGGAAAGTGCCAGGAGGGAAAAGTGGGGATTATGTTTAGACTTTCTCGGAACTGCTTCAAATCAACTAGATATCTTTGTGCTGTAAATCTCCCAACAGCCAAATGCAAATGCAGCAAACATCTCGCTGTATGTCCCACATCCAAAGTGCCAAGAGAGAGCTTGCTCTCCCTGTCTTTGAGTACTGTTTTCACTGTCCCGGTTACCTCTTTGCTAACATTCTCTTCAGAGCTGCAGTGAAACCAGGAACCACGTGGAGAAGGCACCCACACTGGAAGTGCCTGCAGGGAACATTGGGGCTTCTTCTCAGTGTCTCTGACCATAGGGTTTCACTGTCCCGGGAAAGTCTCTGCTAACACCCTGCAGAGCGCAGTGCCCAATATACAGAAACGTCTTGCGGTATCTCCTACAGGGAAAGTGCCAGGAGGGAATTGTCGAGCTTGTTCTCAGTGTCTCTGAGAATTGCTCTGATTATCCGTGTGACCTCTTTGCTAAGACTCTCCAGAGAGCCGTCCTCAAAATCAACACACATCTTGACATATCTCCCACATTGATCGCAGTGTCTCCAGGAACGGCATTCAAGGAGCCAGGAACTTTTCTCCCTACACTGTCCATTGAGTTGTCCTCAAAACCAATCTACATCCTGCTATATCTCCCACATGGAAAGTGCCAGGAGGGAAAAGTGGGGATTATGTTTAGACTTTCTCGGAACTGCTTCAAATCAACTAGATATCTTTGTGCTGTAAATCTCCCAACAGCCAAACGCAAACAGACCTGGGGGCTGCAGGCTTTCCTGCGCCTTCAGCCTCAAAACCACCCTTTCCCACTGGGCTCCGCGCCAGGCACAAAAATGTCCATATGTCTGGAGATTGGTCCCACACCCAAAGAGCCAGCAGGGAAAATTATGCCTTGCTCTAAAGCTCTTTGGGAACCGCTTGCGTAGCCCCACAGACCTGGGGGCTGCAGGCTTTCCTGCTGCCTTGAAACTCAAAACGACCCTTTCCAACGGGGCGTCGCGCCAGGCACAAAAATGGCCATATGTCTGGAGATTGGTCCCACGCCCAAAGAGCCAGCAGGCAAAACTATGCCTTGCTCTAAAGCTCTTTGGGAACTGCTTGTGTAGCCCCATAGACCTGGGGGCTGCAGGCTTTCCTGCGCCTTAAGCCTCAAAACCACCCTTTCCCACTGGGCTCCGCGCCAGGCACAAAAATGGCCATATGTCTGGAGATTGGTCCCACGCCCAAAGAGCCAGCAGGGAAAACTATGCCTTGTTCTAAAGCTCTTTGGGAACTGCTTGCGTAGCCCCACAGACCTGGGGGCTGCAGGCTTTCCTGCTGCCTTCAGCCTCAAAACCACCCTTTCCCACTTGGCGCCGCGCCAGGCACAAAAATGGCCATATGTCTGGAGATTGGTCCCACGCCCAAAGAGCCAGCAGGGAAAATTAAGCCTTGCTCTAAAACTCTTTGGAAACCGCTTCTGTAGCCGCATAGACCTGGGGCCTGCAGGCTTTCCTGCGCCTTAAGCCTCAAAACCACCCTTTCCCACTTGGCGCCGCGCCAGGCACAAAAATGGCCATATGTCTGGGGATTGGTTCCACGCCCAAAGAGCCATCAGGGAAAACTATGCCTTGCTCTAAAGCTCTTTGGGAACCGCTTGCGTAGCCCCACAGACCTGGGGGCTGCAGGCTTTCCTGCTGCCTTCAGCCTCAAAACCACCCTTTCCCACTTGGTGCCGCGCCAGGCCCAAAAATGGCCATATGTCTGGAGATTGGTCCCACGCCCAAAGAGCCAGCAGGGAAAATTATGCTTTCTTCTAAAGCTCTTTGGGAACCTCTTGCGTAGCCCCATAGAACTGGGGGCTGCAGGCTTTCATGCGCCTTCGGCCTCCAAACAACCCTTTCCCACGTGGCGCCGCGCCAGGCACAAAAATGGCCATATGTCTGGAGATTGGTCCCACGCCCAAAGAGCCAGCAGGGAAAATTATGCCTTGCTCTAAAGCTCTTTGGGAACCGCTTCCGTAGCCCCATAGACCTGGGGGCTGCAGGCTTTCCTGCGCCTTAAGCCTCAAAACCACCCTTTCCCACTTGGCGCCGCGCCGGCACAAAAATGGCCATACGTCTGGAGATTGGCCCCACGCCCAAAGAGCCAGCAGGGAAAACTATGCCTTGTTCTAAAGCTCTTTGGGAACCGCTTGCGTAGCCCCATAGACCTGGGGCCTGCAGGCTTACCTGCTGACTTCAGCCTCTAAACCACCCTTTCCCACTTTGCGCCGCGCCAGGCACAAAAATGGGCATATGTCTGGGGATTGGTCCCACGCCCAAAGAGCCAGCAGGGAAAATTATGCCTTGCTCTAAAGCTCTTTGGGAACCGCTTGCGTAGCCCCATAGACCTGGGGCCTGCAGGCTTACCTGCTGACTTCAGCCTCAAAACCACCCTTTCCCACTTGGCGCCGCGCCAGGCACAAAAATGGCCATATGTCTGGAGATTGGCCCCACGCCCAAAGAGCCAGCAGGGAAAATTATGCCTTGCTCTAAAGCTCTTTGGGAACTGCTTGCGTATCCCCACAGACCTGGGGCCTGCAGGCTTTCCTGCTGCCTTCAGCCTCAAAACCACCCTTTCCCACTTGGCGCCGCGCCAGGCACAAAAATGGCCATATGTCTGGGGATTGGTCCCACGCCCAAAGAGCCAGCAGGGAAAACTATGCCGTGTTCTAAAGCTCTTTGGGAACCGCTTGCGTAGCCCCATAGACCTGGGGGCTGCAGGCTTTCCTGAGCCTTAAGCCTCAAAACCACCCTTTCCCACGTGGCGCCGCGCCAGGCCCAAAAATGGCCATATGTCTGGAGATTGGCCCCACGCCCAAAGAGCCAGCAGGGAAAACTATGCCTTGCTCTAAAGCTCTTTGGGAACCGCTTGCGTAGCCCCACAGACCTGGGGGCTGCAGGCTTTCCTGCTGCCTTCAGCCTCAAAACCACCCTTTCCCACTTGGCGCCGCGCCAGGCACAAAAATGGCCATATGTCTGGAGATTGCTCCCACGCCCAAAGAGCCAGCAGGGAAAATTATGCCTTGCTCTAAAGCTCTTTGGGAACCGCTTGCGTAGCCCCACAGACCTGGGGGCTGCAGGCTTTCCTGCTGCCTTCAGCCTCAAAACCACCCTTTCCCACTTGGCGCCGCGCCAGGCACAAAAATGGCCATATGTCTGGAGATTGGTCCCACGCCCAAAGAGCCAGCAGGGAAAACTATGCCTTGTTCTAAAGCTCTTTGGGAACCGCTTGCGTAGCCCCGCAGATGTGGGGTTGCAGGCTTTCCTGCTGCCTTTAAACTCAAAACCAGCCTTTCCCACGTGGCGCCGCGCCAGGCACAAAAATGGCCATATGTCTGGAGATTGGTCCCATGCCCAAAGAGCCAGCAGGGAAAACTATGCCTTGCTCTAAAGCTCTTTGGGAACCGCTTGCATAGCCCCACAGACCTGGGGACTGCAGGCTTTCCTGCTGCCTTAAGCCTCAAAACCACCCTTTCCCACTTGGCGCCGCGCCAGGCACAAAAATGGCCATATGTCTGGGGATTGGTCCCACGCCCAAAGAGCCAGCAGGGAAAACTATGCCTTGTTCTAAAGCTCTTTGGGAACCGCTTGCGTAGCCCCATAGACCTGGGGGCTGCAGGCTTTCCTGCGCCTTAAGCCTCAAAACCACCCTTTCCCACTTGGCGCCGCGCCGGCACAAAAATGGCCATACGTCTGGAGATTGGCCCCACGCCCAAAGAGCCAGCAGGGAAAACTATGCCTTGTTCTAAAGCTCTTTGGGAACCGCTTGCGTAGCCCCATAGACCTGGGGCCTGCAGGCTTACCTGCTGACTTCAGCCTCTAAACCACCCTTTCCCACTTTGCGCCGCGCCAGGCACAAAAATGGCCATATGTCTGGGGATTGGTCCCACGCCCAAAGAGCCAGCAGGGAAAATTATGCCTTGCTCTAAAGCTCTTTGGGAACCGCTTGCGTAGCCCCATAGACCTGGGGCCTGCAGGCTTACCTGCTGACTTCAGCCTCAAAACCACCCTTTCCCACTTGGCGCCGCGCCAGGCACAAAAATGGCCATATGTCTGGAGATTGGCCCCACGCCCAAAGAGCCAGCAGGGAAAATTATGCCTTGCTCTAAAGCTCTTTGGGAACTGCTTGCGTATCCCCACAGACCTGGGGCCTGCAGGCTTTCCTGCTGCCTTCAGCCTCAAAACCACCCTTTCCCACTTGGCGCCGCGCCAGGCACAAAAATGGCCATATGTCTGGGGATTGGTCCCACGCCCAAAGAGCCAGCAGGGAAAACTATGCCGTGTTCTAAAGCTCTTTGGGAACCGCTTGCGTAGCCCCATAGACCTGGGGGCTGCAGGCTTTCCTGAGCCTTAAGCCTCAAAACCACCCTTTCCCACGTGGCGCCGCGCCAGGCCCAAAAATGGCCATATGTCTGGAGATTGGCCCCACGCCCAAAGAGCCAGCAGGGAAAACTATGCCTTGTTCTAAAGCTCTTTGGGAACCGCTTGCGTAGCCCCACAGACCTGGGGGCTGCAGGCTTTCCTGCTGCCTTCAGCCTCAAAACCACCCTTTCCCACTTGGCGCCGCGCCAGGCACAAAAATGGCCATATGTCTGGAGATTGCTCCCACGCCCAAAGAGCCAGCAGGGAAAATTATGCCTTGCTCTAAAGCTCTTTGGGAACCGCTTGCGTAGCCCCACAGACCTGGGGGCTGCAGGCTTTCCTGCTGCCTTCAGCCTCAAAACCACCCTTTCCCACTTGGCGCCGCGCCAGGCACAAAAATGGCCATATGTCTGGAGATTGGTCCCACGCCCAAAGAGCCAGCAGGGAAAACTATGCCTTGTTCTAAAGCTCTTTGGGAACCGCTTGCGTAGCCCCGCAGATGTGGGGTTGCAGGCTTTCCTGCTGCCTTTAAACTCAAAACCAGCCTTTCCCACGTGGCGCCGCGCCAGGCACAAAAATGGCCATATGTCTGGAGATTGGTCCCACGCCCAAAGAGCCAGCAGGGAAAACTATGCCTTGTTCTAAAGCTCTTTGGGAACCGCTTGCGTAGCCCCATAGACCTGGGGGCTGCAGGCTTTCCTGCGCCTTAAGCCTCAAAACCACCCTTTCCCACTTGGCGCCGCGCCAGGCACAAAAATGGCCATATGTCTGGAGATTGGCCCCACGCCCAAAGAGCCAGCAGGGAAAATTATGCCTTGCTCTAAAGCTCTTTGGGAACAGCTTGCGTAGCCCCACAGACCTGGGGGCTGCAGGCTTTCCTGCTGCCTTCAGCCTCAAAACCACCCTTTCCCACTTGGCGCCGCGCCCGCACAGAAATGGCCATATGTCTGGAGACTGGTCCCACGCCCAAAGAGCCAGCAGGGAAAACTATGCCTTGTTCTAAAGCTCTTTGGGAACCGCTTGCGTAGCCCCATAGACCTGGGGGCTGCAGGCTTTCCTGCGCCTTAAGCCTCAAAACCACCCTTTCCCACTTGGCGCCGCGCCAGGCACAAAAATGGCCATATGTCTGGAGATTGGCCCCACGCCCAAAGAGCCAGCAGGGAAAATTATGCCTTGCTCTAAAGCTCTTTGGGAACAGCTTGCGTAGCCCCACAGACCTGGGGGCTGCAGGCTTTCCTGCTGCCTTCAGCCTCAAAACCACCCTTTCCCACTTGGCGCCGCGCCCGCACAGAAATGGCCATATGTCTGGAGACTGGTCCCACGCCCAAAGAGCCAGCAGGGAAAACTATGCCTTGTTCTAAAGCTCTTTGGGAACCGCTTGCGTAGATTCACAGACCTGGGGCCTGCAGGCTTTCCTGCTGCCTTCAGCCTCAAAACCACCCTTTCCCACTTGGCGCCGCGCCGGCACAGAAATGGCCATATGTCTGGAGATTGGTCCCACGCCCAAAGAGCCAGCAGGTAAAACTATGACTTGTTCTAAAGCTCTTTGGGAACCGCTTGCGTAGCCCCACAGACGTGGGGGCTGCAGGCTTTCCTGCTGCCTTTAACCTCAAAACCACCCTTTCCCACTTGGCGCCGCGCCAGGCCCAAAAATGGCCATATGTCTGAGATTGGTCCCACGCCCAAAGAGCCAGCAGGGAAAACTATGCCTTGCTCTAAAGGTATTTGGGAACCGCTTGCGTAGCCCCACAGACCTGGGGGCTGCAGGCTTTCCTGCTGCCTTCAGCCTCAAAACCACCCTTTCCCATTTGGCGCCGCGCCAGGCCCAAAAATGGCCATATGTCTGGAGATTGGTCCCACGCCCAAAGAGCCAGCAGGGAAAATTATGCCTTGTTCTAAAGCTCTTTGGGAACCGCTTGCGTAGCCCCATAGACCTGGGGCCTGCAGGCTTTCCTGCGCCTTAAGCCTCAAAACCACCCTTTCCCACTGGGCTCCGCGCCAGGCACAAAAATGGCCATATGTCTGGAGATTGGTCCCACGCCCAAAGAGCCAGCAGGGAAAATTATGCCTTGCTCTAAAGCTCTTTGGGAACCGCTTGCGTAGCCCCACAGACCTGGGGCCTGCAGGCTTACCTGCTGCTTTCAGCCTCAAAACCACCCTTTCCCACTTGGCGCCGCGCCAGGCACAAAAATGGCCATATGTCTGGAGATTGGTCCCACGCCCAAAGAGCCAGCAGGGAAAATTATGCCTTGCTCTAAAGCTCTTTGGGAACCGCTTGCGTAGCCCCACAGACCTGGGGGCTGCAGGCTTTCCTGCTGCCTTCAGCCTCAAAACCACCCTTTCCAACTTGGCGCCGCGCCAGGCACAAAAATGGCCATATGTCTGGAGATTGGTCCCACGCCCAAAGAGCCAGCAGGGAAAACTATGCCTTGTTCTAAAGCTCTTTGGGAACCGCTTGCGTAGCCCCACAGACCTGGGGGCTGCAGGCTTTCTTGCTTCCTTTAAACTCAAAACCACCCTTTCCCACTGGGCTCCCCGCAGGCCCAAAAATGGCCATATGTCTGGAGATTGGTCCCACGCCCAAAGAGCCAGCAGGGAAAATTATGCCTTGCTCTAAAGCTATTAGGGAACCGCTTGCGTAGCCCCACAGACCTGGGGCCTGCAGGCTTTCCTGCTGCCTTCAGCCTCAAAACCACCCTTTCCCACTTGGCGCCGCGCCAGGCACAAAAATGGCCATATGTCTGGAGATTTGTCCCACGCCCAAAGAGCCAGCAGGGAAAATTATGCCTTGCTCTAAAGCTCTTTGGGAACCGCTTGCATAGCCCCACAGACCTGGGGGCTGCAGGCTTTCCTGCTGCCTTAAGCCTCAAAGCCACCCTTTCCCACTTGGCGCCGCGCCAGGCCCAAAAATGGCCATATGTCTGGAGATTGGCCCCACGCCCAAAGAGCCAGCAGGGAAAATTATGCCTTGCTCTAAAGCTCTTTGGGAACAGCTTGCGTAGCCCCACAGACCTGGGGGCTGCAGGCTTTCCTGCTGCCTTCAGCCTCAAATCCACCCTTTCCCACTTGGCGCCGCGCCCGCACAGAAATGGCCATATGTCTGGAGACTGGTCCCACGCCCAAAGAGCCAGCAGGGAAAACTATGCCTTGTTCTAAAGCTCTTTGGGAACCGCTTGCGTAGATTCACAGACCTGGGGGCTGCAGGCTTTCCTGCTGCCTTCAGCCTCAAAACCACCCTTTCCCACTTGGCGCCGCGCCGGCACAGAAATGGCCATATGTCTGGAGATTGGTCCCCCGCCCAAAGAGCCAGGAGGTAAAACTATGACTTGTTCTAAAGCTCTTTGGGAACCGCTTGCGTAGCCCCACAGACGTGGGGGCTGCAGGCTTTCCTGCTGCCTTTAACCTCAAAACCACCCTTTCCCACTTGGCGCCGCGCCAGGCCCAAAAATGGCCATATGTCTGAGATTGGTCCCACGCCCAAAGAGCCAGCAGGGAAAACTATGCCTTGCTCTAAAGCTATTTGGGAACTGCTTGCGTAGCCCCACAGACCTGGGGGCTGCAGGCTTTCCTGCTGCCTTCAGCCTCAAAACCACCCTTTCCCACTTGGCGCCGCGCCAGGCCCAAAAATGGCCATATGTCTGGAGATTGGTCCCACGCCCAAAGAGCCAGCAGGGAAAATTATGCCTTGTTCTAAAGCTCTTTGGGAACCGCTTGCGTAGCCCCATAGACCTGGGGCCTGCAGGCTTTCCTGCGCCTTAAGCCTCAAAACCACCCTTTCCCACTGGGCTCCGCGCCAGGCACAAAAATGGCCATATGTCTGGAGATTGGTCCCACGCCCAAAGAGCCAGCAGGGAAAATTATGCCTTGCTCTAAAGCTCTTTGGGAACCGCTTGCATAGCCCCACAGACCTGGGGCCTGCAGGCTTACCTGCTGCTTTCAGCCTCAAAACCACCCTTTCCCACTTGGCGCCGCGCCAGGCACAAAAATGGCCATATGTCTGGAGATTGGTCCCACGCCCAAAGAGCCAGCAGGGAAAATTATGCCTTGCTCTAAAGCTCTTTGGGAACCGCTTGCGTAGCCCCACAGACCTGGGGGCTGCAGGCTTTCCTGCTGCCTTCAGCCTCAAAACCACCCTTTCCCACTTGGCGCCGCGCCAGGCACAAAAATGGCCATATGTCTGGAGATTGGTCCCACGCCCAAAGAGCCAGCAGGGAAAACTATGCCTTGTTCTAAAGCTCTTTGGGAACCGCTTGCGTAGCCCCACAGACGTGGGGGCTGCAGGCTTTCTTGCTTCCTTTAAACTCAAAACCACCCTTTCCCGCTGGGCTCCCCGCCAGGCCCAAAAATGGCCATATGTCTGGAGATTGGTCCCACGCCCAAAGAGCCAGCAGGGAAAACTATGACTTGTTCTAAAGCTCTTTGGGAACCGCTTGCGTATCCCCACAGACCTGGGGCCTGCAGGCTTTCCTGCTGCCTTCAGCCTCAAAACCACCCTTTCCCACTGGGCGCCGCGCCAGGCACAAAAATGGCCATATGTCTGGAGATTTGTCCCACGCCCAAAGAGCCAGCAGGGAAAATTATGCCTTGCTCTAAAGCTCTTTGGGAACCGCTTGCATAGCCCCACAGACCTGGGGGCTGCAGGCTTTCCTGCTGCCTTAAGCCTCAAAGCCACCCTTTCCCACTTGGTGCCGCGCCTCGCACAAAAATGGCCATATGTCTGGAGATTGGTCCCACGCCCAAAGAGCCAGCAGGGAAAACTATGCCTTGTTCTAAAGCTCTTTGGGAACCGCTTGCGTAGCCCCATAGACCTGGGGGCTGCAGGCTTTCCTGCTGCCTTTAAACTCAAAACCACCCTTTCTGACGTGGCACCGCGCCAGGCCCAAAAATGGCCATATGTCTGGAGATTGGTCCCACGCCCAAAGAGCCAGCAGGGAAAATTATGCCTTGCTCTAAAGCTCTTTGGGAACCGCTTGCATAGCCCCATAGACCTGGGGCCTGCAGGCTTTCCTGCGCCTTAAGCCTCAAAACCACCCTTCCCCACTGGGCTCCGCGCCAGGCACAAAAATGGCCATATGTCTGGAGATTGGTCCCACGCCCAAAGAGCCAGCAGGGAAAATTATGCCTTGCTCTAAAGCTCTTTGGGAACCGATGGCGTAGCCCCACAGACCTGGGGCCTGCAGGCTTACCTGCTGCTTTCAGCCTCAAAACCACCCTTTCCCGCTTGGCGCCGCGCCAGGCCCAAAAATGGCCATATGTCTGGAGATTGGTCCCACGCCCAAAGAGCCAGCAGGGAAAATTATGCCTTGCTCTAAAGCTCTTTGGGAACCGATGGCGTAGCCCCACAGACCTGGGGGCTGCAGGCTTTCCTGCTGCCTTCAGCCTCAAAACCACCCTTTCCCACTTGGCGCCGCGCCAGGCCCAAAAATGGCCATATGTCTGGAGATTGGCCCCACGCCCAAAGAGCCAGCAGGGAAAATTATGCCTTGCTCTAAAGCTCTTTGGGAACCGATGGCGTAGCCCCACATACCTGGGGGCTGCAGGCTTTCCTGCTGCCTTCAGCCTCACAACCACCCTTTCCCACTTGGCGCTGCGCCAGGCCCAAAAATGGCCATATGTCTGGAGATTGGTCCCACGCCCAAAGAGCCAGCAGGGAAAACTATGCCTTGTTCTAAAGCTCTTTGGGAACTGCTTGCGTAGCCCCATAGACCTGGGGGCTGCAGGCTTTCCTGCGCCTTAAGCCTCAAAACCACCCTTTCCCACGTGGCGCCGCGCTAGGCACAAAAATCGCCATATCTCTGGAGATTGGCCCCACGCCCAAAGAGCCAGCAGGGAAAACTATGCCTTGCTCTAAAGCTCTTTGGGAGCCGCTTGCATAGCCCCACAGACCTGGGGGCTGCAGGCTTTCCTGCTGCCTTAAGCCTCAAAGCCACCCTTTCCCACTTGGTGCCGCGCCTCGCACAAAAATGGCCATATGTCTGGAGATTGGTCCCACGCCCAAAGAGCCAGCAGGGAAAACTATGCCTTGTTCTAAAGCTCTTTGGGAACCGCTTGCGTAGCCCCACAAACCTGTGGGCTGCAGGGTTTCCTGCTGCCTTTAAACTCAAAACCACCCTTTCCCACGTGGCGCCGCGCCAGGCACAAAAATGGCCATATGTCTGGAGATTGGTCCCACGCCCAAAGAGCCAGCAGGGAAAATTATGCCTTGCTCTAAAGCTCTTTGGGAACCGCTTGCGTAGCCCCACAGACCTGGGGCCTGCAGGCTTACCTGCTGCTTTCAGCCTCAAAACCACCCTTTCCCACTTGGCGCCGCGCCAGGCACAAAAATGGCCATATGTCTGGAGATTGGTCCCACGCCCAAAGAGCCAGCAGGGAAAATTATGCCTTGTTCTAAAGCTCTTTGGGAACCGCTTGCGTAGCCCCACAGACCTGGGGACTGCAGGCTTTCCTGCTGCCTTCAGCCTCAAAACCACCCTTTCCAACTTGGCGCCGCGCCAGGCACAAAAATGGCCATATGTCTGGAGATTGGTCCCACGCCCAAAGAGCCAGCAGGGAAAACTATGCCTTGTTCTAAAGCTCTTTGGGAACCGCTTGCGTAGCCCCACAGACGTGGGGGCTGCAGGCTTTCTTGCTTCCTTTAAACTCAAAACCACCCTTTCCCACTGGGCTCCCCGCCAGGCCCAAAAATGGCCATATGTCTGGAGATTGGTCCCACGCCCAAAGAGCCAGCAGGGAAAATTATGCCTTGCTCTAAAGCTCTTTGGGAACCGCTTGCGTATCCCCACAGACCTGGGGCCTGCAGGCTTTCCTGCTGCCTTCAGCCTCAAAACCACCCTTTCCCACTTGGCGCCGCGCCAGGCACAAAAATGGCCATATGTCTGGAGATTTGTCCCACGCCCAAAGAGCCAGCAGGGAAAATTATGCCTTGCTCTAAAGCTCTTTGGGAACCGCTTGCATAGCCCCACAGACCTGGGGGCTGCAGGCTTTCCTGCTGCCTTAAGCCTCAAAACCACCCTTTCCCACTTGGTGCCGCGCCTCGCACAAAAATGGCCATATGTCTGGAGATTGGTCCCACGCCCAAAGAGCCAGCAGGGAAAACTATGCCTTGTTCTAAAGCTCTTTGGGAACCGCTTGCGTAGCCCCATAGACCTGGGGGCTGCAGGCTTTCCTGCTGCCTTTAAACTCAAAACCACCCTTTCCCACGTGGCACCGCGCCAGGCCCAAAAATGGCCATATGTCTGGAGATTGGTCCCACGCCCAAAGAGCCAGCAGGGAAAACTATGCCTTGTTCTAAAGCTCTTTGGGAACCGCTTGCATAGCCCCACAGACCTGGGGACTGCAGGCTTTCCTGCTGCCTTAAGCCTCAAAACCACCCTTTCCCACTTGGCGCCGCGCCAGGCCCAAAAATGGCCATATGTCTGGAGATTGGTCCCACGCCCAAAGAGCCAGCAGGGAAAACTATGACTTGTTCTAAAGCTCTTTGGGAACCGCTTGCCTAGCCCCACAGACGTGGGGGCTGCAGGCTTTCCTGCTGCCTTTAACCTCAAAACCACCCTTTCCCACTTGGCGCCGCGCCAGGCCCAAAAATGGCCATATGTCTGGAGATTGGTCCCACGCCCAAAGAGCCAGCAGGGAAAACTATGCCTTGCTCTAAAGCTATTTGGGAACTGCTTGCGTAGCCCCACAACCTGGGGCCTGCAGGCTTTCCTGCTGCCTTCAGCCTCAAAACCACCCTTTCCCACGTGGCGCCGCGCCAGGCCCAAAAATGGCCATATGTCTGGAGATTGGTCCCACGCCCAAAGAGCCAGCAGGGAAAATTATGCCTTGTTCTAAAGCTCTTTGGGAACCGCTTGCATAGCCCCATAGACCTGGGGCCTGCAGGCTTTCCTGCTGCCTTAAGCCTCAAAACCACCCTTTCCCACTGGGCTCCGCGCCAGGCACAAAAATGGCCATATGTCTGGAGATTGGTCCCACGCCCAAAGAGCCAGCAGGGAAAATTATGCCTTGCTCTAAAGCTCTTTGGTAACCGATGGCGTAGCCCCACAGACCTGGGGCCTGCAGGCTTTCCTGCTGCTTTCAGCCTCAAAACCACCCTTTCCCACTTGGCGCCGCGCCAGGCCCAAAAATGGCCATATGTCTGGAGATTGGCCCCACGCCCAAAGAGCCAGCAGGGAAAATTATGCCTTGCTCTAAAGCTCTTTGGGAACAGCTTGCGTAGCCCCACAGACCTGGGGGCTGCAGGCTTTCCTGCTGCCTTCAGCCTCAAAACCACCCTTTCCCACTGGGCGCCGCGCCAGGCACAATAATGGCCATATGTCTGGAGATTGGTCCCACGCCCAAAGAGCCAGCAGGGAAAACTATGCCTTGTTCTAAAGCTCTTTGGGAACCGCTTGTGTAGCCCCACAGACGTGGGGGCTGCAGGCTTTCCTGCTGCCTTTAAACTCAAAACCACCCTTTCCCACTTGGCGCCGCACCCGCACAGAAATGGCCATATGTCTGGAGACTGGTCCCACGCCCAAAGAGCCAGCAGGGAAAACTATGCCTTGTTCTAAAGCTCTTTGGGAACCGCTTGCGTAGATTCACAGACGTGGGGGCTGCAGGCTTTCCTGCTGCCTTCAGCCTCAAAACCACCCTTTCCCACTTGGCGCCGCGCCGGCACAGAAATGGCCATATGTCTGGAGATTGGTCCCACGCCCAAAGAGCCAGCAGGTAAAACTATGACTTGTTCTAAAGCTCTTTGGGAACCGCTTGCGTAGCCCCACAGACGTGGGGGCTGCAGGCTTTCCTGCTGCCTTGAACCTCAAAACCACCCTTTCCCACTTGGCGCCGCGCCAGGCACAAAAATGGCCATATGTCTGGAGATTGGTCCCACGCCCAAAGAGCCAGCAGGTAAAACTATGCCTTGCTCTAAAGCTCTTTGGGAACTGCTTGCGTAGCCCCACAGACCTGGGGGCTGCAGGCTTTCCTGCTGCCTTCAGCCTCAAAACCACCCTTTCCCACTTGGCGCCGCGCCAGGCCCAAAAATGGCCATATGTCTGGAGATTGGTCCCACGCCCAAAGAGCCAGCAGGGAAAATTATGCCTTGTTCTAAAGCTATTTGGGAACCGCTTGCGTAGCCCCATAGACCTGGGGCCTGCAGGCTTTCCTGCGCCTTAAGCCTCAAAACCACCCTTTCTCACTGGGCTCCGCGCCAGGCCCAAAAATGGCCATATGTCTGGAGATTGGTCCCACGCCCAAAGAGCCAGCAGGGAAAATTATGCCTTGCTCTAAAGCTCTTTGGGAACCGCTTGCGTAGCCCCACAGACCTGGGGCCTGCAGGCTTACCTGCTGCTTTCAGCCTCAAAACCACCCTTTCCCACTTGGCGCCGCGCCAGGCACAAAAATGGCCATATGTCTGGAGATTGGTCCCACGCCCAAAGAGCCAGCAGGGAAAATTATGCCTTGCTCTAAAGCTCTTTGGGAACCGGTTGCGTAGCCCCACAGACCTGGGGGCTGCAGGCTTTCCTGCTGCCTTCAGCCTCAAAACCACCCTTTCCAACTTGGCGCCGCGCCAGGCACAAAAATGGCCATATGTCTGGAGATTGGTCCCACGCCCAAAGAGCCAGCAGGGAAAACTATGCCTTGTTGTAAAGCTCTTTGGGAACCGCTTGCGTAGCCCCACAGACGTGGGGGCTGCAGGCTTTCTTGCTTCCTTTAAACTCAAAACCACCCTTTCTCACTTGGCGCCGCGCCAGGACCAAAAATGGCCATATGTCTGGAGATTGGTCCCACGCCCAAAGAGCCAGCAGGGAAAATTTTGCCTTGCTCTAAAGCTCTTTGGGAACCGCTTGCGTATCCCCACAGACCTGGGGCCTGCAGGCTTTCCTGCTGCCTTCAGCCTCAAAACCACCCTTTCCCACTTGGCGCCGCGCCAGGCACAAAAATGGCCATATGTCTGGAGATTGGTCCCCCGCCCAAAGAGCCAGCAGGGAAAACTATGCCTTGTTCTAAAGCTCTTTGGGAACCGCTTGCGTAGCCCCACAGATGTGGGGTTGCAGGCTTTCCTGCTGCCTTTAAACTCAAAACCACCCTTTCCCACTTGGCGCCGCGCCAGGCACAAAAATGGCCATATGTCTGGAGATTGGCCCCACGCCCAAAGAGCCAGCAGGGAAAATTATGCCTTGCTCTAAAGCTCTTTGGGAACCGCTTGCATAGCCCCACAGACCTGGGGACTGCAGGCTTTCCTGCTGCCTTAAGCCTCAAAGCCACCCTTTCCCACTTGGTGCCGCGCCTCGCACAAAAATGGCCATATGTCTGGAGATTGGTCCCACGCCCAAAGAGCCAGCAGGGAAAACTATGACTTGTTCTAAAGCTCTTTGGGAACCGCTTGCGTAGCCCCACAGACGTGGGGGCTGCAGGCTTTCCTGCTGCCTTTAAACTCAAAACCACCCTTTCCCACGTGGCGCCGCGCCAGGCACAAAAATGGCCATATGTCTGGAGATTGGTCCCACGCCCAAAGAGCCAGCAGGGAAAACTATGCCTTGCTCTAAAGCTCTTTGGGAACCGCTTGCATAGCCCCACAGACCTGGGGACTGCAGGCTTTCCTGCTGCCTTCAGCCTCAAAACCACCCTTTCCCACTTGGCGCCGCGCCAGGCCCAAAAATGGCCATATGTCTGGAGATTGGCCCCACGCCCAAAGAGCCAGCAGGGAAAATTATGCCTTGCTCTAAAGCTCTTTGGGAACAGCTTGCGTAGCCGCATAGACCTGGGGGCTGCAGGCTTTCCTGCTGCCTTCAGCCTCAAAACCACCCTTTCCCACTTGGCGCCGCGCCAGGCACAAAAATGGCCATATGTCTGGAGATTGGTCCCACGCCCAAAGAGCCAGCAGGGAAAACTATGCCTTGTTCTAAAGCTCTTTGGGAACCGCTTGCGTAGCCCCACAGACGTGGGGGCTGCAGGCTTTCCTGCTGCCTTTAACCTCAAAACCACCCTTTCCCACTTGGCGCCGCGCCCGCACAGAAATGGCCATATGTCTGGAGACTGGTCCCACGCCCAAAGAGCCAGCAGGGAAAACTATGCCTTGTTCTAAAGCTCTTTGGGAACCGCTTGCGTAGATTCACAGACGTGGGGGCTGCACGCTTTCCTGCTGCCTTCAGCCTCAAAACCACCCTTTCCCACTTGGCGCCGCGCCGGCACAGAAATTGCCATATGTCTGGAGATTGGTCCCACGCCCAAAGAGCCAGCAGGTAAAACTATGACTTGTTCTAAAGCTCTTTGGGAACCGCTTGCGTAGCCCCACCGACGTGGGGGCTGCAGGCTTTCCTGCTGCCTTTAACCTCAAAACCACCCTTTCCCACTTGGCGCCGCGCCAGGCCCAAAAATGGCCATATGTCTGGAGATTGGTCCCACGCCCAAAGAGCCAGCAGGGAAAATTATGCCTTGTTCTAAAGCTCTTTGGGAACCGCTTGCGTAGCCCCATAGACCTGGGGCCTGCAGGCTTTCCTGCGCCTTAAGCCTCAAAACCACCCTTTCCCACTGGGCTCCGCGCCAGGCACAAAAATGGCCATATGTCTGGAGATTGGTCCCACGCCCAAAGAGCCAGCAGGGAAAACTATGCCTTGCTCTAAAGCTCTTTGGGAACCGCTTGCGTAGCCCCACAGACCTGGGGCCTGCAGGCTTTCCTGCTGCTTTCAGCCTCAAAACCACCCTTTCCCACTTGGCGCCGCGCCAGGCACAAAAATGGCCATATGTCTGGAGATTGGTCCCACGCCCAAAGAGCCAGCAGGGAAAATTATGCCTTGCTCTAAAGCTCTTTGGGAACCGCTTGCGTAGCCCCACAGACCTGGGGGCTGCAGGCTTTCTTGCTTCCTTTAAACTCAAAACCACCCTTTCTCACTTGGCGCCGCGCCAGGCCCAAAAATGGCCATATGTCTGGAGATTGGTCCCGCGCCCAAAGAGCCAGCAGGGAAAATTATGCCTTGCTCTAAAGCTCTTTGGGAACCGCTTGCGTATCCCCACAGACCTGGGGGCTGCAGGCTTTCCTGCTGCCTTCAGCCTCAAAACCACCCTTTCCCACTTGGCGCCGCGCCAGGCACAAAAATGGCCATATGTCTGGAGATTGGTCCCACGCCCAAAGAGCCAGCAGGGAAAACTATGCCTTGTTCTAAAGCTCTTTGGGAACCGCTTGCGTAGCGCCACAGACGTGGGGGCTGCAGGCTTTCCTGCTGCCTTCAGCCTCAAAACCACCCTTTCCCACTTGGCGCCGCGCCAGGCCCAAAAATGGCCATATGTCTGGAGATTGGTCCCACGCCCAAAGAGCCAGCAGGGAAAATTATGCCTTGTTCTAAAGCTCTTTGGGAACCGCTTGCGTAGCCCCACAGACGTGGGGGCTGCAGGCTTTCCTGCTGCCTTTAAACTCAAAACCACCCTTTCCCACGTGGCGCCGCGCCAGGCACAAAAATGGCCATATGTCTGGAGATTGGTCCCACGCCCAAAGAGCCAGCAGGGAAAACTATGCCTTGCTCTAAAGCTCTTTGGGAACCGCTTGCATAGCCCCACAGACGTGGGGGCTGCAGGCTTTCCTGCTGCCTTAAGCCTCAAAACCACCCTTTCCCACTTGGCGCCGCGCCAGGCCCAAAAATGGCCATATGTCTGGAGATTGGCCCCACGCCCAAAGAGCCAGCAGGGAAAATTATGCCTTGCTCTAAAGCTCTTTGGGAACATCTTGCGTAGCCGCATAGACCTGGGGGCTGCAGGCTTTCCTGCTGCCTTCAGCCTCAAAACCACCCTTTCCCACTTGGCGCCGCGCCAGGCACAAAAATGGCCATATGTCTGGAGATTGGTCCCACGCCCAAAGAGCCAGCAGGGAAAACTATGCCTTGTTCTAAAGCTCTTTGGGAACCGCTTGCGTAGCCCCACAGACGTGGGGGCTGCAGGCTTTCCTGCTGCCTTTAACCTCAAAACCACCCTTTCCCACTTGGCGCCGCGCCCGCACAGAAATGGCCATATGTCTGGAGACTGGTCCCACGCCCAAAGAGCCAGCAGGGAAAATTATGCCTTGTTCTAAAGCTCTTTGGGAACCGCTTGCGTAGCCCCATAGACCTGGGGCCTGCAGGCTTTCCTGCGCCTTAAGC
This sequence comes from Chroicocephalus ridibundus, assembly GCF_963924245.1. Classification (NCBI taxonomy): domain Eukaryota; kingdom Metazoa; phylum Chordata; class Aves; order Charadriiformes; family Laridae; genus Chroicocephalus; species Chroicocephalus ridibundus. The sequence goes on along the minus strand of NW_026961466.1, from coordinate 112,750 downwards.
CTCAAAACCACCCTTTCCCACTGGGCTCCGCGCCAGGCACAAAAATGGCCATATGTCTGGAGATTGGTCCCACGCCCAAAGAGCCAGCAGGGAAAACTATGCCTTGCTCTAAAGCTCTTTGGGAACCGCTTGCGTAGCCCCACAGACCTGGGGCCTGCAGGCTTTCCTGCTGCTTTCAGCCTCAAAACCACCCTTTCCCACTTGGCGCCGCGCCAGGCACAAAAATGGCCATATGTCTGGAGATTGGTCCCACGCCCAAAGAGCCAGCAGGGAAAATTATGCCTTGCTCTAAAGCTCTTTGGGAACCGCTTGCGTAGCCCCACAGACCTGGGGGCTGCAGGCTTTCTTGCTTCCTTTAAACTCAAAACCACCCTTTCTCACTTGGCGCCGCGCCAGGCCCAAAAATGGCCATATGTCTGGAGATTGGTCCCGCGCCCAAAGAGCCAGCAGGGAAAATTATGCCTTGCTCTAAAGCTCTTTGGGAACCGCTTGCGTAGCCCCACAGACCTGGGGCCTGCAGGCTTTCCTGCTGCCTTCAGCCTCAAAACCACCCTTTCCCACTTGGCGCCGCGCCAGGCACAAAAATGGCCATATGTCTGGAGATTGGTCCCACGCCCAAAGAGCCAGCAGGGAAAACTATGCCTTGCTCTAAAGCTCTTTGGGAACCGCTTGCGTATCGCCACAGACGTGGGGGCTGCAGGCTTTCCTGCTGCCTTCAGCCTCAAAACCACCCTTTCCCACTTGGCGCCGCGCCAGGCACAAAAATGGCCATATGTCTGGAGATTGGTCCCACGCCCAAAGAGCCAGCAGGGAAAACTATGCCTTGCTCTAAAGCTCTTTGGGAAGTGCTTGCGTAGCCCCACAGACCTGGGGCCTGCAGGCTTACCTGCTGCCTTCAGCCTCAAAACCACCCTTTCCCACTTGGCGCCGCGCCAGGCCCAAAAATGGCCATATGTCTGGAGATTGGTCCCACGCCCAAAGAGCCAGCAGGGAAAATTATGCTTTCTTCTAAAGCTCTTTGGGAACCGCTTGCGTAGCCCCACAGACCTGGGGGCTGCAGGCTTTCCTGCGCCTTCGGCCTCAAAACCACCCTTTCCCACGTGGCGCCGCGCCAGGCACAAAAATGGCCATATGTCTGGAGATTGGTCCCACGCCCAAAGAGCCAGCAGGGAAAATTATGCCTTGCTCTAAAGCTCTTTGGGAACCGCTTGCGTAGCCCCACAGACCTGGGGGCTGCAGGCTTTCTTGCTGCCTTCAGCCTCAAAACCACCCTTTCCCACTGGGCGCCGCACCTCGCACAAAAATGGCCATACGTCTGGAGATTGGTCCCACGCCCAAAGAGCCAGCAGGGAAAACTATGCCTTGCTCTAAAGCTCTTTGGGAACCGCTTGCGTAGCCCCATAGACCTGGGGCCTGCAGGCTTACCTGCTGACTTCAGCCTCAAAACCACCCTTTCCCACTTGGCGCCGCGCCAGGCACAAAAATGGCCATATGTCTGGGGATTGGTCCCACGCCCAAAGAGCCAGCAGGGAAAATTATGCCTTGTTCTAAAGCTCTTTGCGAACCGCTTGCGTAGCCCCACAGACCTGGGGGCTGCAGGCTTTCCTGCTGCCTTCAGCCTCAAAACCACCCTTTCCCACTTGGTGCCGCGCCAGGCACAAAAATGGCCATATGTCTGGAGATTGGTCCCACGCCCAAAGAGCCAGCAGGGAAAACTATGCCTTGTTCTAAAGCTCTTTGGGAACCGCTTGCGTAGCCCCACAGATGTGGGGTTGCAGGCTTTCCTGCTGCCTTTAAACTCAAAACCACCCTTTCACACGTGGCGCCTCGCCAGGCACAAAAATGGCCATATGTCTGGAGATTGGTCCCACGCCCAAAGAGCCAGCAGGGAAAATTATGCCTTGTTCTAAAGCTCTTTGGGAACCGCTTGCATAGCCCCACAGACCTGGGGACTGCAGGCTTTCCTGCTGCCTTAAGCCTCAAAGCCACCCTTTCCCACTTGGTGCCGCGCCAGGCCCAAAAATGGCCATATGTCTGGAGATTGGTCCCACGCCCAAAGAGCCAGCAGGGAAAACTATGCCTTGTTCTAAAGCTCTTTGGGAACCGCTTGCGTAGACCCACAGACGTGGGGGCTGCAGGCTTTCCTGCTGCCTTTAAACTCAAAACCACCCTTTCCCACGTGGCGCCGCGCCAGGCCCAAAAATGGCCATATGTCTGGAGATTGGTCCCACGCCCAAAGAGCCAGCAGGGAAAACTATGCCTTGCTCTAAAGCTCTTTGGGAACCGCTTGCATAGCCCCACAGACCTGGGGACTGCAGGCTTTCCTGCTGCCTTCAGCCTCAAAACCACCCTTTCCCACTTGGCGCCGCGCCAGGCACAAAAATGGCCATATGTCTGGGGATTGGTCCCACGCCCAAAGAGCCAGCAGGGAAAACTATGCCTTGTTCTAAAGCTCTTTGGGAACCGCTTGCGTAGCCCCATAGACCTGGGGGCTGCAGGCTTTCCTGCGCCTTAAGCCTCAAAACCATCCTTTCCCACTTGGCGCCGCGCCAGGCCCAAAAATGGCCATATGTCTGGAGATTGGCCCCACGCCCAAAGAGCCAGCAGGGAAAATTATGCCTTGCTCTAAAGCTCTTTGGGAACCGCTTGCGTAGCCCCACAGACCTGGGGGCTGCAGGCTTTCCTACTGCCTTCAGCCTCAAAACCACCCTTTCCCACTGGGCGCCGCGCCAGGCACAATAATGGCCATATGTCTGGAGATTGGTCCCACGCCCAAAGAGCCAGCAAGGAAAAATATGCCTTGTTCTAAAGCTCTTTGGGAACCGCTTGCGTAGCCCCACAGACGTGGGGACTGCAGGCTTTCCTGCTGCCTTCAGCCTCAAAACCACCCTTTCCCACTTGGCGCCGCGCCTGCACAGAAATGGCCATATGTCTGGAGACTGGTCCCACGCCCAAAGAGCCAGCAGGGAAAACTATGCCTTGTTCTAAAGCTCTTTGGGAACCGCTTGCGTAGCCCCACAGACGTGGGGGCTGCAGGCTTTCCTGCTGCCTTTAAACTCAAAACCACCCTTTCCCACGTGGCGCCGCGCCAGGCACAAAAATGGCCATATGTCTGGAGATTGGTCCCACGCCCAAAGAGCCAGCAGGGAAAACTATGCCTTGCTCTAAAGCTCTTTGGGAACCGCTTGCATAGCCCCACAGACCTGGGGACTGCAGGCTTTCCTGCTGCCTTAAGCCTCAAAACCACCCTTTCCCACTTGGCGCCGCGCCAGGCCCAAAAATGGCCATATGTCTGGAGATTGGCCCCACGCCCAAAGAGCCAGCAGGGAAAATTATGCCTTGCTCTAAAGCTCTTTGGGAACAGCTTGCGTAGCCGCATAGACCTGGGGGCTGCAGGCTTTCCTGCTGCCTTCAGCCTCAAAACCACCCTTTCCCACTTGGCGCCGCGCCAGGCACAAAAATGGCCATATGTCTGGAGATTGGTCCCACGCCCAAAGAGCCAGCAGGGAAAACTATGCCTTGTTCTAAAGCTCTTTGGGAACCGCTTGCGTAGCCCCACAGACGTGGGGGCTGCAGGCTTTCCTGCTGCCTTTAACCTCAAAACCACCCTTTCCCACTTGGCGCCGCGCCCGCACAGAAATGGCCATATGTCTGGAGACTGGTCCCACGCCCAAAGAGCCAGCAGGGAAAACTATGCCTTGTTCTAAAGCTCTTTGGGAACCGCTTGCGTAGATTCACAGACGTGGGGGCTGCACGCTTTCCTGCTGCCTTCAGCCTCAAAACCACCCTTTCCCACTTGGCGCCGCGCCGGCACAGAAATTGCCATATGTCTGGAGATTGGTCCCACGCCCAAAGAGCCAGCAGGTAAAACTATGACTTGTTCTAAAGCTCTTTGGGAACCGCTTGCGTAGCCCCACAGACGTGGGGGCTGCAGGCTTTCCTGCTGCCTTTAACCTCAAAACCACCCTTTCCCACTTGGCGCCGCGCCAGGCCCAAAAATGGCCATATGTCTGGAGATTGGTCCCACGCCCAAAGAGCCAGCAGGGAAAATTATGCCTTGTTCTAAAGCTCTTTGGGAACCGCTTGCGTAGCCCCATAGACCTGGGGCCTGCAGGCTTTCCTGCGCCTTAAGCCTCAAAACCACCCTTTCCCACTGGGCTCCGCGCCAGGCACAAAAATGGCCATATGTCTGGAGATTGGTCCCACGCCCAAAGAGCCAGCAGGGAAAACTATGCCTTGCTCTAAAGCTCTTTGGGAACCGCTTGCGTAGCCCCACAGACCTGGGGCCTGCAGGCTTTCCTGCTGCTTTCAGCCTCAAAACCACCCTTTCCCACTTGGCGCCGCGCCAGGCACAAAAATGGCCATATGTCTGGAGATTGGTCCCACGCCCAAAGAGCCAGCAGGGAAAATTATGCCTTGCTCTAAAGCTCTTTGGGAACCGCTTGCGTAGCCCCACAGACCTGGGGGCTGCAGGCTTTCTTGCTTCCTTTAAACTCAAAACCACCCTTTCTCACGTGGCGCCGCGCCAGGCCCAAAAATGGCCATATGTCTGGAGATTGGTCCCGCGCCCAAAGAGCCAGCAGGGAAAATTATGCCTTGCTCTAAAGCTCTTTGGGAACCGCTTGCGTATCCCCACAGACCTGGGGCCTGCAGGCTTTCCTGCTGCCTTCAGCCTCAAAACCACCCTTTCCCACTTGGCGCCGCGCCAGGCACAAAAATGGCCATATGTCTGGAGATTGGTCCCACGCCCAAAGAGCCAGCAGGGAAAACTATGCCTTGTTCTAAAGCTCTTTGGGAACCGCTTGCGTAGCGCCACAGACGTGGGGGCTGCAGGCTTTCCTGCTGCCTTCAGCCTCAAAACCACCCTTTCCCACTTGGCGCCGCGCCAGGCCCAAAAATGGCCATATGTCTGGAGATTGGTCCCACGCCCAAAGAGCCAGCAGGGAAAACTATGCCTTGCTCTAAAGCTCTTTGGGAACCGCTTGCGTAGCCCCACAGACCTGGGGCCTGCAGGCTTACCTGCTGCCTTCAGCCTCAAAACCACCCTTTCCCACTTGGCGCCGCGCCAGGCCCAAAAATGGCCATATGTCTGGAGATTGGTCCCACGCCCAAAGAGCCAGCAGGGAAAATTATGCTTTCTTCTAAAGCTCTTTGGGAACCGCTTGCGTAGCCCCACAGACCTGGGGGCTGCAGGCTTTCCTGCGCCTTCGGCCTCAAAACCACCCTTTCCCACGTGGCGCCGCGCCAGGCACAAAAATGGCCATATGTCTGGAGATTGGTCCCACGCCCAAAGAGCCAGCAGGGAAAATTATGCCTTGCTCTAAAGCTCTTTGGGAACCGCTTGCGTAGCCCCACAGACCTGGGGGCTGCAGGCTTTCTTGCTGCCTTCAGCCTCAAAACCACCCTTTCCCACTGGGCGCCGCACCTCGCACAAAAATGGCCATACGTCTGGAGATTGGTCCCACGCCCAAAGAGCCAGCAGGGAAAACTATGCCTTGCTCTAAAGCTCTTTGGGAACCGCTTGCGTAGCCCCATAGACCTGGGGCCTGCAGGCTTACCTGCTGACTTCAGACTCAAAACCACCCTTTCCCACTTGGCGCCGCGCCAGGCACAAAAATGGCCATATGTCTGGGGATTGGTCCCACGCCCAAAGAGCCAGCAGGGAAAACTATGCCTTGTTCTAAAGCTCTTTGCGAACCGCTTGCGTAGCCCCACAGACGTGGGGGCTGCAGGCTTTCCTGCTGCCTTCAGCCTCAAAACCACCCTTTCCCACTTGGTGCCGCGCCAGGCACAAAAATGGCCATATGTCTGGAGATTGGTCCCACGCCCAAAGAGCCAGCAGGGAAAACTATGCCTTGTTCTAAAGCTCTTTGGGAACCGCTTGCGTAGCCCCACAGATGTGGGGTTGCAGGCTTTCCTGCTGCCTTTAAACTCAAAACCACCCTTTCACACGTGGCGCCTCGCCAGGCACAAAAATGGCCATATGTCTGGAGATTGGTCCCACGCCCAAAGAGCCAGCAGGGAAAATTATGCCTTGTTCTAAAGCTCTTTGGGAACCGCTTGCATAGCCCCACAGACCTGGGGACTGCAGGCTTTCCTGCTGCCTTAAGCCTCAAAGCCACCCTTTCCCACTTGGTGCCGCGCCAGGCCCAAAAATGGCCATATGTCTGGAGATTGGTCCCACGCCCAAAGAGCCAGCAGGGAAAACTATGCCTTGTTCTAAAGCTCTTTGGGAACCGCTTGCGTAGACCCACAGACGTGGGGGCTGCAGGCTTTCCTGCTGCCTTTAAACTCAAAACCACCCTTTCCCACGTGGCGCCGCGCCAGGCCCAAAAATGGCCATATGTCTGGAGATTGGTCCCACGCCCAAAGAGCCAGCAGGGAAAACTATGCCTTGCTCTAAAGCTCTTTGGGAACCGCTTGCATAGCCCCACAGACCTGGGGACTGCAGGCTTTCCTGCTGCCTTCAGCCTCAAAACCACCCTTTCCCACTTGGCGCCGCGCCAGGCACAAAAATGGCCATATGTCTGGGGATTGGTCCCACGCCCAAAGAGCCAGCAGGGAAAACTATGCCTTGTTCTAAAGCTCTTTGGGAACCGCTTGCGTAGCCCCATAGACCTGGGGGCTGCAGGCTTTCCTGCGCCTTAAGCCTCAAAACCATCCTTTCCCACTTGGCGCCGCGCCAGGCCCAAAAATGGCCATATGTCTGGAGATTGGCCCCACGCCCAAAGAGCCAGCAGGGAAAATTATGCCTTGCTCTAAAGCTCTTTGGGAACCGCTTGCGTAGCCCCACAGACCTGGGGGCTGCAGGCTTTCCTACTGCCTTCAGCCTCAAAACCACCCTTTCCCACTGGGCGCCGCGCCAGGCACAATAATGGCCATATGTCTGGAGATTGGTCCCACGCCCAAAGAGCCAGCAAGGAAAAATATGCCTTGTTCTAAAGCTCTTTGGGAACCGCTTGCGTAGCCCCACAGACGTGGGGACTGCAGGCTTTCCTGCTGCCTTCAGCCTCAAAACCACCCTTTCCCACTTGGCGCCGCGCCTGCACAGAAATGGCCATATGTCTGGAGACTGGTCCCACGCCCAAAGAGCCAGCAGGGAAAACTATGCCTTGTTCTAAAGCTCTTTGGGAACCGCTTGCGTAGATTCACAGACCTGGGGGCTGCAGGCTTTCTTGCTTCCTTTAAACTCAAAATCACCCTTTCTCACTTGGCGCCGCGCCAGGCCCAAAAATGGCCATATGTCTGGGGATTGGTCCCACGCCCAAAGAGCCAGCAGGGAAAACTATGCCTTGTTCTAAAGCTCTTTGGGAAACGCTTGCGTAGCCGCATAGACCTGGGGGCTGCAGGCTTTCCTGCACCTTAAGCCTCAAAACCACCCTTTCCCACTTGGCGCCGCGCCAGGCACAAAAATGGCCATATGTCTGGAGATTGGTCCCACGCCCAAAGAGCCAGCAGGGAAAACTATGCCTTGTTCTAAAGCTCTTTGGGAACCGCTTGTGTAGCCCCATAGACCTGGGGGCTGCAGGCTTTCCGGCGCCTTAAGCCTCTTAACCACCCTTTCCCACTTGGCGCCGCGCCAGGCCCAAAAATGGCCATATGTCTGGAGATTGGCCCCACGCCCAAAGAGCCAGCAGGGAAAATTATGCCTTGCTCTAAAGCTCTTTGGGAACCGCTTGCGTAGCCCCAAAGACCTGGGGGCTGCAGGCTTTCCTGCGCCTTAAGCCTCAAAACAACCCTTTCCCACGTGGCGCGGCGCCAGGCACAAAAATGGCCATATGTCTGGAGATTGGCCCCACGCCCAAAGAGCCAGCAGGGAAAATTATGCCTTGCTCTAAAGCTCTTTGGGAACCGCTTGCGTAGCCCCACAGACGTGGGGGCTGCAGGCTTTCCTGCTGCCTTAAGCCTCAAAACCACCCTTTCCCACTTGGCGCCGCGCCGGCACAGAAATGGCCATATGTCTGGGGATTGGTCCCATGCCCAAAGAGCCAGCAGGGAAAACTATGCCTTGCTCTAAAGCTCTTTGGGAACCGCTTGCGTAGCCCCACAGACGTGGGGGCTGCAGGCTTTCCTGCTGCCTTTAACCTCAAAACCACCCTTTCCCACTTGGCACCGCGCCAGGCACAAAAATGGCCATATGTCTGGAGATTGGTACCCCGCCCAAAGAGCCAGCAGGGAAAATTATGCCTTGCTCTAAAGCTATTTGGGATCTGCTTGCGTAGCCCCACAGACCTGGGGGCTGCAGGCTTTCCTGCTGCCTTCAGCCTCAATACCACCCTTTCCCACTTGGCGCCGCGCCAGGCCCAAAAATGGCCATATGTCTGGAGATTGGTCCCACGCCCAAAGAGCCAGCAGGGAAAATTATGCCTTGTTCTAAAGCTCTTTGGGAACCGCTTGCGTAGCCCCATAGACCTGGGGCCTGCAGGCTTTCCTGCGCCTTAAGCCTCAAAACCACCCTTTCCCACTGGGCTCCGCGCCAGGCACAAAAATGGCCATATGTCTGGAGATTGGTCCCACGCCCAAAGAGCCAGCAGGGAAAATTATGCCTTGCTCTAAAGCTCTTTGGGAACCGCTTGCATAGCCCCACAGACCTGGGGCCTGCAGGCTTTCTTGCTGCCTTCAGCCTCAAAACCACCCTTTCCCACTTGGCGCCGCGCCAGGCACAAAAATGGCCATATGTCTGGAGATTCGCCCCACGCCCAAAGAGCCAGCAGGGAAAACTATGCCTTGTTCTAAAGCTCTTTGGGAACCGCTTGCATAGCCCCACAGACCTGGGGGCTGCAGGCTTTCCTGCTGCCTTAAGCCTCAAAACCACCCTTTCCCACTTGGTGCCGCGCCTCGCACAAAAATGGCCATATGTCTGGAGATTGGTCCCACGCCCAAAGAGCCAGCAGGGAAAACTATGCCTTGCTCTAAAGCTCTTTGGGAACCGCTTGCGTAGCCCCACAGACGTGGGGGCTGCAGGCTTTCCTGCTGCCTTCAGCCTCAAAACCACCCTTTCCCACTTGGCGCCGCGCCAGGCCCAAAAATGGCCATATGTCTGGAGATTGGTCCCACGCCCAAAGAGCCAGCAGGGAAAATTATGCCTTGCTCTAAAGCTCTTTGGGAACCGCTTGCGTAGCCCCATAGACCTGGGGCCTGCAGGCTTACCTGCTGACTTCAGCCTCAAAACCACCCTTTCCCACTTGGCGCCGCGCCAGGCACAAAAATGGCCATATGTCTGGGGATTGGTCCCACGCCCAAAGAGCCAGCAGGGAAAACTATGCCTTGTTCTAAAGCTCTTTGGGAACCGCTTGCGTAGCCCCATAGACCTGGGGGCTGCAGGCTTTCCTGCGCCTTAAGCCTCAAAACCACCCTTTCCCACTTGGCGCCGCGCCTCGCACAAAAATGGCCATACGTCTGGAGATTGGTCCCACGCCCAAAGAGCCAGCAGGGAAAATTATGCCTTGCTCTAAAGCTCTTTGGGAACCGCTTGCGTAGCCCCACAGACCTGGGGGCTGCAGGCTTTCTTGCTGCCTTCAGCCTCAAAACCACCCTTTCCCACTTGGCGCCGCGCCTCGCACAAAAATGGCCATACGTCTGGAGATTGGTCCCACGCCCAAAGAGCCAGCAGGGAAAACTATGCCTTGCTCTAAAGCTCTTTGGGAACCGCTTGCGTAGCCCCATAGACCTGGGGGCTGCAGGCTTACCTGCTGACTTCAGCCTCAAAACCACCCTTTCCCACTTGGCGTCGCGCCAGGCACAAAAATGGCCATATGTCTGGAGACTGGTCCCACGCCCAAAGAGCCAGCAGGGAAAACTATGCCTTGTTCTAAAGCTCTTTGGGAACCGCTTGCGTAGCCCCATAGACCTGGGGGCTGCAGGCTTTCCTGCGCCTTAAGCCTCTAAACCACCCTTTCCCACTTGGCGCCGCGCCAGGCACAAAAATGGCCATATGTCTGGAGATTGGTCCCACGCCCAAAGAGCCAGCAGGGAAAACTATGCCTTGTTCTAAAGCTCTTTGGGCACTGCTTGCGTAGCCCCACAGACGTGGGGGCTGCAGGCTTTCCTGCTGCCTTTAACCTCAAAACCACCCTTTCCCACTTGGCACCGCGCCAGGCACAAAAATGGCCATATGTCTTGAGATTGGTACCCCGCCCAAAGAGCCAGCAGGGAAAATTATGCCTTGCTCTAAAGCTATTTGGGAACTGCTTGCGTAGCCCCACAGACCTGGGGGCTGCAGGCTTTCCTGCTACCTTCAGCCTCAATACCACCCTTTCCCACTTGGCGCCGCGCCAGGCCCAAAAATGGCCATATGTCTGGAGATTGGTCCCACGCCCAAAGAGCCAGCAGGGAAAATTATGCCTTGCTCTAAAGCTCTTTGGGAACCGCTTGCGTAGCCCCATAGACCTGGGGCCTGCAGGATTTCCTGCGCCTTAAGCCTCAAAACCACCCTTTCCCACTGGGCTCCGCGCCAGGCACAAAAATGGCCATATGTCTGGAGATTGGTCCCACGCCCAAAGAGCCAGCAGGGAAAATTATGCCTTGCTCTAAAGCTCTTTGGGAACCGCTTGCATAGCCCCACAGACCTGGGGCCTGCAGGCTTACCTGCTGCTTTCAGCCTCAAAACCACCCTTTCCCACTTGGCGCCGCGCCAGGCACAAAAATGGCCATATGTCTGGAGATTGGCCCCACGCCCAAAGAGCCAGCAGGGAAAACTATACCTTGTTCTAAAGCTCTTTGGGAACCGCTTGCATAGCCCCACAGACCTGGGGGCTGCAGGCTTTCCTGCTGCCTTAAGCCTCAAAACCACCCTTTCCCACTTGGTGCCGCGCCTCGCACAAAAATGGCCATATGTCTGGAGATTGGTCCCACGCCCAAAGAGCCAGCAGGGAAAACTATGCCTTGCTCTAAAGCTCTTTGGGAACCGCTTGCGTAGCCCCACAGACGTGGGGGCTGCAGGCTTTCCTGCTGCCTTTAAACTCAAAACTACCCTTTCCCACTTGGCGCCGCGCCAGGCACAAAAATGGCCATATGTCTGGAGATTGGTCCCACGCCCAAAGAGCCAGCAGGGAAAATTATGCCTTGCTCTAAAGCTCTTTGGGAACCGCTTGCGTAGCCCCATAGACCTGGGGTCTGCAGGCTTACCTGCTGACTTCAGCCTCAAAACCACCCTTTCCCACTTGGCGCCGCGCCAGGCCCAAAAATGGCCATATGTCTGGGGATTGGTCCCACGCCCAAAGAGCCAGCAGGGAAAATTATGCCTTGCTCTAAAGCTCTTTGGGAACCGCTTGCGTAGCCCCACAGACCTGAGGCCTGCAGGCTTTCTTGCTGCCTTCAGCCTCAAAACCACCCTTTCCCACTTGGCGCCGCGCCTCGCACAAAAATGGCCATACGTCTGGAGATTGGTCCCCCTCCCAAAGAGCCAGCAGGGAAAATTATGCCTTGCTCTAAAGCTCTTTGGGAACCGCTTGCGTAGCCCCACAGACCTGGGGGCTGCAGGCTTTCTTGCTGCCTTCAGCCTCAAAACCACCCTTTCCCACTTGGCGCCGCGCCTCGCACAAAAATGGCCATACGTCTGGAGATTGGTCCCACGCCCAAAGAGCCAGCAGGGAAAACTATGCCTTGCTCTAAAGCTCTTTGGGAACCGCTTGCGTAGCCCCATAGACCTGGGGGCTGCAGGCTTACCTGCTGACTTCAGCCTCAAAACCACCCTTTCCCACTTGGCGTCGCGCCAGGCACAAAAATGGCCATATGTCTGGAGACTGGTCCCACGCCCAAAGAGCCAGCAGGGAAAACTATGCCTTGTTCTAAAGCTCTTTGGGAACCGCTTGCGTAGCCCCATAGACCTGGGGGCTGCAGGCTTTCCTGCGCCTTAAACCTCAAAACCACCCTTTCCCACTTGGCGCCGCGCCAGGCACAAAAATGGCCATATGTCTGGGGATTGGTCCCACGCCCAAAGAGCCAGCAGGGAAAACTATGCCTTGTTCTAAAGCTCTTTGGGAACCGCTTGCGTAGCCCCACAGACGTGGGGGCTGCAGGCTTTCCTGCTGCCTTCAGCCTCAATACCACCCTTTCCCACTTGGCGCCGCGCCAGGCCCAAAAATGGCCATATGTCTGGAGATTGGTCCCACGCCCAAAGAGCCAGCAGGGAAAATTATGCCTTGTTCTAAAGCTCTTTGGGAACCGCTTGCGTAGCCCCATAGACCTGGGGCCTGCAGGCTTTCCTGCGCCTTAAGCCTCAAAACCACCCTTTCCCACTGGGCTCCGCGCCAGGCACAAAAATGGCCATATGTCTGGAGATTGGTCCCACGCCCAAAGAGCCAGCAGGGAAAATTATGCCTTGCTCTAAAGCTCTTTGGGAACCGCTTGCATAGCCCCACAGACCTGGGGCCTGCAGGCTTACCTGCTGCTTTCAGCCTCAAAACCACCCTTTCCCACTTGGCGCCGCGCCAGGCACAAAAATGGCCATATGTCTGTAGATTGGCCCCACGCCCAAAGAGCCAGCAGGGAAAACTATGCCTTGTTCTAAAGCTCTTTGGGAACCGCTTGCATAGCCCCACAGACCTGGGGGCTGCAGGCTTTCCTGCTGCCTTAAGCCTCAAAACCACCCTTTCCCACTTGGTGCCGCGCCTCGCACAAAAATGGCCATATGTCTGGAGATTGGTCCCACGCCCAAAGAGCCAGCAGGGAAAACTATGCCTTGCTCTAAAGCTCTTTGGGAACAGCTTGCGTAGCCCCACAGACCTGGGGGCTGCAGGCTTTCCTGCGCCTTAAGCCACAAAACCACCCTTTCCCACTTGGCGCCGCACCTCTCACAAAAATGGCCATACGTCTGGAGATTGGTCCCACGCCCAAAGAGCCAGCAGGGAAAATTATGCCTTGCTCTAAAGCTCTTTGGGAACCGCTTGCGTAGCCCCACAGACCTGGGGCCTGCAGGCTTTCTTGCTGCCTTCAGCCTCAAAACCACCCTTTCCCACTGGGCGCCGCGCCTCGCACAAAAATGGCCATACGTCTGGAGATTGGTCCCACGCCCAAAGAGCCAGCAGGGAAAACTATGCCTTGCTCTAAAGCTCTTTGGGAACCGCTTGCGTAGCCCCATAGACCTGGGGCCTGCAGGCTTACCTGCTGACTTCAGCCTCAAAACCACCCTTTCCCACTTGGCGTCGCGCCAGGCACAAAAATGGCCATATGTCTGGGGATTGGTCCCACGCCCAAAGAGCCAGCAGGGAAAACTATGCCTTGTTCTAAAGCTCTTTGGGAACCGCTTGTGTAGCCCCATAGACCTGGGGGCTGCAGGCTTTCCGGCGCCTTAAGCCTCTAAACCACCCTTTCTCACTTGGCGCCGAGCCAGGCCCAAAAATGGCCATATGTCTGGAGATTGGCCCCACGCCAAAAGAGCCAGCAGGGAAAATTATGCCTTGCTCTAAAGCTCTTTGGGAACCGCTTGCGTAGCCCCAAAGACCTGGGGGCTGCAGGCTTTCCTGCGCCTTAGCCTCAAAACCACCCTTTCCCACTGGGCGCCGCGCCAGGCACAAAAATGGCCATATGTCTGGAGATTGGCCCCACGCCCAAAGAGCCAGCAGGGAAAATTATGCCTTGCTCTAAAGCTCTTTGGGAACCGCTTGCGTAGCCCCACAGACCTGGGGCCTGCAGGCTTTCCTGCTGCCTTCAGCCTCAAAACCACCCTTTCCCACTTGGCGCCGCGCCGGCACAGAAATGGCCATATGTCTGGGGATTGGTCCCACGCCCAAAGAGCCAGCAGGGAAAACTATGCCTTGTTCTAAAGCTCTTTGGGAACCGCTTGCGTAGCCCCACAGACGTGGGGGCTGCAGGCTTTCCTGCTGCCTTTAACCTCAAAACCACCCTTTCCCACTTGGCACCGCGCCAGGCACAAAAATGGCCATATGTCTGGAGATTGGTACCCCGCCCAAAGAGCCAGCAGGGAAAATTATGCCTTGCTCTAAAGCTATTTGGGAACTGCTTGCGTAGCCCCACAGACCTGGGGGCTGCAGGCTTTCCTGCTGCCTTCAGCCTCAATACCACCCTTTCCCACTTGGCGCCGCGCCAGGCCCAAAAATGGCCATATGTCTGGAGATTGGTCCCACGCCCAAAGAGCCAGCAGGGAAAATTATGCCTTGTTCTAAAGCTCTTTGGGAACCGCTTGCGTAGCCCCATAGACCTGGGGCCTGCAGGCTTTCCTGCGCCTTAAGCCTCAAAACCACCCTTTCCCACTGGGCTCCGCGCCAGGCACAAAAATGGCCATATGTCTGGAGATTGGTCCCACGCCCAAAGAGCCAGCAGGGAAAATTATGCCTTGCTCTAAAGCTCTTTGGGAACCGCTTGCATAGCCCCACAGACCTGGGGCCTGCAGGCTTACCTGCTGCTTTCAGCCTCAAAACCACCCTTTCCCACTTGGCGCCGCGCCAGGCACAAAAATGGCCATATGTCTGGAGATTGGTCCCACGCCCAAAGAGCCAGCAGGGAAAATTATGCCTTGCTCTAAAGCTCTTTGGGAACCGCTTGCGTAGCCCCACAGACCTGGGGGCTGCAGGCTTTCCTGCTGCCTTCAGCCTCAAAACCACGCTTTCCCACTTGGTGCCGCGCCTCGCACAAAAATGGCCATATGTCTGGAGATTGGTCCCACGCCCAAAGAGCCAGCAGGGAAAACTATGCCTTGCTCTAAAGCTCTTTGGGAACCGCTTGCGTAGCCCCACAGACCTGGGGGCTGCAGGCTTTCTTGCTTCCTTTAAACTCAAAACCACCCTTTCTCACTTGGCGCCGCGCCAGGCCCAAAAATGGCCATATGTCTGGAGATTGGTCCCACGCCCAAAGAGCCAGCAGGGAAAACTATGCCTTGTTCTAAAGCTCTTTGGGAACTGCTTGCGTAGCCCCATAGACCTGGGGGCTGCAGGCTTTCCTGCGCCTTAAGCCTCAAAACCACCCTTTCCCACGTGGCGCCGCGCCAGGCACAAAAATGGCCATATCTCTGGAGATTGGCCCCACGCCCAAAGAGCCAGCAGGGAAAATTATGCCTTGCTCTAAAGCTATTTGGGAACCGCTTGCGTAGCCCCACAGACCTGGGGCCTGCAGGCTTACCTGCTGCTTTCAGCCTCAAAACCACCCTTTCCCACTTGGCGCCGCGCCAGGCCCAAAAATGGCCATATGTCTGGAGATTGGTCCCACGCCCAAAGAGCCAGCAGGGAAAATTATGCCTTGCTCTAAAGCTCTTTGGGAACCGCTTGCGTAGCCCCACAGACCTGGGGGCTGCAGGCTTTCTTGCTGCCTTCAGCCTCAAAACCACCCTTTCCCACTTGGCGCCGCGCCTCGCACAAAAATGGCCATACGTCTGGAGATTGGTCCCACGCCCAAAGAGCCAGCAGGGAAAACTATGCCTTGCTCTAAAGCTCTTTGGGAACCGCTTGCGTAGCCCCATAGACCTGGGGCCTGCAGGCTTACCTGCTGACTTCAGCCTCAAAACCACCCTTTCCCACTTGGCGCCGCACCTCGCACAAAAATGGCCATAAGTCTGGGGATTGGTCCCATGCCCAAAGAGCCAGCAGGGAAAACTATGCCTTGTTCTAAAGCTCTTTGGGAACCGCTTGCGTAGCCCCATAGACCTGGAGGCTGCAAGCTTTCCTGCGCCTTAAGCCTCAAAACCACCCTTTCCCACGTGGCGCCGCGCCAGGCACAAAAATGGCCATATCTCTGGAGATTGGCCCCACGCCCAAAGAGCCAGCAGGGAAAATTATGCCTTGCTCTAAAGCTCTTTGGGAACCGCTTGCGTACCCCACAGACCTGGGGCCTGCAGGCTTACCTGCTGCTTTCAGCCTCAAAACCACCCTTTCCCACTTGGCGCCGCGCCAGGACCAAAAATGGCCATATGTCTGGAGATTGGTCCCACGCCCAAAGAGCCAGCAGGGAAAATTATGCCTTGCTCTAAAGCTCTTTGGGAACCGCTTGCGTAGCCCCACAGACCTGGGGGCTGCAGGCTTTCCTGCTGCCTTCAGCCTCAAAACCACCCTTTCCCACTTGGCGCCGCGCCAGGCACAAAAATGGCTATATGTCTGGAGATTGGTCCCACGCCCAAAGAGCCAGCAGGGAAAACTATGCCTTGCTCTAAAGCTCTTTGGGAACCGCTTGCGTAGCCCCACAGACGTGGGGGCTGCAGGCTTTCCTGCTGCCTTTAAACTCAAAACCACCCTTTCCCACTTGGCGCCGCGCCAGGCCCAAAAATGGCCATATGTCTGGAGATTGGTCCCACGCCCAAAGAGCCAGCAGGGAAAATTATGCCTTGCTCTAAAGCTCTTTGGGAACCGCTTGCGTAGCCCCACAGACCTGGGGGCTGCAGGCTTTCCTGCTGCCTTTAACCTCAAAACCACCCTTTCCCACTTGGCACCGCGCCAGGCACAAAAATGGCCATATGTCTGGAGATTGGTACCCCGCCCAAAGAGCCAGCAGGGAAAATTATGCCTTGCTCTAAAGCTATTTGGGAACTGCTTGCGTAGCCCCACAGACCTGGGGGCTGCAGGCTTTCCTGCTGCCTTCAGCCTCAATACCACCCTTTCCCACTTGGCGCCACGCCAGGCCCAAAAATGGCCATATGTCTGGAGATTGGTCCCACGCCCAAAGAGCCAGCAGGGAAAATTATGCCTTGTTCTAAAGCTCTTTGGGAACCGCTTGCGTAGCCCCATAGACCTGGGGCCTGCCGGCTTTCCTGCGCCTTAAGCCTCAAAACCACCCTTTCCCACTTGGCTCCGCGCCAGGCACAAAAATGGCCATATGTCTGGAGATTGGTCCCACGCCCAAAGAGCCAGCAGGGAAAATTATGCCTTGCTCTAAAGCTCTTTGGGAACCGCTTGCATAGCCCCACAGACCTGGGGCCTGCAGGCTTACCTGCTGCTTTCAGCCTCAAAACCACCCTTTCCCACTTGGCGCCGCGCCAGGCACAAAAATGGCCATATCTCTGGAGATTGGCCCTACGCCCAAAGAGCCAGCAGGGAAAACTATGCCTTGTTCTAAAGCTCTTTGGGAACCGCTTGCATAGCCCCACAGACCTGGGGGCTGCAGGCTTTCCTGCTGCCTTAAGCCTCAAAACCACCCTTTCCCACGTGGCGCCGCGCCTCGCAGAAAAATGGCCATATCTCTGGAGATTGGCCCCACGCCCAAAGAGCCAGCAGGGAAAATTATGCCTTGCTCTAAAGCTCTTTGGGAACCGCTTGCGTAGCCCCACAGACCTGGGGGCTGCAGGCTTTCCTGCTGCCTTCAGCCTCAAAACCACCCTTTCCCACTTGGCGCCGCGCCAGGCACAAAAATGGCCATATGTCTGGAGATTGGTCCCCCTCCCAAAGAGCCAGCAGGGAAAACTATGCCTTGTTCTAAAGCTCTTTGGGAACCGCTTGCGTAGCCCCATAGACCTGGGGGCTGCAGGATTTCCTGCTGCCTTTAAACTCAAAACCACCCTTTCCCACTTGGCGCCGCGCCAGGCACAAAAATGGCCATATGTCTGGAGATTGGTCCCACGCCCAAAGAGCCAGCAGGGAAAACTATGCCTTGCTCTAAAGCTATTTGGGAACCGCTTGCATAGCCCCACAGACCTGGGGGCTGCAGGCTTTCCTGCTGCCTTAAGCCTCAAAACCACCCTTTCCCACTTGGTGCCGCGCCTCGCACAAAAATGGCCATATGTCTGGGGATTGGTCCCACGCCCAAAGAGCCAGCAGGGAAAACTATGCCTTGCTCTAAAGCTCTTTGGGAATCGCTTGCGTAGCCCCACAGACGTGGGGGCTGCAGGCTTTCCTGCTGCCTTTAAACTCAAAACCACCCTTTCCCACGTGGCGCCGCGCCAGGCACAAAAATGGCCATATGTCTGGAGATTGGTCCCCCGCCCAAAGAGCCAGCAGGGAAAACTATGCCTTGCTCTAAAGCTCTTTGGGAACCGCTTGCATAGCCCCACAGACCTGGGGACTGCAGGCTTTCCTGCTGCCTTAAGCCTCAAAACCACCCTTTCCCACTTGGCGCCGCGCCAGGCACAAAAATGGCCATATGTCTGGGGATTGGTCCCACGCCCAAAGAGCCAGCAGGGAAAACTATGCCTTGTTCTAAAGCTCTTTGGGAACCGCTTGCGTAGCCCCATAGACCTGGGGTCTGCAGGCTTTCCTGCTGCCTTCAGCCTCAAAACCACCCTTTCCCACTGGGCGCCGCGCCAGGCACAATAATGGCCATATGTCTGGAGATTGGTCCCACGCCCAAAGAGCCAGCAGGGAAAACTATGCCTTGCTCTAAAGCTCTTTGGGAACCGCTTGCGTAGATTCACACACCTGGGGGCTGCAGG
Source organism: Chroicocephalus ridibundus (assembly GCF_963924245.1). Taxonomy (NCBI): domain Eukaryota; kingdom Metazoa; phylum Chordata; class Aves; order Charadriiformes; family Laridae; genus Chroicocephalus; species Chroicocephalus ridibundus. The sequence goes on along the minus strand of NW_026961466.1, from coordinate 94,440 downwards.
CTTTCCTGCTGCCTTCAGCCTCAAAACCACCCTTTCCCACTTGGCGCCGCGCCAGGCCCAAAAATGGCCATATGTCTGGAGATTGGTCCCACGCCCAAAGAGCCAGCAGGGAAAACTATGCCTTGCTCTAAAGCTATTTGGGAACTGCTTGCGTAGCCCCACAGACCTGGGGGCTGCAGGCTTTCCTGCTGCCTTCAGGCTCAAAACCACCCTTTCCCACTTGGCGCCGCGCCAGGCCCAAAAATGGCCATATGTCTGGAGATTGGTCCCACGCCCAAAGAGCCAGCAGGGAAAGTTATGCCTTGTTCTAAAGCTCTTTGGGAACCGCTTGCGTAGCCCCATAGAACTGGGGCCTGCAGGCTTTCCTGCGCCTTAAGCCTCAAAACCACCCTTTCCCACTGGGCTCCGCGCCAGGCACAAAAATGGCCATATGTCTGGAGATTGGTCCCACGCCCAAAGAGCCAGCAGGGAAAATTATGCCTTGCTCTAAAGCTCTTTGGGAACCGCTTGCATAGCCCCACAGACCTGGGGCCTGCAGGCTTACCTGCTGCTTTCAGCCTCAAAACCACCCTTTCCCACTTGGCGCCGCGCCAGGCACAAAAATGGCCATATGTCTGGAGATTGGTCCCACGCCCAAAGAGCCAGCAGGGAAAATTATGCCTTTCTCTAAAACACTTTGGAAACAGCTTGCGTAGCCGCATAGACCTGGGGCCTGCAGGCTTTCCTGCGCCTTAAGCCTCAAAACCACCCTTTACCACTTGGCGCCGCGCCAGGCCCAAAAATGGCCATATGTCTGGAGATTGGTCCCACGCCCAAAGAGCCAGCAGGGAAAACTATGACGTGCTCTAAAGCTCTTTGGGAAACGCTTGCGTAGCCGCATAGACCTGGGGGCTGCAGGCTTTCCTGCGCCTTAAGCCTCAAAACCACCCTGTCCCACTTGGCGCCGCGCCAGGCACAAAAATGGCCATATATCTGGAGATTGGTCCCACGCCCAAAGAGCCAGCAGGGAAAATTATGCCTTGCTCTAAAGCTCTTTGGGAAGCGCTTGCGTAGCGCCACAGACCTGGGGGCTGCAGGCTTTCCTGCTGCCTTCAGCCTCAAAACCACCCTTTCCCACTTGGCGCCGCGCCAGGCCCAAAAATGGCCATATGTCTGGAGATTGGCCCCACGCCCAAAGAGCCAGCAGGGAAAACTATGCCTTGTTCTAAAGCTCTTTGGGAACCGCTTGCGTAGCCCCACAGACCTGGGGGCTGCAGTCTTTCCTGCTGCCTTAAGCCTCAAAACCACCCTTTCCCACTTGGTGCCGCGCCTCGCACAAAAATGGCCATATGTCTGGAGATTGGTCCCACGCCCAAAGAGCCAGCAGGGAAAACTATGCCTTGCTCTAAAGCTCATCGGGAACCGCTTGCGTAGCCCCACAGACGTGGGGGCTGCAGGCTTTCCTGCTGCCTTTAAACTCAAAACCACCCTTTCCCACTTGGCGCCGCGCCTCGCACAAAAATGGCCATATCTCTGGAGATTGGTCCCACGCCCAAAGAGCCAGCAGGGAAAACTATGCCTTGCTCTAAAGCTCTTTGGGAACCGCTTGCGTAGCCCCATAGACCTGGGGCCTGCAGGCTTACCTGCTGACTTCAGCCTCAAAACCACCCTTTCCCACTTGGTGCCGCAACTCGCACAAAAATGGCCATATGTCTGGGGATTGGTCCCACGCCCAAAGAGGCAGCAGGGAAAACTATGCCTTGCTCTAAAGCTCTTTGGGAACCGCTTGCGTAGCCCCATAGACCTGGGGGCTGCAGGCTTTCCTGCGCCTTAAGCCTCTAAACCACCCTTTACCACTTGGCGCCGCGCCAGGCCCAAAAATGGCCATATGTCTGGAGATTGGCCCCACGCCCAAAGAGCCAGCAGGGAAAATTATGCCTTGCTCTAAAGCTCTTTGGGAACCGCTTGCGTAGCCCCATAGACCTGGGGGCTGCAGGCTTTCCTGCGCCTTAAGCCTCAAAACCACCCTTTCCCACGTGGCGCCGCGCCAGGCACAAAAATGGCCATATGTCTGGAGATTGGCCCCACGCCCAAAGAGCCAGCAGGGAAAATTATGCCTTGCTCTAAAGCTCTTTGGGAACCGCTTGCGTAGCCCCACAGACCTGGGGGCTGCAGGCTTTCCTGCTGCCTTCAGCCTCAAAACCACCCTTTCCCACTTGGCGCCGCGCCGGCAGAGAAATGGCCATATGTCTGGGGATTGGTCCCACGCCCAAAGAGCCAGCAGGGAAAACTCTGCCTTGTTCTAAAGCTCTTTGGGAACCGCTTGCGTAGCCCCACAGACGTGGGGGCTGCAGGCTTTCCTGCTGCCTTTAACCTCAAAACCACCCTTTCCCACTTGGCACCGCGCCAGGCACAAAAATGGCCATATGTCTGGAGATTGGTACCCCGCCCAAAGAGCCAGCAGGGAAAATTATGCCTTGCTCTAAAGCTATTTGGGAACTGCTTGCGTAGCCCCACAGACCTGGGGGCTGCAGGCTTTCCTGCTGCCTTCAGCCTCAATACCACCCTTTCCCACTTGGCGCCGCGCCAGGCCCAAAAATGGCCATATGTCTGGAGATTGGTCCCACGCCCAAAGAGCCAGCAGGGAAAACTATGCCTTGCTCTAAAGCTATTTGGGAACTGCTTGCGTAGCCCCACAGACCTGGGGGCTGCAGGCTTTCCTGCTGCCTTCAGCCTCAAAACCACCCTTTCCCACTTGGCGCCGCGCCAGGCCCAAAAATGGCCATATGTCTGGAGATTGGTCCCACGCCCAAAGAGCCAGCAGGGAAAATTATGCCTTGTTCTAAAGCTCTTTGGGAACCGCTTGCGTAGCCCCATAGACCTGGGGCCTGCAGGCTTTCCTGCGCCTTAAGCCTCAAAACCACCCTTTCCCACTGGGCTCCGCGCCAGGCACAAAAATGGCCATATGTCTGGAGATTGGTCCCACGCCCAAAGAGCCAGCAGGGAAAATTATGCCTTGCTCTAAAGCTCTTTGGGAACCGCTTGCGTAGCCCCACAGACCTGGGGCCTGCAGGCTTACCTGCTGCTTTCAGCCTCAAAACCACCCTTTCCCACTTGGCGCCGCGCCAGGCACAAAAATGGCCATACGTCTGGAGATTGGTCCCACGCCCAAAGAGCCAGCAGGGAAAATTATGCCTTGCTCTAAAACTCTTTGGAAACAGCTTGCGTAGCCGCATAGACCTGGGGCCTGCAGGCTTTCCTGCGCCTTAAGCCTCAAAACCACCCTTTACCACTTGGCGCCGCGCCAGGCACAAAAATGGCCATATGTCTGGAGATTGGTCCCACGCCCAAAGAGCCAGCAGGGAAAATTATGCCTTGCTCTAAAGCTCTTTGGGAACCGCTTGCGGAGCCCCACAGACCTGGGGGCTGCAGGCTTTCTTGCTGCCTTCAGCCTCAAAACCACCCTTTCCCACTTGGCGCCGCGCCTCGCACAAAAATGGCCATACGTCTGGAGATTGGTCCCACGCCCAAAGAGCCAGCAGGGAAAACTATGCCTTGTTCTAAAGCTCTTTGGGAACCGCTTGCGTAGCCCCATAGACCTGGGGGCTGCAGGCTTTCCTGCGCCTTCAGCCTCAAAACCACCCTTTCCCACTTGGCGCCGCGCCAGGCCCAAAAATGGCCATATGTCTGGAGATTGGCCTCACGCCCAAAGAGCCAGCAGGGAAAATTATGCCTTGCTCTAAAGCTCTTTGGGAACCGCTTGCGTAGCCCCATAGACCTGGGGGCTGCAGGCTTTCCTGCGCCTTAAGCCTCAAAACCACCCGTTCGCACGTGGCGCCGCGCCAGGCCCAAAAATGGCCATATGTCTGGAGATTGGCCCCACGCCCAAAGAGCCAGCAGGGGAAATTATGCCTTGCTCTAAAGCTCTTTGGGAACCGCTTGCGTAGCCCCACAGACCTGGGGGCTGCAGGCTTTCCTGCTGCCTTCAGCCTCAAAAACACCCTTTCCCACTTGGCGCCGCGCCGGCACAGAAATGGCCATATATCTTGGGATTGGTCCCACGCCCAAAGAGCCAGCAGGGAAAACTATGCCTTGTTCTAAAGCTCTTTGGGAACCGCTTGCGTAGCCCCACAGACGTGGGGGCTGCAGGCTTTCCTGCTGCCTTTAACCTCAAAACCACCCTTTCCCACTTGGCACCGCGCCAGGCACAAAAATGGCCATATGTCTGGAGATTGGTACCCCGCCCAAAGAGCCAGCAGGGAAAATTATGCCTTGCTCTAAAGCTATTTGGGAACTGCTTGCGTAGCCCCACAGACCTGGGGGCTGCAGGCTTTCCTGCTGCCTTCAGCCTCAATACCACCCTTTCCCACTTGGCGCCGCGCCAGGCCCAAAAATGGCCATATGTCTGGAGATTGGTCCCACGCCCAAAGAGCCAGCAGGGAAAACTATGCCTTGCTCTAAAGCTATTTGGGAACTGCTTGCGTAGCCTCACAGACCTGGGGGCTGCAGGCTTTCCTGCTGCCTTCAGCCTCAAAACCACCCTTTCCCACTTGGCGCCGCGCCAGGCCCAAAAATGGCCATATGTCTGGAGATTGGTCCCACGCCCAAAGAGCCAGCAGGGAAAATTATGCCTTGTTCTAAAGCTCTTTGGGAACCGCTTGCGTAGCCCCATAGACCTGGGGCCTGCAGGCTTTCCTGCGCCTTAAGCCTCAAAACCACCCTTTCCCACTGGGCGCCGCGCCAGGCACAAAAATGGCCATATGTCTGGAGATTGGTCCCACGCCCAAAGAGCCAGCAGGGAAAACTATGCCTTGCTCTAAAGCTCTTTGGGAACCGCTTGCGTAGCCCCACAGACCTGGGGGCTGCAGGCTTTCCTGCTGCCTTCAGCCTCAAAACCACCCTTTCCCACTTGGCGCCGCGCCAGGCCCAAAAATGGCCATATGTCTGGAGATTGGTCCCACGCCCAAAGAGCCAGCAGGGAAAATTATGCCTTGCTCTAAAGCTCTTTTGGAAACGCTTGCGTAGCCGCATAGACCTGGGGGCTGCAGGCTTTCCTGAGCCTTAAGCCTCAAAACCACCCTGTCCCACTTGGCGCCGCGCCAGGCACAAAAATGGCCATATGTCTGGAGATTGGTCCCACGCCCAAAGAGCCAGCAGGGAAAATTATGCCTTGCTCTAAAGCTCTTTGGGAACCGCTTGCGTAGCCCCACAGACCTGGGGCCTGCAGGCTTACATGCTGCTTTCAGCCTCAAAACCACCCTTTCCCACTTGGCGCCGCGCCAGGCACAAAAATGGCCATATGTCTGGAGATTGGTCCCCCGCCCAAAGAGCCAGCAGGGAAAATTATGCCTTGCTCTAAAACTCTTTGGGAACCGCTTGCGTAGCCGCATAGACCTGGGGCCTGCAGGCTTTCCTGCGCCTTAAGCCTCAAAACCACCCTTTACCACTTGGCGCCGCGCCAGGCCCAAAAATGGCCATATGTCTGGAGATTGGTCCCACGCCCAAAGAGCCAGCAGGGAAAACTATGCCTTGCTCTAAAGCTCTTTGGGAACCGCTTGCGTAGCCCCACAGACCTGGGGGCTGCAGGCTTTCCTGCTGCCTTCAGCCTCAAAACCACCCTTTCCCACGTGGCGCCGCGCCAGGCCCAAAAATGGCCATATGTCTGGAGATTGGTCCCACGCCCAAAGAGCCAGCAGGGAAAACTATGCCTTGTTCTAAAGCTCTTTGGGAACCGCTTGCATAGCCCCACAGACGTGGGGGCTGCAGGCTTTCCTGAGCCTTAAGCCTCAAAACCACCCTGTCCCACTTGGCGCCGCGCCAGGCACAAAAATGGCCATATGTCTGGAGATTGGTCCCACGCCCAAAGAGCCAGCAGGGAAAATTATGCCTTGCTCTAAAGCTCTTTGGGAAACGCTTGCGTAGCCGCATAGACCTGGGGGCTGCAGGCTTTCCTGAGCCTTAAGCCTCAAAACCACCCTGTCCCACTTGGCGCCGCGCCAGGCACAAAAATGGCCATATGTCTGGAGATTGGTCCCACGCCCAAAGAGCCAGCAGGGAAAATTATGCCTTGCTCTAAAGCTCTTTGGGAACCGCTTGCGTAGCCCCACAGACCTGGGGCCTGCAGGCTTACATGCTGCTTTCAGCCTCAAAACCACCCTTTCCCACTTGGCGCCGCGCCAGGCACAAAAATGGCCATATGTCTGGAGATTGGTCCCCCGCCCAAAGAGCCAGCAGGGAAAATTATGCCTTGCTCTAAAACTCTTTGGGAACCGCTTGCGTAGCCGCATAGACCTGGGGCCTTCAGGCTTTCCTGCGCCTTAAGCCTCAAAACCACCCTTTACCACTTGGCGCCGCGCCAGGCCCAAAAATGGCCATATGTCTGGAGATTGGTCCCACGCCCAAAGAGCCAGCAGGGAAAACTATGCCTTGCTCTAAAGCTCTTTGGGAACCGCTTGCGTAGCCCCACAGACCTGGGGGCTGCAGGCTTTCCTGCTGCCTTCAGCCTCAAAACCACCCTTTCCCACGTGGCGCCGCGCCAGGCCCAAAAATGGCCATATGTCTGGAGATTGGTCCCACGCCCAAAGAGCCAGCAGGGAAAATTATGCCTTGCTCTAAAGCTCTTTTGGAAACGCTTGCGTAGCCGCATAGACCTGGGGGCTGCAGGCTTTCCTGAGCCTTAAGCCTCAAAACCACCCTGTCCCACTTGGCGCCGCGCCAGGCACAAAAATGGCCATATATCTGGAGATTGGTCCCACGCCCAAAGAGCCAGCAGGGAAAATTATGCCTTGCTCTAAAGCTCTTTGGGAACCGCTTGCGTAGCGCCACAGACCTGGGGGCTGCAGGCTTTCCTGCTGCCTTCAGCCTCAAAACCACCCTTTCCTACTGGGCACCGCGCCAGGCCCAAAAATGGCCATATGTCTGGAGATTGGTCCCACGCCCAAAGAGCCAGCAGGGAAAACTATGCCTTGTTCTAAAGCTCTTTGGGAACCGCTTGCATAGCCCCACAGACGTGGGGGCTGCAGGTTTTCCTGCGACTTAAGCCACAAAACAACCCTTTCCCACTTGGCGCCGCGCCAGGCCCAAAAATGGCCATATGTCTGGAGATTGGCCCCACGCCCAAAGAGCCAGCAGGGAAAACTATGCCTTGTTCTAAAGCTCTTTGGGAACCGCTTGCATAGCCCCACAGACCTGGGGGCTGCAGGCTTTCCTGCTGCCTTTAAACTCAAAACCACCCTTTCCCACTTGGCGCCGCGCCAGGCCCAAAAATGGCCATATGTCTGGCGATTGGTCCCACGCCCAAAGAGCCAGCAGGGAAAATTATGCCTTGCTCTAAAGCTCTTTGGGAACCGCTTGCGTAGCCCCACAGACCTGGGGGCTGCAGGCTTTCTTGCTGCCTTCAGCCTCAAAACCACCCTTTTCCACTTGGCGCCGCGCCTCGCACAAAAATTGCCATACGTCTGGAGATTGGTCCCACGCCCAAAGAGCCAGCAGGGAAAACTATGCCTTGCTCTAAAGCTCTTTGGGAACCGCTTGCGTAGCCCCATAGACCTGGGTCCTGCAGGCTTACCTGCTGACTTCAGCCTCAAAACCACCCTTTCCCACTTGGCGCCGCGCCTCGCACAAAAATGGCCATATGTCTGGGGATTGGTCCCACGCCCAAAGAGCCAGCAGGGAAAACTATGCCTTGTTCTAAAGCTCTTTGGGAACCGCTTGCGTAGCCCCATAGACCTGGGGGCTCAGGCTTTCCTGTGCCTTAAGCCTCTAAACCACCCTTTCCCACTTGGCGCCGCGCCAGGCCCAAAAATGGCCATATGTCTGGAGATTGGCCCCACGCCCAAAGAGCCAGCAGGGAAAATTATGCCTTGCTCTAAAGCTCTTTGGGAACCGCTTGCGTAGCCCCATAGACCTGGGGGCTGCAGGCTTTCCTGCGCCTTAAGCCTCAAAACCACCCTTTCCCACGTGGCGCCGCGCCAGGCACAAAAATGGCCATATGTCTGGAGATTGGCCCCACGCCCAAAGAGCCAGCAGGGAAAATTATGCCTTGCTCTAAAGCTCTTTGGGAACCGCTTGCGTAGCCCCATAGACCTGGGGGCTGCAGGCTTTCCTGCGCCTTAAGCCTCAAAACGACCCTTTCCCACTGGGCTCCGCGCCAGGCACAAAAATGGCCATATGTCTGGAGATTGGTCCCACGCCCAAAGAGCCAGCAGGGAAAATTATGCCTTGCTCTAAAGCTCTTTGGGAACCGCTTGCGTAGATTCACAGACCTGGGGGCTGCAGGCTTTCCTGCTGCCTTCAGCCTCAAAACCACCCTTTCCAACTTGGCGCCGCGCCAGGCCCAAAAATGGCCATATGTCTGGAGATTGGCCCCACGCCCAAAGAGCCAGCAGGGAAAACTATGCCTTGTTCTAAAGCTCTTTGGGAACCGCTTGCATAGCCCCACAGACCTGGGGGCTGCAGGCTTTCCTGCTGCCTTCAGCCTCAAAACCACCCTTTCCCACTTGGCGCCGCGCCTTGCACAAAAATGGCCATATGTCTGGAGATTGGTCCCACGCCCAAAGAGCCAGCAGGGAAAACTATGCCTTGCTTTAAAGCTCTTTGGGAACCGCTTGCGTAGCCCCACAGACGTGGGGGCTGCAGGCTTTCCTGCTGCCTTTAAACTCAAAACCACCCTTTCCCACTTGGCGCCGCGCCAGGCACAAAAATGGCCATATGTCTGGAGATTGGTCCCACGCCCAAAGAGCCAGCAGGGAAAACTATGCCTTGCTCTATAGCTCTTTGGGAACCGCTTGCGTAGCCCCACAGACCTGGGGGCTGCAGGCTTTCTTGCTGCCTTCAGCCTCAAAACCACCCTTTCCCACTTGGCGCCGCGCCTCGCACAAAAATGGCCATACGTCTGAAGATTGGTCCCACGCCCAAAGAGCCAGCAGGGAAAATTATGCCTTGCTCTAAAGCTCTTTGGGAACCGCTTGCGTAGCCCCATAGACCTGGGGGCTGCAGGCTTTCCTGCGCTTTAAGCCTCTAAACCACCCTTTCCCACTTGGCGCCGCGCCAGGCCCAAAAATGGCCATATGTCTGGAGATTGGCCACACGCCCAAAGAGCCAGCAGGGAAAATTATGCCTTGCTCTAAAGCTCTTTGGGAACCGCTTGCGTAGCCCCATAGACCTGGGGGCTGCAGGCTTTCCTGCGCCTTAAGCCTCAAAACCACCCTTTCCCACGTGGCGCCGCGCCAGGCACAAAAATGGCCATATGTCTGGAGATTGGCCCCACGCCCAAAGAGCCAGCAGGGAAAATTATGCCTTGCTCTAAAGCTCTTTGGGAACCGCTTGCGTAGCCCCACAGTCCTGGGGGCTGCAGGCTTTCCTGCTGCCTTCAGCCTCAAAACCACCCTTTCCCACTTGGCGCCGCGCCAGGCACAGAAATGGCCATATGTCTGGGGATTGGTCCCACGCCCAAAGAGCCAGCAGGGAAAACTATGCCTTGCTCTAAAGCTCTTTGGGAACCGCTTGCGTAGCCCCACAGACCTGGGGGCTGCAGGCTTTCCTGCTGCCTTTAACCTCAAAACCACCCTTTCCCACTTGGCACCGCGCCAGGCACAAAAATGGCCATATGTCTGGAGATTGGTCCCACGCCCAAAGAGCCAGCAGGGAAAACTATGCCTTGTTCTAAAGCTCTTTGGGAACCGCTTGCGTAGCCCCACAGACCTGGGGCCTGCAGGCTTACCTGCTGCTTTCAGCCTCAAAACCACCCTTTCCCACTTGGCGCCGCGCCAGGCACAAAAATGGCCATATGTCTGGAGATTGGTCCCACGCCCAAAGAGCCAGCAGGGAAAATTATGCCTTGCTCTAAAGCTCTTTGGGAACCGCTTGCGTAGCCCCACAGACGTGGGGGCTGCAGGCTTTCCTGCTGCCTTCAGCCTCAAAACCACCCTTTCCCACTTGGCGCAGCGCCAGGCACAAAAATGGCCATATGTCTGGAGATTGGTCCCACGCCCAAAGAGCCAGCAGGGAAAACTATGCCTTGTTCTAAAGCTCTTTGGGAACCGCTTGCGTAGCCCCACAGACGTGGGGGCTGCAGGCTTTCTTGCTTCCTTTAAACTCAAAACCACCCTTTTTCACTTGGCGCCGCGCCAGGCCCAAAAATGGCCATACGTCTGGAGATTGGTCCCACGCCCAAAGAGCCAGCAGGGAAAATTATGCCTTGTTCTAAAACTCTTTGGAAACCGCTTGCGTAGCCCCACAGACCTGGGGGCTGCAGGCTTTCCTGCTGCCTTCAGCCTCAAAACCACCCTTTCCCACTTGGCGCCGCGCCTCGCACAAAAATGGCCATATGTCTGGAGATTGGTCCCACGCCCAAAGAGCCAGCAGGGAAAACTATGCCTTGCTCTAAAGCTCTTTGGGAACCGCTTGCGTAGCCCCACAGACGTGGGGGCTGCAGGCTTTCCTGCTGCCTTTAAACTCAAAACCACCCTTTCCCACTTGGCGCCGCGCCTCGCACAAAAATGGCCATATGTCTGGAGATTGGTCCCACGCCCAAAGAGCCAGCAGGGAAAATTATGCCTTGCTCTAAAGCTCTTTGGGAACCGCTTGCGTAGCCCCACAGACCTGGGGGCTGCAGGCTTTCTTGCTGCCTTCAGCCTCAAAACCACCCTTTCCCACTTGGCGCCGCGCCTCGCACAAAAATGGCCATACGTCTGAAGATTGGTCCCACGCCCAAAGAGCCAGCAGGGAAAATTATGCCTTGCTCTAAAGCTCTTTGGGAACCGCTTGCGTAGCCCCATAGACCTGGGGGCTGCAGGCTTTCCTGCGCCTTAAGCCTCTAAACCACCCTTTCCCACTTGGCGCCGCGCCAGGCCCAAAAATGGCCATATGTCTGGAGATTGGCCACACGCCCAAAGAGCCAGCAGGGAAAATTATGCCTTGCTCTAAAGCTCTTTGGGAACCGCTTGCGTAGCCCCATAGACCTGGGGGCTGCAGGCTTTCCTGCGCCTTAAGCCTCAAAACCACCCTTTCCCACGTGGCGCCGCGCCAGGCACAAAAATGGCCATATGTCTGGAGATTGGCCCCACGCCCAAAGAGCCAGCAGGGAAAATTATGCCTTGCTCTAAAGCTCTTTGGGAAACGCTTGCGTAGCCCCACAGTCCTGGGGGCTGCAGGCTTTCCTGCTGCCTTCAGCCTCAAAACCACCCTTTCCCACTTGGCGCCGCGCCGGCACAGAAATGGCCATATGTCTGGGGATTGGTCCCACGCCCAAAGAGCCAGCAGGGAAAACTATGCCTTGTTCTAAAGCTCTTTGGGAACCGCTTGCGTAGCCCCACAGACGTGGGGGCTGCAGGCTTCCCTGCTGCCTTTAACCTCAAAACCACCCTTTCCCACTTGGCACCGCGCCAGGCACAAAAATGGCCATATGTCTGGAGATTGGTACCCCGCCCAAAGAGCCAGCAGGGAAAATTATGCCTTGCTCTAAATCTATTTGCGAACTGCTTGCGTAGCCCCACAGACGTGGGGGCTGCAGGCTTTCCTGCTGCCTTCAGCCTCAAAACCACCCTTTCCCACTTGGCGCCGCGCCAGGCACAAAAATGGCCATATGTCTGGAGATTGGTCCCACGCCCAAAGAGCCAGCAGGGAAAACTATGCCTTGTTCTAAAGCTCTTTGGGAACCGCTTGCGTAGCCCCACAGACGTGGGGGCTGCAGGCTTTCTTGCTTCCTTTAAACTCAAAACCACCCTTTTTCACTTGGCGCCGCGCCAGGCCCAAAAATGGCCATACGTCTGGAGATTGGTCCCACGCCCAAAGAGCCGGCAGGGAAAATTATGCCTTGTTCTAAAACTCTTTGGAAACTGCTTGCGTAGCCCCACAGACCTGGGGGCTGCAGGCTTTCCTGCTGCCTTTAAACTCAAAACCACCCTTTCCCACTTGGCGCCGCGCCAGGCACAAAAATGGCCATATGTCTGGAGTTTGGCCCCACGCCCTAAGAGCCAGCAGGGAAAATTATGCCTTGTTCTAAAGCTCTTTGGGAACCGCTTGCGTAGCCCCATAGACCTGGGGCCTGCAGGCTTTCCTGCGCCTTAAGCCTCAAAACCACCCTTTCCCACTTAGCGCGGCGCCAGGCACAAAAATGGCCATATGTCTGGAGATTGGTCCCACGCCCAAAGAGCCAGCAGGGAAAATTATGCCTTGCTCTAAAGCTCTTTGGGAACCGCTTGCGTAGCCCCACAGACCTGGGGGCTGCAGGCTTTCTTGCTGCTTTCAGCCTCAAAACCACCCTTTCCAACTTGGCGCCGCGCCAGGCACAAAAATGGCCATATGTCTGGAGATTGGCCCCACGCCCAAAGAGCTAGTAGGGAAAACTATGCCTTGTTCTAAAGCTCTTTGGGAACTGCTTGCATAGCCCCACAGACCTGGGGGCTGCAGGCTTTCCTGCTGCCTTCAGCCTCAAAACCACCCTTTCCCACTTGGCGCCGCGCCTCGCACAAAAATGGCCATATGTCTGGAGATTGGTCCCACGCCCAAAGAGCCAGCAGGGAAAACTATGCCTTGCTCTAAAGCTCTTTGGGAACCGCTTGCGTAGCCCCACAGACGTGGGGGCTGCAGGCTTTCCTGCTGCCTTTAAACTCAAAACCACCCTTTCCCACTTGGCGCCGCGCCAGGCACAAAAATGGCCATATGTCTGGAGATTGGTCCCACGCCCAAAGAGCCAGCAGGGAAAATTATGCCTTGCTCTAAAGCTCTTTGGGAACCGCTTGCGTAGCCCCACAGACCTGGGGGCTGCAGGCTTTCTTGCTGCCTTCAGCCTCAAAACCACCCTTTCCCACTTGGCGCCGCGCCTCGCACAAAAATGGCCATACGTCTGAAGATTGGTCCCACGCCCAAAGAGCCAGCAGGGAAAATTATGCCTTGCTCTAAAGCTCTTTGGGAACCGCTTGCGTAGCCCCATAGACCTGGGGGCTGCAGGCTTTCCTGCGCCTTAAGCCTCTAAACCACCCTTTCCCACTTGGCGCCGCGCCAGGCACAAAAATGGCCATATGTCTGGAGATTGGCCACACGCCCAAAGAGCCAGCAGGGAAAATTATGCCTTGCTCTAAAGCTCTTTGGGAACCGCTTGCGTAGCCCCATAGACCTGGGGGCTGCAGGCTTTCCTGCGCCTTAAGCCTCAAAACCACCCTTTCCCACGTGGCGCCGCGCCAGGCACAAAAATGGCCATATGTCTGGAGATTGGCCCCACGCCCAAAGAGCCAGCAGGGAAAATTATGCCTTGCTCTAAAGCTCTTTGGGAACCGCTTGTGTAGCCCCACAGTCCTGGGGGCTGCAGGCTTTCCTGCTGCCTTCAGCCTCAAAACCACCCTTTCCCACTTGGCGCCGCGCCGGCACAGAAATGGCCATATGTCTGGGGATTGGTCCCACGCCCAAAGAGCCAGCAGGGAAAACTATGCCTTGTTCTAAAGCTCTTTGGGAACCGCTTGCGTAGCCCCACAGACGTGGGGGCTGCAGGCTTCCCTGCTGCCTTTAACCTCAAAACCACCCTTTCCCACTTGGCACCGCGCCAGGCACAAAAATGGCCATATGTCTGGAGATTGGTACCCCGCCCAAAGAGCCAGCAGGGAAAATTATGCCTTGCTCTAAATCTATTTGCGAACTGCTTGCGTAGCCCCACAGACGTGGGGGCTGCAGGCTTTCCTGCTGCCTTCAGCCTCAAAACCACCCTTTCCCACTTGGCGCCGCGCCAGGCACAAAAATGGCCATATGTCTGGAGATTGGTCCCACGCCCAAAGAGCCAGCAGGTAAAACTATGACTTGTTCTAAAGCTCTTTGGGAACCGCTTGCGTAGCCCCACAGACGTGGGGGCTGCAGGCTTTCTTGCTTCCTTTAAACTCAAAACCACCCTTTTTCACTTGGCGCCGCGCCAGGCCCAAAAATGGCCATACGTCTGGAGATTGGTCCCACGCCCAAAGAGCCAGCAGGGAAAATTATGCCTTGTTCTAAAACTCTTTGGAAACCGCTTGCGTAGCCCCACAGACCTGGGGGCTGTAGGCTTTCCTGCTGCCTTTAAACTCAAAACCACCCTTTCCCACTTGGCGCCGCGCCAGGCACAAAAATGGCCATATGTCTGGAGTTTGGCCCCACGCCCTAAGAGCCAGCAGGGAAAATTATGCCTTGTTCTAAAGCTCTTTGGGAACCGCTTGCGTAGCCCCATAGACCTGGCTCCTGCAGGCTTTCCTGCGCCTTAAGCCTCAAAACCACCCTTTCCCACTGGGCTCCGCGCCAGGCACAAAAATGGCCATATGTCTGGAGATTGGTCCCACGCCCAAAGAGCCAGCAGGGAAAATTATGCCTTGCTCTAAAGCTCTTTGGGAACCGCTTGCGTAGCCCCACAGACCTGGGGCCTGCAGGCTTACCTGCTGCTTTCAGCCTCAAAACCACCCTTTCCCACTTGGCGCCGCCCCAGGCACAAAAATGGCCATATGTCTGGAGATTGGTCCCACGCCCAAAGAGCCAGCAGGGAAAATTATGCCTTGCTCTAAAGCTCTTTGGGAACCGCTTGCGTAGCCCCACAGACCTGGGGGCTGCAGGCTTTCCTGCTGCCTTCAGCCTCAAAACCACCCTTTCCCACTTGGCGCCGCGCCAGGCACAAAAATGGCCATATGTCTGGAGATTGGTCCCACGCCCAAAGAGCCAGCAGGGGAAATTATGCCTTGTTCTAAAGCTCTTTGGGAACCGCTTGCGTAGCCCCATAGACCTCGGGCCTGCAGGCTTACCTGCTGACTTCAGCCTCAAAAGCACCCTTTCCCACTTGGCGCCGCGCCAGGCACAAAAATGGCCATATGTCTGGAGATTGGTCCCACGCCCAAAGAGCCAGCAGGGAAAACTATGCCTTGTTCTAAAGCTCTTTGGGAACCGCTTGCGTAGCCCCATAGACCTGGGGGCTGCAGGCTTTCCTGCGCCTTAAGCCTCTAAACCACCCTTTCCCACTTGGCGCCGCGCCAGGCCCAAAAATGGCCATATGTCTGGAGATTGGCCCCACGCCCAAAGAGCCAGCAGGGAAAATTATGCCTTGTTCTAAAGCTCTTTGGGAACCGCTTGCGTAGCCCCATAGACCTGGGGCCTGCAGGCTTTCCTGCGCCTTAAGCCTCAAAACCACCCTTTCCCACTTGGCTCCGCGCCTCGCACAAAAATGGCCATATGTCTGGAGATTGGTCCCACGCCCAAAGAGCCAGCAGGGAAAATTATGCCTTGCTCTAAAGCTCTTTGGGAACCGCTTGCGTAGCCCCAAAGACCTGGGGCCTGCAGGCTTACCTGCTGCTTTCAGCCTCAAAACCACCCTTTCCCACTTGGCGCTGCGCCAGGCACAAAAATGGCCATATGTCTGGAGATTGGTCCCACGCCCAAAGAGCCAGCAGGGAAAATTATGTCTTGCTCTAAAGCTCTTTGGGAACCGCTTGCGTAGCCCCACAGACCTGGGGGCTGCAGGCTTTCCTGCTGCCTTCAGCCTCAAAACCACCCTTTCCCACGTGGCGCCGCGCCAGGCACAAAAATGGCCATATGTCTGGAGATTGGTCCCACGCCCAAAGAGCCAGCAGGGAAAACTATGCCTTGTTCTAAAGCTCTTTGGGAACCGCTTGCATAGCCCCACAGACCTGGGGGCTGCAGGGTTTCTTGCTTCCTTTAAACTCAAAACCACCCTTTCTCACTTGGCGCCGCGCCAGGCCCGAAAATGGCCATATGTCTGGAGATTGGTCCCACGCCCAAAGAGCCAGCAGGGAAAATTATGCCTTGCTCTAAAGCTCTTTGGGAACCGCTTGCGTAGCCCCACAGACGTGGGGGCTGCAGGCTTTCCTGCTGCCTTCAGCCTCAAAACCACCCTTTCCCACTTGGCGCCGCGCCAGGCACAAAAATGGCCATATGTCTGGAGATTGGTCCCACGCCCAAAGAGCCAGCAGGGAAAACTATGCGTTGCTCTAAAGCTCTTTGGGAACCGCTTGCATAGCCCCACAGACCTGGGGGCTGCAGGCTTTCCTGCTGCCTTAAGCCTCAAAACCACCCTGTCCCACTTGGCGCCGCGCCAGGCACAAAAATGGCCATATGTCTGGAGATTGGTCCCACGCCCAAAGAGCCAGCAGGGAAAACTATGCCTTGCTCTAAAGCTCTTTGGGAAACGCTTGCGTAGCCCCACAGACCTGCGGGCTGCAGGCTTTCCTGCTGCCTTCAGCCTCAAAACCACGCTTTCCCACTGGGCGCCGCGCCAGGCACAAAAATGGCCATATGTCTGGAGATTGGTCCCACGCCCAAAGAGCCAGCAGGGAAAATTATGCCTTGCTCTAAAGCTCTTTGGGAACCGCTTGCGTAGCCCCACAGACCTGGGGGCTGCAGGCTTTCCTGCACCTTAAGCCACAAAACCACCCTTTCCCACTTGGCGCCGCGCCGGCACAGAAATGGCCATATGTCTGGAGATTGGCCCCACGCCCAAAGAGCCAGCAGGGAAAATTATGCCTTGCTCTAAAGCTCTTTGGGAACCGCTTGCGTAGCCCCACAGACGTGGGGGCTGCAGGCTTTCTTGCTTCCTTTAAACTCAAAACCACCCTTTCCCACTTGGCGCCGCGCCAGGCCCAAAAATGGCCATATGTCTGGAGATTGGTCCCACGCCCAAGGAGCCAGCAAGGAAAACTATGCCTTGTTCTAAAACTCTTTGGAAACCGCTTGCGTAGCCCCACAGACGTGGGGGCTGCAGGCTTTCCTGCTGCCTTCAGCCTCAAAACCACCCTTTCCCACTTGGCGCCGCGCCAGGCCCAAAAATGGCCATATGTCTGGAGATTGGTCCCACGCCCAAAGAGCCAGCAGGGAAAACTATGCCTTGCTCTAAAGCTCTTTGGAAAACGCTTGCGTAGCCGCATAGACCTGGGGGCTGCAGGCTTTCCTGAGCCTTAAGCCTCAAAACCACCCTTTCCCACTTGGCGCCGCGCGGGCACAGAAATGGCCATATGTCTGGAGATTGGCCCCACACCCAAAGAGCCAGCAGGGAAAATTATGCCTTGCTCTAAAGCTCTTTGGGAACCGCTTGCGTAGCGCCACAGACCTGGGGGCTGCAGGCTTTCCTGCTGCCTTCAGCCTCAAAACCACCCTTTCCCACTTGGCGCCGCGCCAGGCCCAAAAATGGCCATATGTCTGGAGATTGGTCCCACGCCCAAAGAGCCAGCAGGGAAAACTATGCCTTGTTCTAAAGCTCTTTGGAAACCGCTTGCGTAGCCCCACAGACCTGGGGGCTGCAGGCTTTCCTGCACCTTATGCCACAAAACCACCCTTTCCCACTTGGCGCCGCGCCGGCACAGAAATGGCCATATGTCTGGAGATTGGCCCCACGCCCAAAGAGCCAGCAGGGAAAACTATGCCTTGCTCTAAAGCACTTTGGGAACCGCTTGCGTAGCCCCACAGACGTGGGGGCTGCAGGCTTTCCTGTTGCCTTTAAACTCAAAACCACCCTTTCCCACTTGGAGCCGCGCCAGGCCCAAAAATGGCCATATGTCTGGAGATTGGTCCCACGCCCAAAGAGCCAGCAGGGAAAACTATGCCTTGCTCTAAAGCTCTTTGGAAAACGCTTGTGTAGCCGCATAGACCTGGGGGCTGCAGGCTTTCCTGAGCCTTAAGCCTCAAAACCACCCTTTCCCACTTGGCGCCCCGCCAGGCACAAAAATGGCCATATGTCTGGAGATTGGCCCCACACCCAAAGAGCCAGCAGGGAAAATTATGCCTTGCTCTAAAGGTCTTTGGGAACCGCTTGCGTAGCGCCACAGACCTGGGGGCTGCAGGCTTTCCTGCTGCCTTCAGCCTCAAAACCACCCTTTCCCACGTGGCGCCGCGCCAGGCCCAAAAATGGCCATATGTCTGGAGATTGGTCCCACGCCCAAAGAGCCAGCAGGGAAAACTATGCCTTGTTCTAAAGCTCTTTGGAAACCGCTTGCGTAGCCCCACAGACCTGGGGGCTGCAGGCTTTCCTGCACCTTATGCCACAAAACCACCCTTTCCCACTTGGCGCCGCGCCAGCACAGAAATGGCCATATGTCTGGAGATTGGTCCCACGCCCAAAGAGCCAGCAGGGAAAACTATGCCTTGTTCTAAAGCTCTTTGGGAACCGCTTGCATAGCCCCACAGACCTGGGGGCTGCAGGCTTTCCTGCTGCCTTCAGCCTCAAAACCACCCTTTCCCACTTGGCCCCGCGCCTCGCACAAAAATGGCCATATGTCTGGAGATTGGTCCCACGCCCAAAGAGCCAGCAGGGAAAACTATGCCTTGTTCTAAAGCTCTTTGGGAACCGCTTGCGTAGCGCCACAGACGTGGGGGCTGCAGGCTTTCCTGTTGCCTTTAAACTCAAAACCACCCTTTCCCACTTGGAGCCGCGCCAGGTCCAAAAATGGCCATATGTCTGGAGATTGGTCCCACGCCCAAAGAGCCAGCAGGGAAAATTATGCCTTGCTCTAAAGCTCTTTGGGAACCGCTTGCGTAGCCCCACAGACCTGGGGGCTGCAGGCTTTCCTGCACCTTAAGCCACAAAACCACCCTTTCCCACTTGGCGCCGCGCCGGCACAGAAATGGCCATATGTCTGGAGATTGGTCCCACGCCCAAAGAGCCAGCAGGGAAAATTATGCCTTGCTCTAAAGCTCTTTGGGAACCGCTTGCGTAGCCCCACAGACGTGGGGGCTGCAGGCTTTCTTGCTTCCTTTAAACTCAAAACCACCCTTTCCCACTTGGCGCCGCGCCAGGCCCAAAAATGGCCATATGTCTGGAGATTGGTCCCACGCCCAAAGAGCCAGCAAGGAAAATTATGCCTTGTTCTAAAACTCTTTGGAAACCGCTTGCGTAGCCCCACAGACGTGGGGGCTGCAGGCTTTCCTGCTGCCTTCAGCCTCAAAACCACCCTTTCCCACTTGGCGCCGCGCCAGGCCCAAAAATGGCCATATGTCTGGAGATTGGTCCCACGCCCAAAGAGCCAGCAGGGAAAACTATGCCTTGCTCTAAAGCTCTTTGGAAAACGCTTGCGTAGCCGCATAGTCCTGGGGGCTGCAGGCTTTCCTGAGCCTTAAGCCTCAAAACCACCCTTTCCCACTTGGCGCCGCGCGGGCACAGAAATGGCCATATGTCTGGAGATTGGCCCCACACCCAAAGAGCCAGCAGGGAAAATTATGCCTTGCTCTAAAGCTCTTTGGGAACCGCTTGCGTAGAGCCACAGACCTGGGGGCTGCAGGCTTTCCTGCTGCCTTCAGCCTCAAAACCACCCTTTCCCACTTGGCGCCGCGCCAGGCCCAAAAATGGCCATATGTCTGGAGATTGGTCCCACGCCCAAAGAGCCAGCAGGGAAAACTATGCCTTGTTCTAAAGCTCTTTGGAAACCGCTTGCGTAGCCCCACAGACCTGGGGGCTGCAGGCTTTCCTGCACCTTATGCCACAAAACCACCCTTTCCCACTTGGCGCCGCGCCGGCACAGAAATGGCCATATGTCTGGAGATTGGTCCCACGCCCAAAGAGCCAGCAGGGAAAATTATGCCTTGCTCTAAAGCTCTTTGGGAACCGCTTGCGTAGCCCCACAGACCTGGGGGCTGCAGGCTTTCCTGCTGCCTTCAGCCTCAAAACCACCCTTTCCCACTAGGCGCCGCGCCAGGCACAAAAATGGCCATATGTCTGGAGATTGGTCCCCCGCCCAAAGAGCCAGCAGGGAAAACTATGCCTTGTTCTAAAGCTCTTTGGGAACCGCTTGCGTAGCCCCACAGACGTGGGGGCTGCAGGCTTTCTTGCTTCCTTTAAACTCAAAACCACCCTTTCCCACTTGGCGCCGCGCCAGGCCCAAAAATGGCCATATGTCTGGAGATTGGTCCCACGCCCAAAGAGCCAGCAAGGAAAATTATGCCTTGTTCTAAAACTCTTTGGAAACCGCTTGCGTAGCCCCACAGACCTGGGGGCTGCAGGCTTTCCTGCTGCCTTCAGCCTCAAAACCACCCTTTCCCACTTGGCGCCGCGCCAGGCCCAAAAATGGCCATATGTCTGGAGATTGGTCCCACGCCCAAAGAGCCAGCAGGGAAAACTATGCCTTGCTCTAAAGCTCTTTGGAAAACGCTTGCGTAGCCGCATAGACCTGGGGGCTGCAGGCTTTCCTGAGCCTTAAGCCTCAAAACCACCCTTTCCCACGTGGCGCCGCGCCAGGCCCAAAAATGGCCATATGTCTGGAGATTGGTCCCACGCCCAAAGAGCCAGCAGGGAAAACTATGCCTTGTTCTAAAGCTCTTTGGGAACCGCTTGCGTAGCCCCACAGACCTGGGGGCTGCAGGCTTTCCTGCACCTTATGCCACAAAACCACCCTTTCACACTTGGCGCCGCGCCGGCACAGAAATGGCCATATGTCTGGAGATTGGTCCCACGCCCAAAGAGCCAGCAGGGAAAACTATGCCTTGTTCTAAAGCTCTTTGGGAACCGCTTGCATAGCCCCACAGACCTGGGGGCTGCAGGCTTTCCTGCTGCCTTCAGCCTCAAAACCACCCTTTCCCACTTGGCCCCGCGCCTCGCACAAAAATGGCCATATGTCTGGAGATTGGTCCCACGCCCAAAGAGCCAGCAGGGAACATTATGCCTTGCTCTAAAGCTCTTTGGGAACCGCTTGCGTAGCGCCACAGACGTGGGGGCTGCAGGCTTTCCTGTTGCCTTTAAACTCAAAACCACCCTTTCCCACTTGGAGCCGCGCCAGGCCCAAAAATGGCCATATGTCTGGAGATTGGCCCCACGCCCAAAGAGCCAGCAGGGAAAATTATGCCTTGCTCTAAAGCTCTTTGGGAACCGCTTGCGTAGCCCCATAGACCTGGAGGCTGCAGGATTTCCTGCGCCTTAAGCCTCAAAACCACCCTTTCCCATGTGGCGCCGCGCCAGGCACAAAAATGGCCATATGTCTGGAGATTGGCCCCACGCCCAAAGAGCCAGCAGGGAAAATTATGCCTTGCTCTAAAGCTCTTTGGGAACCGCTTGCGTAGCGCCACAAACCTGGGGGCTGCAGGCTTTCCTGCTGCCTTCAGCCTCAAAACCACCCTTTCCCACTTGGCGCCGCGCCGGCACAGAAATGGCCATATGTCTGGAGATTGGTCCCACGCCCAAAGAGCCAGCAGGGAAAACTATGCCTTGCTCTAAAGCTCTTTGGGAACCGCTTGCGTAGCGCCACAGACGTGGGGGCTGCAGGCTTTCATGCTGCCTTCAGCCTCAAAACCACCCTTTCCCACTGGGCGCCGCGCCAGGCACAAAAATGGCCATATGTCTGGAGATTGGTCCCACGCCCAAAGAGCCAGCAGGGAAAACTATGCCTTGTTCTAAAGCTCTTTGGGAACCGCTTGCATAGCCCCACAGACCTGAGGGCTGCAGGCTTTCCTGCTGCCTTCAGCCTCAAAACCACCCTTTCCCACTTGGTGCCGCGCCTCGCACAAAAATGGCCATATGTCTGGAGATTGGTCCCACGCCCAAAGAGCCAGCAGGGAAAACTATGCCTTGTTCTAAAGCTCTTTGGGAACCGCTTGCATAGCCCCACAGACCTGGGGGCTGCAGGCTTTCCTGCTGCCTTTAAACTCAAAACCACCCTTTCCCACTTGGCGCCGCGCCAGGCCCAAAAATGGCCATATGTCTGGAGATTGGTCCCACGCCCAAAGAGCCAGCAGGGAAAATTATGCCTTGTTCTAAAGCTCTTTGGGAACCGCTTGCATAACCCCACAGACCTGAGCCCTGCAGGCTTTCCTGCAGCCTTCAGCCTCAAAACCACCCTTTCCCACTTGGCGTCGCGCCAGGCACAAAAATGGCCATATGTCTGGAGATTGGTCCCACGTCCAAAGAGCCAGCAGGGAAAATTATGCCTTGCTCTAAAGCTCTTTGGGAACCGCTTGCGTAGCCCCACAGACCTGGGGGCTGCAGGCTTTCTTGCTGCCTTCAGCCTCAAAACCACCCTTTCCCACTTGGCGCCGCGCCTCGCACAAAAATGGCCATACGTCTGGAGGTTGGTCCCACGCCCAAAGAGCCAGCAGGGAAAACTATGCCTTGCTCTAAAGCTCTTTGGGAACCGCTTCCGTAGCCCCATAGACCTGGGGCCTGCAGGCTTTCATGCTGCCTTCAGCCTCAAAACCACCCTTTCCCACTTGGCGCCGCGCCAGGCACAAAAATGGCCATATGTCTGGAGATTGGTCCCACGCCCAAAGAGCCAGCAGCGAAAAGTATCCCTTGTTCTAAAGCTCTTTGGAAACCGCTTGCGTAGCCCCACAGACCTGGGGGCTGCAGGCTTTCCTGCACCTTAAACCTCAAAACCACCCTTTCCCCCTGGGCGCCGCGCCAGGCACAAAAATGGCCATATGTCTGGAGACTGGTCCCACGCCCAAAGAGCCAGCAGGGAAAACTATGCCTTGTTCTAAAGCTCTTTGGGAACCGCTTGCATAGCCCCACAGACCTGGGGGCTGCAGGCTTTCCTGCTGCCTTCAGCCTCAAAACCACCCTTTCCCACGTGGCGCCGCGCCAGGCCCAAAAATGGCCATATGTCTGGAGATTGGTCCCACGCCCAAAGAGCCAGCAGGGAAAATTATGCCTTGCTCTAAAGCTCTTTGGGAACCGCTTGCGTAGCCCCACAGACCTGGGGGCTGCAGGCTTTCTTGCTGCCTTCAGCCTCAAAACCACCCTTTCCCACGTGGCGCCACGCCAGGCACAAAAATGGCCATATGTCTGGAGATTGGCCCCACGCCCAAAGAGCCAGCAGGGAAAATTATGCCTTGCTCTAAAGCTCTTTGGGAACCGCTTGCGTAGCCCCATAGACCTGGGGGCTGCAGGATTTCCTGCGCCTTAAGCCTCAAAACCACCCTTTCCCATGTGGCGCCGCGCCAGGCACAAAAATGGCCATATGTCTGGAGATTGGCCCCACGCCCAAAGAGCCAGCAGGGAAAATTATGCCTTGCTCTAAAGCTCTTTGGGAACCGCTTGCGTAGCGCCACAAACCTGGGGGCTGCAGGCTTTCCTGCTGCCTTCAGCCTCAAAACCACCCTTTCCCACTTGGCGCCGCGCCGGCACAGAAATGGCCATATGTCTGGAGATTGGTCCCACGCCCAAAGAGCCAGCAGGGAAAACTATGCCTTGCTCTAAAGCTCTTTGGGAACCGCTTGCGTAGCGCCACAGACGTGGGGGCTGCAGGCTTTCATGCTGCCTTCAGCCTCAAAACCACCCTTTCCCACTGGGCGCCGCGCCAGGCACAAAAATGGCCATATGTCTGGAGATTGGTCCCACGCCCAAAGAGCCAGCAGGGAAAACTATGCCTTGTTCTAAAGCTCTTTGGGAACCGCTTGCATAGCCCCACAGTTGTGGGGGCTGCAGGCTTTCCTGCTGCCTTCAGCCTCAAAACCACCCTTTCCCACTTGGTGCCGCGCCTCGCACAAAAATGGCCATATGTCTGGAGATTGGTCCCACGCCCAAAGAGCCAGCAGGGAAAACTATGCCTTGTTCTAAAGCTCTTTGGGAACCGCTTGCGTAGCGCCACAGACGTGGGGGCTGCAGGCTTTCCTGTTGCCTTTAAACTCAAAACCACCCTTTCCCACTTGGAGCCGCGCCAGGCCCAAAAATGGCCATATGTCTGGAGATTGGTCCCACGCCCAAAGAGCCAGCAGGGAAAATTATGCCTTGCTCTAAAGCTCTTTGGGAACCGCTTGCGTAGCCCCACAGACCTGGGGGCTGCAGGCTTTCTTGCTGCCTTCAGCCTCAAAAACACCCTTTCCCACTTGGCGCCGCGACAGGCACAAAAATGGCCATACGTCTGGAGATTGGTCCCACGCCCAAAGAGTCAGCAGGGAAAACTATGCCTTGCTCTAAAGCTCTTTGGGAACCGCTTGCGTAGCCCCATAGACCTGGGGCCTGCAGGCTTACCTGCTGACTTCAGCCTCAAAACCACCATTTCCCACTTGGCGCCGCGCCAGGCACAAAAATGGCCATATGTCTGGGGATTGGTCCCACGCCCAAAGAGCCAGCAGGGAAAACTATGCCTTGTTCTAAAGCTCTTTGGGAACCGCTTGCGTAGCCGCATAGACCTGGGGGCTGCAGGCTTTCCTGGGCCTTAAGCCTCTAAACCACCCTTTCCCACTTGGCGCCGCGCCTCGCAAAAAAAGGGCCATATGTCTGGAGATTGGCCCCACGCCCAAAGAGCCAGCAGGGAAAATTATGCCTTGCTCTAAAGCTCTTTGGGAACTGCTTGCGTAGCCCCATAGACCTGGGGGCTGCAGGCTTTCCTGCGCCTTAAGCCTCAAAACCACCCTTTCCCACGTGGCGCCGCGCCAGGCACAAAAATGGCCATATGTCTGGAGATTGGTCCCACGCCCAAAGAGCCAGCAGGGAAAATTATGCCTTGCTCTAAAGCTCTTTGGGAACCGCTTGCATAGCCCCATAGACCTGGGGGCTGCAGGCTTTCCTGCGCCTTAAGCCTCAAAACCACCCTTTCCCACGTGGCGCCGCGCCAGGCACAAAAATGGCCATATGTCTGGAGATTGGCCCCACGCCCAAAGAGCCAGCAGGGAAAATTATGCCTTGCTCTAAAGCTCTTTGGGAACCGCTTGCGTAGCCCCACAGACCTGGGGGCTGCAGGCTTTCCTGCTGCCTTCAGCCTCAAAACCACCCTTTCCCACTTGGCGCCGTGCCGGCACAGAAATGGCCATATGTTTGGGGATTGGTCCCACGCCCAAAGAGCCAGCAGGGAAAACTATGCCTTGTTCTAAAGCTCTTTGGAAACCGCTTGCGTAGCCCCACAGACCTGGGGGCTGCAGGCTTTCCTGCACCTTAAACCTCAAAACCACCCTTTCCCACTTGGCGCCGCACCAGGCACAAAAATGGCCATATGTCTGGAGATTGGTCCCACGCCCAAAGAGCCAGCAGGGAAAACTATGCCTTGTTCTAAAGCTCTTTGTGAACCGCTTGCATAGCCCCACAGACCTGGGGGCTGCAGGCTTTCCTGCTGCCTTCAGCCTCAAAACAACCCTTTCCCACTTGGTGCCGCGCCTCGCACAAAAATGGCCATATGTCTGGAGATTGGTCCCACGCCCAAAGAGCCAGCAGGGAAAACTATGCCTTGCTCTAAAGCTATTTGGGAACTGCTTGCGTAGCCCCACAGACCTGGGGGCTGCAGGCTTTCCTGCTGCCTTCAGCCTCAAAACCACCCTTTCCCACTAGGCGCCGCGCCAGGCACAAAAATGGCCATATGTCTGGAGATTGGCCCCACGCCCAAAGAGCCAGCAGGGAAAATTATGCCTTGCTCTAAAGCTCTTTGGGAACCGCTTGCGTAGCCCCATAGACCTGGGGGCTGCAGGATTTCCTGCGCCTTAAGCCTCAAAACCACCCTTTCCCATGTGGCGCCGCGCCAGGCACAAAAATGGCCATATGTCTGGAGATTGGCCCCACGCCCAAAGAGCCAGCAGGGAAAATTATGCCTTGCTCTAAAGCTCTTTGGGAACCGCTTGCGTAGCGCCACAAACCTGGGGGCTGCAGGCTTTCCTGCTGCCTTCAGCCTCAAAACCACCCTTTCCCACTTGGCGCCGCGCCGGCACAGAAATGGCCATATGTCTGGAGATTGGTCCCACGCCCAAAGAGCCAGCAGGGAAAACTATGCCTTGCTCTAAAGCTCTTTGGGAACCGCTTGCGTAGCGCCACAGACGTGGGGGCTGCAGGCTTTCATGCTGCCTTCAGCCTCAAAACCACCCTTTCCCACTGGGCGCCGCGCCAGGCACAAAAATGGCCATATGTCTGGAGATTGGTCCCACGCCCAAAGAGCCAGCAGGGAAAACTATGCCTTGTTCTAAAGCTCTTTGGGAACCGCTTGCATAGCCCCACAGACCTGAGGGCTGCAGGCTTTCCTGCTGCCTTCAGCCTCAAAACCACCCTTTCCCACTTGGTGCCGCGCCTCGCACAAAAATGGCCATATGTCTGGAGATTGGTCCCACGCCCAAAGAGCCAGCAGGGAAAACTATGCCTTGTTCTAAAGCTCTTTGGGAACCGCTTGCGTAGCGCCACAGACGTGGGGGCTGCAGGCTTTCCTGTTGCCTTTAAACTCAAAACCACCCTTTCCCACTTGGAGCCGCGCCAGGCCCAAAAATGGCCATATGTCTGGAGATTGGTCCCACGCCCAAAGAGCCAGCAGGGAAAATTATGCCTTGCTCTAAAGCTCTTTGGGAACCGCTTGCGTAGCCCCACAGACCTGGGGGCTGCAGGCTTTCTTGCTGCCTTCAGCCTCAAAAACACCCTTTCCCACTTGGCGCCGCGCCAGGCACAAAAATGGCCATACGTCTGGAGATTGGTCCCACGCCCAAAGAGTCAGCAGGGAAAACTATGCCTTGCTCTAAAGCTCTTTGGGAACCGCTTGCGTAGCCCCATAGACCTGGGGCCTGCAGTCTTACCTGCTGACTTCAGCCTCAAAACCACCCTTTCCCACTTGGCGCCGCGCCAGGCACAAAAATGGCCATATGTCTGGGGATTGGTCCCACGCCCAAAGAGCCAGCAGGGAAAACTATGCCTTGTTCTAAAGCTCTTTGGGAACCGCTTGCGTAGCCGCATAGACCTGGGGGCTGCAGGCTTTCCTGGGCCTTAAGCCTCTAAACCACCCTTTCCCACTTGGCGCCGCGCCTCGCACAAAAATGGCCATATGTCTGGAGATTGGCCCCACGCCCAAAGAGCCAGCAGGGAAAATTATGCCTTGCTCTAAAGCTCTTTGGGAACTGCTTGCGTAGCCCCATAGACCTGGGGGCTGCAGGCTTTCCTGCGCCTTAAGCCTCAAAACCACCCTTTCCCACGTGGCGCCGCGACAGGCACAAAAATGGCCATATGTCTGGAGATTGGTCCCACGCCCAAAGAGCCAGCAGGGAAAATTATGCCTTGCTCTAAAGCTCTTTGGGAACCGCTTGCATAGCCCCATAGACCTGGGGGCTGCAGGCTTTCCTGCGCCTTAAGCCTCAAAACCACCCTTTCCCACGTGGCGCCGCGCCAGGCACAAAAATGGCCATATGTCTGGAGATTGGCCCCACGCCCAAAGAGCCAGCAGGGAAAATTATGCCTTGCTCTAAAGCTCTTTGGGAACCGCTTGCGTAGCCCCACAGACCTGGGGGCTGCAGGCTTTCCTGCTGCCTTCAGCCTCAAAACCACCCTTTCCCACTTGGCGCCGTGCCGGCACAGAAATGGCCATATGTTTGGGGATTGGTCCCACGCCCAAAGAGCCAGCAGGGAAAACTATGCCTTGTTCTAAAGCTCTTTGGAAACCGCTTGCGTAGCCCCACAGACCTGGGGGCTGCAGGCTTTCCTGCACCTTAAACCTCAAAACCACCCTTTCCCACTTGGCGCCGCACCAGGCACAAAAATGGCCATATGTCTGGAGATTGGTCCCACGCCCAAAGAGCCAGCAGGGAAAACTATGCCTTGTTCTAAAGCTCTTTGTGAACCGCTTGCATAGCCCCACAGACCTGGGGCCTGCAGGCTTTCCTGCTGCCTTCAGCCTCAAAACCACCCTTTCCCACTTGGTGCCGCGCCAGGCACAAAAATGGCCATATGTCTGGAGATTGGTCCCACGCCCAAAGAGCCAGCAGGGAAAACTATGCCTTGTTCTAAAGCTCTTTGGGAACCGCTTGCATAGCCCCACAGTTGTGGGGGCTGCAGGCTTTCCTGCTGCCTTTAAACTCAAAACCACCCTTTCCCACTTGGCGCCGCGCCAGGCCCAAAAATGGCCATATGTCTGGAGATTGGTCCCACGCCCAAAGAGCCAGCAGGGAAAATTATGCCTTGTTCTAAAGCTCTTTGGGAACCGCTTGCATAACCCCACAGACCTGAGCCCTGCAGGCTTTCCTGCAGCCTTCAGCCTCAAAACCACCCTTTCCCACTTGGCGTCGCGCCAGGCACAAAAATGGCCATATGTCTGGAGATTGGTCCCACGTCCAAAGAGCCAGCAGGGAAAATTATGCCTTGCTCTAAAGCTCTTTGGGAACCGCTTGCGTAGCCCCACAGACCTGGGGGCTGCAGGCTTTCTTGCTGCCTTCAGCCTCAAAACCACCCTTTCCCACTTGGCGCCGCGCCTCGCACAAAAATGGCCATACGTCTGGAGATTGGTCCCACGCCCAAAGAGCCTGCAGGGAAAACTATGCCTTGCTCTAAAGCTCTTTGGGAACCGCTTCCGTAGCCCCATAGACCTGGGGCCTGCAGGCTTTCATGCTGCCTTCAGCCTCAAAACCACCCTTTCCCACTGGGCGCCGCGCCAGGCACAAAAATGGCCATATGTCTGGAGATTGGTCCCACGCCCAAAGAGCCAGCAGCGAAAACTATGCCTTGTTCTAAAGCTCTTTGGAAACCGCTTGCGTAGCCCCACAGACCTGGGGGCTGCAGGCTTTCCTGCACCTTAAACCTCAAAACCACCCTTTCCCCCTGGGCGCCGCGCCAGGCACAAAAATGGCCATATGTCTGGAGACTGGTCCCACGCCCAAAGAGCCAGCAGGGAAAACTATGCCTTGTTCTAAAGCTCTTTGGGAACCGCTTGCATAGCCCCACAGACCTGGGGGCTGCAGGCTTTCCTGCTGCCTTCAGCCTCAAAACCACCCTTTCCCACTTGGTGCCGCGCCTCGCACAAAAATGGCCATATGTCTGGAGATTGGTCCCACGCCCAAAGAGCCAGCAGGGAAAATTATGCCTTGCTCTAAAGCTCTTTGGGAACCGCTTGCGTAGCCCCACAGACCTGGGGGCTGCAGGCTTTCTTGCTGCCTTCAGCCTCAAAAACACCCTTTCCCACTTGGCGCCGCGCCAGGCACAAAAATGGCCATACGTCTTGAGATTGGTCCCACGCCCAAAGAGCCAGCAGGGAAAACTATGCCTTGCTCTAAAGCTCTTTGGGAACCGCTTGCGTAGCCCCATAGACCTGGGGCCTGCAGGCTTACCTGCTGCCTTCAGCCTCAAAACCACCCTTTCCCACTGGGCGCCGCGCCAGGCACAAAAATGGCCATATGTCTTGAGATTGGTCCCACGCCCAAAGAGCCAGCAGGGAAAACTATGCCTTGTTCTAAAGCTCTTTGGGAACCGCTTGCGTAGCCCCATAGATCTGGGGGCTGCAGGCTTTCCTGCGCCTTAAGCCTCTAAACCACCCTTTCCCACTTGGCGCCGCGCCAGGCACAAAAATGGCCATATGTCTGGAGATTGGCCCCACGCCCAAAGAGCCAGCAGGGAAAATTATGCCTTGCTCTAAAGCTCTTTGGGAACCGCTTGCGTAGCCCCACAGACCTGGGGGCTGCAGGCTTTCCTGCGCCTTAAGCCACAAAACCACCCTTTCCCACGTGGCGCCGCGCCAGGCAGAAAAATGGCCATATGTCTGGAGATTGGCCCCACGCCCAAAGAGCCAGCAGGGAAAATTATGCCTTGCTCTAAAGCTCTTTGGGAACCGCTTGCGTAGCCCCATAGACCTGGGGGCTGCAGGCTTTCCTGCTGCCTTCAGCCTCAAAACCACCCTTTCCCACTTGGCGCCGCGCCGGCACAGAAATGGCCATATGTCTGGGGATTGGTCCCACGCCCAAAGAGCCAGCAGGGAAAACTATGCCTTGTTCTAAAGCTCTTTGGGAAATGCTTGCGTAGATTCACAGACCTGGGGGCTGCAGGCTTTCCTGCTGCCTTTAAACTCAAAACCACCCTTTCCCACTTGGCGCCGCGCCTCGCACAAAAATGGCCATATGTCTGGAGATTGGCCCCACGCCCAAAGAGCCAGCAGGGAAAACTATGCCTTGTTCTAAAGCTCTTTGGGAACCGCTTGCATAGCCCCACAGACCTGGGGGCTGCAGGCTTTCCTGCTGCCTTCAGCCTCAAAACCACCCTTTCCCACTTGGCGCCGCGCCTCGCACAAAAATGGCCATATGTCTGGAGATTGGTCCCACGCCCAAAGAGCCAGCAGGGAAAATTATGCCTTGCTCTAAAGCTCTTTGGGAACCGCTTGCGTAGCCCCACAGACCTGGGGGCTGCAGGCTTTCTTGCTGCCTTCAGCCTCAAAAACACCCTTTCCCACTTGGCGCCGCGTCAGGCACAAAAATGGCCATACGTCTGGAGATTGGTCCCACGCCCAAAGAGCCAGCAGGGAAAACTATGCCTTGCTCTAAAGCTCTTTGGGAACCGCTTGCGTAGCCCCATAGACCTGGGGCCTGCAGGCTTTCCTGCAGCCTTCAGCCTCAAAACCACCCTTTCCCACTTGGCGCCGCGCCAGGCACAAAAATGGCCATATGTCTGGAGATTGGTCCCACGCCCAAAGAGCCAGCAGGGAAAATTATGCCTTGCTCTAAAGCTCTTTGGGAACCGCTTGCGTAGCCCCACAGACCTGGGGCCTGCAGGCTTTCATGCTGCCTTCAGCCTCAAAACCACCCTTTCCCACTGGG
Organism: Chroicocephalus ridibundus; assembly: GCF_963924245.1. Lineage (NCBI taxonomy): Eukaryota > Metazoa > Chordata > Aves > Charadriiformes > Laridae > Chroicocephalus > Chroicocephalus ridibundus. The sequence goes on along the minus strand of NW_026961466.1, from coordinate 64,050 downwards.
CGCCGCGCCAGGCACAAAAATGGCCATATGTCTGGAGATTGGTCCCACGCCCAAAGAGCCAGCAGGGAAAACTATGCCTTGTTCTAAAGCTCGTTGGAAACCGCTTGCGTAGCGCCACAGACCTGGGGGCTGCAGGCTTTCCTGCACCTTAAACCTCAAAACCACCCTTTCCTACTTGGCGCCGCGCCAGGCACAAAAATGGCCATATGTCTGGAGATTGGTCCCACGCCCAAAGAGCCAGCAGGGAAAACTATGCCTTGTTCTAAAGCTCTTTGGGAACCGCTTGCATAGCCCCACAGACCTGGGGGCTGCAGGCTTTCCTGCTGCCTTCAGCCTCAAAACCACCCTTTCCCACTTGGTGCCGCGCCTCGCACAAAAATGGCCATATGTCTGGAGATTGGTCCCACGCCCAAAGAGCCAGCAGGGAAAACTATGCCTTGTTCTAAAGCTCTTTGGGAACTGCTTGCGTAGCCCCACAGACCTGGGGCCTGCAGGCTTTCCTGCTGCCTTTAAACTCAAAACCACCCTTTCCCACTTGGCGCCGCGCCAGGCACAAAAATGGCCATATGTCTGGAGATTGGTCCCACGCCCAAAGAGCCAGCAGGGAATATTATGCCTTGCTCTAAAGCTCTTTGGGAACCGCTTGCGTAGCCCCATAGACCTGGGGCCTGCAGGCTTACCTGCTGACTTCAGCCTCAAAACCACCCTTTCCCACTTGGTGCCGCGCCTCGCACAAAAATGGCCATATGTCTGGGGATTGGTCCCACGCCCAAAGAGCCAGCAGGGAAAACTATGCCTTGTTCTAAAGCTCTTTGGGAACCGCTTGCGTAGCCCCATAGACCTGGGGGCTGCAGGCTTTCCTGCGCCTTAAGCCTCAAAACCACCCTTTCCCACGTGGCGCCGCGCCAGGCACAAAAATGGCCATATGTCTGGAGATTGGCCCCACGCCCAAAGAGCCAGCAGGGAAAATTATGCCTTGCTCTAAAGCTCTTTGGGAACCGCTTGCGTAGCCCCACAGACGTGGGGGCTGCAGGCTTTCCTGCTGCCTTCAGCCTCAAAACCACCCTTTCCCACTTGGCGCCGCGCCGGCACAGAAATGGCCATATGTCTGGGGATTGGTCCCACGCCCAAAGAGCCAGCAGGGAAAAATATGCCTTGCTCTAAAGCTCTTTGGGAACCGCTTGCGTAGCGCCACAGACGTGGGGGCTGCAGGCTTTCCTGCTGCCTTCAGCCTCAAAACCACCCTTTCCCACTGGGCGCCGCGCCAGGCACAAAAATGGCCATACGTCTGGAGATTGGTCCCACGCCCAAAGAGCCAGCAGGGAAAACTATGCCTTGTTCTAAAGCTCTTTGGAAACCGCTTGCGTAGCCCCACAGACCTGGGGGCTGCAGGCTTTCCTGCACCTTAAACCTCAAAACCACCCTTTCCCACTTGGCGCCGCACCAGGCACAAAAATGGCCATATGTCTGGAGATTGGTCCCACGCCCAAAGAGCCAGCAGGGAAAACTATGCCTTGTTCTAAAGCTCTTTGGGAACCGCTTGCATAGCCCCACAGACCTGGGGCCTGCAGGCTTTCCTGCTGCCTTCAGCCTCAAAACCACCCTTTCCCACTTGGTGCCGCGCCTCGCACAAAAATGGCCATATGTCTGGAGATTGGTCCCACGCCCAAAGAGCCAGCAGGGAAAACTATGCCTTGTTCTAAAGCTCTTTGGGAACTGCTTGCGTAGCCCCACAGACGTGGGGGCTGCAGGCTTTCCTGCTGCCTTTAAACTCAAAACCACCCTTTCCCACTTGGCGCCGCGCCAGGCCCAAAAATGGCCATATGTCTGGAGATTGGTCCCACGCCCAAAGAGCCAGCAGGGAAAATTATGCCTTGTTCTAAAGCTCTTTGGGAACCGCTTGCATAACCCCACAGACCTGAGCCCTGCAGGCTTTCCTGCTGCCTTCAGCCTCAAAACCACCCTTTCCCACTTGGCGTCGCGCCAGGCACAAAAATGGCCATATGTCTGGAGATTGGTCCCACGTCCAAAGAGCCAGCAGGGAAAATTATGCCTTGCTCTAAAGCTCTTTGGGAACCGCTTGCGTAGCCCCACAGACCTGGGGGCTGCAGGCTTTCTTGCTGCCTTCAGCCTCAAAACCACCCTTTCCCACTTGGCGCCGCGCCTCGCACAAAAATGGCCATACGTCTGGAGATTGGTCCCACGCCCAAAGAGCCAGCAGGGAAAATTATGCCTTGCTCTAAAGCTCTTTGGGAACCGCTTCCGTAGCCCCACAGACCTGGGGGCTGCAGGCTTTCTTGCTGCCTTCAGCCTCAAAAACACCCTTTCCCACTTGGCGCCGCGCCAGGCACAAAAATGGCCATACGTCTGGAGATTGGTCCCACGCCCAAAGAGCCAGCAGGGAAAACTATGCCTTGCTCTAAAGCTCTTTGGGAACCGCTTGCGTAGCCCCATAGACCTGGGGCCTGCAGGCTTACCTGCTGACTTCAGCCTCAAAACCACCCTTTCCCACTTGGCGCCGCGCCAGGCAGAAAAATGGCCATATGTCTGGAGATTGGTCCCACGCCCAAAGAGCCAGCAGGGAAAACTATGCCTTGTTCTAAAGCTCTTTGGGAACCGCTTGCGTAGCCCCATAGACCTGGGGGCTGCAGGCTTTCCTGCGCCTTAAGCCTCTAAACCACCCTTTCCCACTTGGCGCCGCGCCAGGCACAAAAATGGCCATATGTCTGGAGATTGGCCCCACGCCCAAAGAGCCAGCAGGGAAAATTATGCCTTGCTCTAAAGCTCTTTGGGAACCGCTTGCGTAGCCCCACAGACCTGGGGGCTGCAGGCTTTCCTGCGCCTTAAGCCTCAAAACCACCCTTTCCCACGTGGCGCCGCGCCAGGCACAAAAATGGCCATATGTCTGGAGATTGGCCCCACGCCCAAAGAGCCAGCAGGGAAAATTATGCCTTGCTCTAAAGCTCTTTGGGAACCGCTTGCGTAGCCCCATAGACCTGGGGGCTGCAGGCTTTCCTGCTGCCTTCAGCCTCAAAACCACCCTTTCCCACTTGGCGCCGCGCCGGCACAGAAATGGCCATATGTCTGGGGATTGGTCCCACGCCCAAAGAGCCAGCAGGGAAAACTATGCCTTGCTCTAAAGCTCTTTGGGAACCGCTTGCGTAGCGCCACAGACGTGGGGGCTGCAGGCTTTCATGCTGCCTTCAGCCTCAAAACCACCCTTTCCCACTGGGCGCCGCGCCAGGCACAAAAATGGCCATATGTCTGGAGATTGGTCCCACGCCCAAAGAGCCAGCAGGGAAAACTATGCCTTGTTCTAAAGCTCTTTGGGAAATGCTTGCGTAGATTCACAGACCTGGGGGCTGCAGGCTTTCCTGCTGCCTTTAAACTCAAAACCACCCTTTCCCACTTGGCGCCGCGCCTCGCACAAAAATGGCCATATGTCTGGAGATTGGCCCCACGCCCAAAGAGCCAGCAGGGAAAACTATGCCTTGTTCTAAAGCTCTTTGGGAACCGCTTGCATAGCCCCACAGACCTGGGGGCTGCAGGCTTTCCTGCTGCCTTCAGCCTCAAAACCACCCTTTCCCACTTGGCGCCGCGCCTCGCACAAAAATGGCCATATGTCTGGAGATTGGTCCCACGCCCAAAGAGCCAGCAGGGAAAACTATGCCTTGCTCTAAAGCTCTTTGGGAACCGCTTGCGTAGCCCCACAGACCTGGGGGCTGCAGGCTTTCCTGCACCTTAAACCTCAAAACCACCCTTTCCCCCTGGGCGCCGCGCCAGGCACAAAAATGGCCATATGTCTGGAGACTGGTCCCACGCCCAAAGAGCCAGCAGGGAAAACTATGCCTTGTTCTAAAGCTCTTTGGGAACCGCTTGCATAGCCCCACAGACCTGGGGGCTGCAGGCTTTCCTGCTGCCTTCAGCCTCAAAACCACCCTTTCCCACTTGGTGCCGCGCCTCGCACAAAAATGGCCATATGTCTGGAGATTGGTCCCACGCCCAAAGAGCCAGCAGGGAAAATTATGCCTTGCTCTAAAGCTCTTTGGGAACCGCTTGCGTAGCCCCACAGACCTGGGGGCTGCAGGCTTTCTTGCTGCCTTCAGCCTCAAAAACACCCTTTCCCACTTGGCGCCGCGCCAGGCACAAAAATGGCCATACGTCTGGAGATTGGTCCCACGCCCAAAGAGCCAGCAGGGAAAACTATGCCTTGCTCTAAAGCTCTTTGGGAACCGCTTGCGTAGCCCCATAGACCTGGGGCCTGCAGGCTTACCTGCTGACTTCAGCCTCAAAACCACCCTTTCCCACTTGGCGCCGCGCCAGGCAGAAAAATGGCCATATGTCTGGAGATTGGTCCCACGCCCAAAGAGCCAGCAGGGAAAACTATGCCTTGTTCTAAAGCTCTTTGGGAACCGCTTGCGTAGCCCCATAGATCTGGGGGCTGCAGGCTTTCCTGCGCCTTAAGCCTCTAAACCACCCTTTCCCACTTGGCGCCGCGCCAGGCACAAAAATGGCCATATGTCTGGAGATTGGCCCCACGCCCAAAGAGCCAGCAGGGAAAATTATGCCTTGCTCTAAAGCTCTTTGGGAACCGCTTGCGTAGCCCCACAGACCTGGGGGCTGCAGGCTTTCCTGCGCCTTAAGCCTCAAAACCACCCTTTCCCACGTGGCGCCGCGCCAGGCAGAAAAATGGCCATATGTCTGGAGATTGGCCCCACGCCCAAAGAGCCAGCAGGGAAAATTATGCCTTGCTCTAAAGCTCTTTGGGAACCGCTTGCGTAGCCCCATAGACCTGGGGGCTGCAGGCTTTCCTGCTGCCTTCAGCCTCAAAACCACCCTTTCCCACTTGGCGCCGCGCCGGCACAGAAATGGCCATATGTCTGGGGATTGGTCCCACGCCCAAAGAGCCAGCAGGGAAAACTATGCCTTGCTCTAAAGCTCTTTGGGAACCGCTTGCGTAGCGCCACAGACGTGGGGGCTGCAGGCTTTCATGCTGCCTTCAGCCTCAAAACCACCCTTTCCCACTGGGCGCCGCGCCAGGCACAAAAATGGCCATATGTCTGGAGACTGGTCCCACGCCCAAAGAGCCAGCAGGGAAAACTATGCCTTGTTCTAAAGCTCTTTGGGAAATGCTTGCGTAGATTCACAGACCTGGGGGCTGCAGGCTTTCCTGCTGCCTTTAAACTCAAAACCACCCTTTCCCACTTGGCGCCGCGCCTCGCACAAAAATGGCCATATGTCTGGAGATTGGCCCCACGCCCAAAGAGCCAGCAGGGAAAACTATGCCTTGTTCTAAAGCTCTTTGGGAACCGCTTGCATAGCCCCACAGACCTGGGGGCTGCAGGCTTTCCTGCTGCCTTCAGCCTCAAAACCACCCTTTCCCACTTGGCGCTGCGCCTCGCACAAAAATGGCCATATGTCTGGAGATTGGTCCCACGCCCAAAGAGCCAGCAGGGAAAATTATGCCTTGCTCTAAAGCTCTTTGGGAACCGCTTGCGTAGCCCCACAGACCTGGGGGCTGCAGGCTTTCTTGCTGCCTTCAGCCTCAAAAACACCCTTTCCCACTTGGCGCCGCGTCAGGCACAAAAATGGCCATACGTCTGGAGATTGGTCCCACGCCCAAAGAGCCAGCAGGGAAAACTATGCCTTGCTCTAAAGCTCTTTGGGAACCGCTTGCGTAGCCCCATAGACCTGGGGCCTGCAGGCTTTCCTGCAGCCTTCAGCCTCAAAACCACCCTTTCCCACTTGGCGCCGCGCCAGGCACAAAAATGGCCATATGTCTGGAGATTGGTCCCACGCCCAAAGAGCCAGCAGGGAAAATTATGCCTTGCTCTAAAGCTCTTTGGGAACCGCTTGCGTAGCCCCACAGACCTGGGGCCTGCAGGCTTTCATGCTGCCTTCAGCCTCAAAACCACCCTTTCCCACTGGGCGCCGCGCCAGGCACAAAAATGGCCATATGTCTGGAGATTGGTCCCACGCCCAAAGAGCCAGCAGGGAAAACTATGCCTTGTTCTAAAGCTCGTTGGAAACCGCTTGCGTAGCGCCACAGACCTGGGGGCTGCAGGCTTTCCTGCACCTTAAACCTCAAAACCACCCTTTCCCACTTGGCGCCGCGCCAGGCACAAAAATGGCCATATGTCTGGAGATTGGTCCCACGCCCAAAGAGCCAGCAGGGAAAACTATGCCTTGTTCTAAAGCTCTTTGGGAACCGCTTGCATAGCCCCACAGACCTGGGGGCTGCAGGCTTTCCTGCTGCCTTCAGCCTCAAAACCACCCTTTCCCACTTGGTGCCGCGCCTCGCACAAAAATGGCCATATGTCTGGAGATTGGTCCCACGCCCAAAGAGCCAGCAGGGAAAACTATGCCTTGTTCTAAAGCTCTTTGGGAACTGCTTGCGTAGCCCCACAGACCTGGGGCCTGCAGGCTTTCCTGCTGCCTTTAAACTCAAAACCACCCTTTCCCACTTGGCGCCGCGCCAGGCACAAAAATGGCCATATGTCTGGAGATTGGTCCCACGCCCAAAGAGCCAGCAGGGAATATTATGCCTTGCTCTAAAGCTCTTTGGGAACCGCTTGCGTAGCCCCATAGACCTGGGGCCTGCAGGCTTACCTGCTGACTTCAGCCTCAAAACCACCCTTTCCCACTTGGTGCCGCGCCTCGCACAAAAATGGCCATATGTCTGGGGATTGGTCCCACGCCCAAAGAGCCAGCAGGGAAAACTATGCCTTGTTCTAAAGCTCTTTGGGAACCGCTTGCGTAGCCCCACAGACCGGGGGGCTGCAGGCTTTCCTGCGCCTTAAGCCTCAAAACCACCCTTTCCCACGTGGCGCCGCGCCAGGCACAAAAATGGCCATATGTCTGGAGATTGGCCCCACGCCCAAAGAGCCAGCAGGGAAAATTATGCCTTGCTCTAAAGCTCTTTGGGAACCGCTTGCGTAGCCCCACAGACCTGGGGGCTGCAGGCTTTCCTGCTGCCTTCAGCCTCAAAACCACCCTTTCCCACTTGGCGCCGCGCCGGCACAGAAATGGCCATATGTCTGGGGATTGGTCCCACGCCCAAAGAGCCAGCAGGGAAAACTATGCCTTGCTCTAAAGCTCTTTGGGAACCGCTTGCGTAGCGCCACAGACCTGGGGCCTGCAGGCTTTCCTGCTGCCTTCAGCCTCAAAACCACCCTTTCCCACTTGGTGCCGCCCCTCGCACAAAAATGGCCATATGTCTGGAGATTGGTCCCACGCCCAAAGAGCCAGCAGGGAAAACTATGCCTTGTTCTAAAGCTCTTTGGGAACTGCTTGCGTAGCCCCACAGACCTGGGGGCTGCAGGCTTTCCTGCTGCCTTCAGCCTCAAAACCACCCTTTCCCACTTGGCGCCGCGCCAGGCCCAAAAATGGCCATATGTCTGGAGATTGGTCCCACGCCCAAAGAGCCAGCAGGGAAAATTATGCCTTGTTCTAAAGCTCTTTGGGAACCGCTTGCATAACCCCACAGACCTGAGCCCTGCAGGCTTTCCTGCTGCCTTCAGCCTCAAAACCACCCTTTCCCACTTGGCGTCGCGCCAGGCACAAAAATGGCCATATGTCTGGAGATTGTTCCCACGTCCAAAGAGCCAGCAGGGAAAATTATGCCTTGCTCTAAAGCTCTTTGGGAACCGCTTGCGTAGCCCCACAGACCTGGGGGCTGCAGGCTTTCTTGCTGCCTTCAGCCTCAAAACCACCCTTTCCCACTTGGTGCCGCGCCTCGCACAAAAATGGCCATACGTCTGGAGATTGGTCCCACACCCAAAGAGCCAGCAGGGAAAATTATGCCTTGCTCTAAAGCTCTTTGGGAACCGCTTCCGTAGCCCCACAGACCTGGGGGCTGCAGGCTTTCTTGCTGCCTTCAGCCTCAAAAACACCCTTTCCCACTTGGCGCCGCGCCAGGCACAAAAATGGCCATACGTCTGGAGATTGGTCCCACGCCCAAAGAGCCAGCAGGGAAAACTATGCCTTGCTCTAAAGCTCTTTGGGAACCGCTTGCGTAGCCCCATAGACCTGGGGCCTGCAGGCTTACCTGCTGACTTCAGCCTCAAAACCACCCTTTCCCACTTGGCGCCGCGCCAGGCAGAAAAATGGCCATATGTCTGGGGATTGGTCCCACGCCCAAAGAGCCAGCAGGGAAAACTATGCCTTGTTCTAAAGCTCTTTGGGAACCGCTTGCGTAGCCCCATAGACCTGGGGGCTGCAGGCTTTCCTGCGCCTTAAGCCTCTAAACCACCCTTTCCCACTTGGTGCCGCCCCTCGCACAAAAATGGCCATATGTCTGGAGATTGGTCCCACGCCCAAAGAGCCAGCAGGGAAAACTATGCCTTGTTCTAAAGCTCTTTGGGAACTGCTTGCGTAGCCCCACAGACCTGGGGGCTGCAGGCTTTCCTGCTGCCTTTAAACTCAAAACCACCCTTTCCCACTTGGCGCCGCGCCAGGCCCAAAAATGGCCATATGTCTGGAGATTGGTCCCACGCCCAAAGAGCCAGCAGGGAAAATTATGCCTTGTTCTAAAGCTCTTTGGGAACCGCTTGCATAACCCCACAGACCTGAGCCCTGCAGGCTTTCCTGCTGCCTTCAGCCTCAAAACCACCCTTTCCCACTTGGCGTCGCGCCAGGCACAAAAATGGCCATATGTCTGGAGATTGGTCCCACGTCCAAAGAGCCAGCAGGGAAAATTATGCCTTGCTCTAAAGCTCTTTGGGAACCGCTTGCGTAGCCCCACAGACCTGGGGGCTGCAGGCTTTCTTGCTGCCTTCAGCCTCAAAACCACCCTTTCCCACTTGGCGCCGCGCCTCGCACAAAAATGGCCATACGTCTGGAGATTGGTCCCACGCCCAAAGAGCCAGCAGGGAAAATTATGCCTTGCTCTAAAGCTCTTTGGGAACCGCTTCCGTAGCCCCACAGACCTGGGGGCTGCAGGCTTTCTTGCTGCCTTCAGCCTCAAAACCACCCTTTCCCACTTGGTGCCGCGCCTCGCACAAAAATGGCCATACGTCTGGAGATTGGTCCCACGCCCAAAGAGCCAGCAGGGAAAATTATGCCTTGCTCTAAAGCTCTTTGGGAACCGCTTCCGTAGCCCCACAGACCTGGGGGCTGCAGGCTTTCTTGCTGCCTTCAGCCTCAAAAACACCCTTTCCCACTTGGCGCCGCGCCAGGCACAAAAATGGCCATACGTCTGGAGATTGGTCCCACGCCCAAAGAGCCAGCAGGGAAAACTATGCCTTGCTCTAAAGCTCTTTGGGAACCGCTTGCGTAGCCCCATAGACCTGGGGCCTGCAGGCTTACCTGCTGACTTCAGCCTCAAAACCACCCTTTCCCACTTGGCGCCGCGCCAGGCAGAAAAATGGCCATATGTCTGGGGATTGGTCCCACGCCCAAAGAGCCAGCAGGGAAAACTATGCCTTGTTCTAAAGCTCTTTGGGAACCGCTTGCGTAGCCCCATAGACCTGGGGGCTGCAGGCTTTCCTGCGCCTTAAGCCTCTAAACCACCCTTTCCCACTTGGTGCCGCCCCTCGCACAAAAATGGCCATATGTCTGGAGATTGGTCCCACGCCCAAAGAGCCAGCAGGGAAAACTATGCCTTGTTCTAAAGCTCTTTGGGAACTGCTTGCGTAGCCCCACAGACCTGGGGGCTGCAGGCTTTCCTGCTGCCTTTAAACTCAAAACCACCCTTTCCCACTTGGCGCCGCGCCAGGCCCAAAAATGGCCATATGTCTGGAGATTGGTCCCACGCCCAAAGAGCCAGCAGGGAAAATTATGCCTTGTTCTAAAGCTCTTTGGGAACCGCTTGCATAACCCCACAGACCTGAGCCCTGCAGGCTTTCCTGCTGCCTTCAGCCTCAAAACCACCCTTTCCCACTTGGCGTCGCGCCAGGCACAAAAATGGCCATATGTCTGGAGATTGGTCCCACGTCCAAAGAGCCAGCAGGGAAAATTATGCCTTGCTCTAAAGCTCTTTGGGAACCGCTTGCGTAGCCCCACAGACCTGGGGGCTGCAGGCTTTCTTGCTGCCTTCAGCCTCAAAACCACCCTTTCCCACTTGGCGCCGCGCCTCGCACAAAAATGGCCATACGTCTGGAGATTGGTCCCACGCCCAAAGAGCCAGCAGGGAAAATTATGCCTTGCTCTAAAGCTCTTTGGGAACCGCTTCCGTAGCCCCACAGACCTGGGGGCTGCAGGCTTTCTTGCTGCCTTCAGCCTCAAAAACACCCTTTCCCACTTGGCGCCGCGCCAGGCACAAAAATGGCCATACGTCTGGAGATTGGTCCCACGCCCAAAGAGCCAGCAGGGAAAACTATGCCTTGCTCTAAAGCTCTTTGGGAACCGCTTGCGTAGCCCCATAGACCTGGGGCCTGCAGGCTTACCTGCTGACTTCAGCCTCAAAACCACCCTTTCCCACTTGGCGCCGCGCCAGGCAGAAAAATGGCCATATGTCTGGAGATTGGTCCCACGCCCAAAGAGCCAGCAGGGAAAACTATGCCTTGTTCTAAAGCTCTTTGGGAACCGCTTGCGTAGCCCCATAGACCTGGGGGCTGCAGGCTTTCCTGCGCCTTAAGCCTCTAAACCACCCTTTCCCACTTGGCGCCGCGCCAGGCACAAAAATGGCCATATGTCTGGAGATTGGCCCCACGCCCAAAGAGCCAGCAGGGAAAATTATGCCTTGCTCTAAAGCTCTTTGGGAACCGCTTGCGTAGCCCCACAGACCTGGGGGCTGCAGGCTTTCCTGCGCCTTAAGCCTCAAAACCACCCTTTCCCACGTGGCGCCGCGCCAGGCACAAAAATGGCCATATGTCTGGAGATTGGCCCCACGCCCAAAGAGCCAGCAGGGAAAATTATGCTTTGCTCTAAAGCTCTTTGGGAACCGCTTGCGTAGCCCCATAGACCTGGGGGCTGCAGGCTTTCCTGCTGCCTTCAGCCTCAAAACCACCCTTTCCCACTTGGCGCCGCGCCGGCACAGAAATGGCCATATGTCTGGAGATTGGTCCCACGCCCAAAGAGCCAGCAGGGAAAACTATGCCTTGCTCTAAAGCTCTTTGGGAACCGCTTGCGTAGCGCCACAGACGTGGGGGCTGCAGGCTTTCATGCTGCCTTCAGCCTCAAAACCACCCTTTCCCACTGGGCGCCGCGCCAGGCACAAAAATGGCCATATGTCTGGAGATTGGTCCCACGCCCAAAGAGCCAGCAGGGAAAACTATGCCTTGTTCTAAAGCTCTTTGGGAAATGCTTGCGTAGATTCACAGACCTGGGGGCTGCAGGCTTTCCTGCTGCCTTTAAACTCAAAACCACCCTTTCCGACTTGGCGCCGCGCCTCGCACAAAAATGGCCATATGTCTGGAGATTGGCCCCACGCCCAAAGAGCCAGCAGGGAAAACTATGCCTTGTTCTAAAGCTCTTTGGGAACCGCTTGCATAGCCCCACAGACCTGGGGGCTGCAGGCTTTCCTGCTGCCTTCAGCCTCAAAACCACCCTTTCCCACTTGGCGCCGCGCCTCGCACAAAAATGGCCATATGTCTGGAGATTGGTCCCACGCCCAAAGAGCCAGCAAGGAAAATTATGCCTTGCTCTAAAGCTCTTTGGGAACCGCTTGCGTAGCCCCACAGACCTGGGGGCTGCAGGCTTTCTTGCTGCCTTCAGCCTCAAAAACACCCTTTCCCACTTGGCGCCGCGTCAGGCACAAAAATGGCCATACGTCTGGAGATTGGTCCCACGCCCAAAGAGCCAGCAGGGAAAACTATGCCTTGCTCTAAAGCTCTTTGGGAACCGCTTGCGTAGCCCCATAGACCTGGGGCCTGCAGGCTTTCCTGCAGCCTTCAGCCTCAAAACCACCCTTTCCCACTTGGCGCCGCGCCAGGCACAAAAATGGCCACATGTCTGGAGATTGGTCCCACGCCCAAAGAGCCAGCAGGGAAAATTATGCCTTGCTCTAAAGCTCTTTGGGAACCGCTTGCGTAGCCCCACAGACCTGGGGCCTGCAGCCTTTCATGCTGCCTTCAGCCTCAAAACCACCCTTTCCCACTGGGCGCCGCGCCAGGCACAAAAATGGCCATATGTCTGGAGATTGGTCCCACGCCCAAAGAGCCAGCAGGGAAAACTATGCCTTGTTCTAAAGCTCGTTGGAAACCGCTTGCGTAGCGCCACAGACCTGGGGGCTGCAGGCTTTCCTGCACCTTAAACCTCAAAACCACCCTTTCCCACTTGGCGCCGCGCCAGGCACAAAAATGGCCATATGTCTGGAGATTGGTCCCACGCCCAAAGAGCCAGCAGGGAAAACTATGCCTTGTTCTAAAGCTCTTTGGGAACCGCTTGCATAGCCCCACAGACCTGGGGGCTGCAGGCTTTCCTGCTGCCTTCAGCCTCAAAACCACCCTTTCCCACTTGGTGCCGCGCCTCGCACAAAAATGGCCATATGTCTGGAGATTGGTCCCACGCCCAAAGAGCCAGCAGGGAAAACTATGCCTTGTTCTAAAGCTCTTTGGGAACTGCTTGCGTAGCCCCACAGACCTGGGGCCTGCAGGCTTTCCTGCTGCCTTTAAACTCAAAACCACCCTTTCCCACTTGGCGCCGCGCCAGGCACAAAAATGGCCATATGTCTGGAGATTGGTCCCACGCCCAAAGAGCCAGCAGGGAATATTATGCCTTGCTCTAAAGCTCTTTGGGAACCGCTTGCGTAGCCCCATAGACCTGGGGCCTGCAGGCTTACCTGCTGACTTCAGCCTCAAAACCACCCTTTCCCACTTGGTGCCGCGCCTCGCACAAAAATGGCCATATGTCTGGGGATTGGTCCCACCCCCAAAGAGCCAGCAGGGAAAACTATGCCTTGTTCTAAAGCTCTTTGGGAACCGCTTGCGTAGCGCCACAGACGTGGGGGCTGCAGGCTTTCCTGCTGCCTTCAGCCTCAAAACCACCCTTTCCCACTTGGCGCCGCGCCAGGCACAAAAATGGCCATATGTCTGGAGATTGGTCCCACGCCCAAAGAGCCAGCAGGGAAAATTATGCCTTGTTCTAAAGCTCTTTGGGAACCGCTTGCATAGCCCCACAGACCTGAGGGCTGCAGGCTTTCCTGCTGCCTTCAGCCTCAAAACCACCCTTTCCCACTTGGTGCCGCGCCTCGCACAAAAATGGCCATATGTCTGGAGATTGGTCCCACGCCCAAAGAGCCAGCAGGGAAAACTATGCCTTGTTCTAAAGCTCTTTGGGAACTGCTTGCGTAGATTCACAGACCTGGGGGCTGCAGGCTTTCCTGCTGCCTTTAAACTCAAAAACACCCTTTCCCACTTGGCGCCGCGCCAGGCCCAAAAATGGCCATATGTATGGAGATTGGCCCCACGCCCAAAGAGCCAGCAGGGAAAACTATGCCTTGTTCTAAAGCTCTTTGGGAACCGCTTGCATAGCCCCACAGACCTGGGGGCTGCAGGCTTTCCTGCTGCCTTCAGCCTCAAAACCACCCTTTCCCACTTGGTGCCGCGCCTCGCACAAAAATGGCCATATGTCTGGAGATTGGTCCCACGCCCAAAGAGCCAGCAGGGAAAACTATGCCTTGTTCTAAAGCTCTTTGGGAACTGCTTGCGTAGATTCACAGACCTGGGGGCTGCAGGCTTTCCTGCTGCCTTTAAACTCAAAACCACCCTTTCCCACTTGGCGCCGCGCCAGGCCCAAAAATGGCCATATGTCTGGAGATTGGTCCCACGCCCAAAGAGCCAGCAGGGAAAATTATGCCTTGTTCTAAAGCTCTTTGGGAACCGCTTGCATAGCCCCACAGACCTGGGGGCTGCAGGCTTTCCTGCTGCCTTCAGCCTCAAAACCACCCTTTCCCCCTTGGTGCCGCGCCTCGCACAATAATGGCCATATGTCTGGAGATTGGTCCCACGCCCAAAGAGCCAGCAGGGAAAATTATGCCTTGCTCTAAAGCTCTTTGGGAACCGCTTGCGTAGCCCCACAGACGTGGGGGCTGCAGGCTTTCTTGCTGCCTTCAGCCTCAAAAACACCCTTTCCCACTTGGCGCCGCGTCAGGCACAAAAATGGCCATACGTCTGGAGATTGGTCCCACGCCCAAAGAGCCAGCAGGGAAAACTATGCCTTGCTCTAAAGCTCTTTGGGAACCGCTTGCGTAGCCCCATAGACCTGGGGCCTGCAGGCTTACCTGCTGACTTCAGCCTCAAAACCACCCTTTCCCACGTGGCGCCGCGCCAGGCACAAAAATGGCCATATGTCTGGGGATTGGCCCCACGCCCAAAGAGCCAGCAGGGAAAATTATGCCTTGCTCTAAAGCTCTTTGGGAACCGCTTGCGTAGCCCCATAGACCTGGGGGCTGCAGGCTTTCCTGCTGCCTTCAGCCTCAAAACCACCCTTTCCCATGTGGCGCCGCGCCAGGCACAAAAATGGCCATATGTCTGGAGATTGGCCCCACGCCCAAAGAGCCAGCAGGGAAAATTATGCCTTGCTCTAAAGCTCTTTGGGAACCGCTTGCGTAGCGCCACAAACCTGGGGGCTGCAGGCTTTCCTGCTGCCTTCAGCCTCAAAACCACCCTTTCCCACTTGTCGCCGCGCCGGCACAGAAATGGCCATATGTCTGGGGATTGGTCCCACGCCCAAAGAGCCAGCAGGGAAAACTATGCCTTGTTCTAAAGCTCTTTGGGAACCGCTTGCGTAGCGCCACAGACGTGGGGGCTGCAGGCTTTCATGCTGCCTTCAGCCTCAAAACCACCCTTTCCCACGTGGCGCCGCGCCAGGCACAAAAATGGCCATATGTCTGGAGATTGGTCCCACGCACAAAGAGCCAGCAGGGAAAACTATGCCTTGTTCTAAAGCTCTTTGGAAACCGCTTGCATAGCCCCACAGACCTGGGGGCTGCAGGCTTTCCTGCTGCCTTTAAACTCAAAACCACCCTTTCCCACTTGGCGCCGCGCCAGGCACAAAAATGGCCATATGTCTGGAGATTGGTCCCACGCCCAAAGAGCCAGCAGGGAAAACTATGCCTTGTTCTAAAGCTCTTTGGGAACCGCTTGCATAGCCCCACAGACCTGGGGGCTGCAGGCTTTCCTGCTGCCTTCAGCCTCAAAACCACCCTTTCCCACTTGGTGCCGCGCCTTGCACAAAAATGGCCATATGTCTGGAGATTGGTCCCACGCCCAAAGAGCCAGCAGGGAAAACTATGCCTTGCTCTAAAGCTCTTTGGGAACTGCTTGCGTAGCCCCACAGACCTGGGGGCTGCAGGCTTTCCTGCTGCCTTTAAACTCAAAACCACCCTTTCCCACTTGGCGCCGCGCCAGGCCCAAAAATGGCCATATGTCTGGAGATTGGTCCCACGCCCAAAGAGCCAGCAGGGAAAATTATGCCTTGTTCTAAAGCTCTTTGGGAACCGCTTGCATAGCCCCACAGACCTGGGGGCTGCAGGCTTTCCTGCTGCCTTCAGCCTCAAAACCACCCTTTCCCCCTTGGTGCCGCGCCTCGCACAATAATGGCCATATGTCTGGAGATTGGTCCCACGCCCAAAGAGCCAGCAGGGAAAATTATGCCTTGCTCTAAAGCTCTTTGGGAACCGCTTGCGTAGCCCCACAGACCTGGGGGCTGCAGGCTTTCTTGCTGCCTTCAGCCTCAAAAACACCCTTTCCCACTTGGCGCCGCGTCAGGCACAAAAATGGCCATACGTCTGGAGATTGGTCCCACGCCCAAAGAGCCAGCAGGGAAAACTATGCCTTGCTCTAAAGCTCTTTGGGAACCGCTTGCGTAGCCCCATAGACCTGGGGCCTGCAGGCTTACCTGCTGACTTCAGCCTCAAAACCACCCTTTCCCACGTGGCGCCGCGCCAGGCACAAAAATGGCCATATGTCTGGGGATTGGCCCCACGCCCAAAGAGCCAGCAGGGAAAATTATGCCTTGCTCTAAAGCTCTTTGGGAACCGCTTGCGTAGCCCCATAGACCTGGGGGCTGCAGGCTTTCCTGCTGCCTTCAGCCTCAAAACCACCCTTTCCCACGTGGCGCCGCGCCAGGCACAAAAATGGCCATATGTCTGGAGATTGGCCCCACGCCCAAAGAGCCAGCAGGGAAAATTATGCCTTGCTCTAAAGCTCTTTGGGAACCGCTTGCGTAGCCCCACAGACCTGGGGGCTGCAGGCTTTCATGCTGCCTTCAGCCTCAAAACCACCCTTTCCCACTTGGTGCCGCGCTTCGCACAAAAATGGCCATATGTCTGGAGATTGGTCCCACGCCCAAAGAGCCAGCAGGGAAAACTATGCCTTGTTCTAAAGCTCTTTGGGAACTGCTTGCGTAGCCCCACAGACCTGGGGCCTGCAGGCTTTCCTGCTGCCTTTAAACTCAAAACCACCCTTTCCCACTTGGCGCCGCGCCAGGCACAAAAATGGCCATATGTCTGGAGATTGGTCCCACGCCCAAAGAGCCAGCAAGGAAAATTATGCCTTGTTCTAAAGCTCTTTGGGAACCGCTTGCATAACCCCACAGACCTGAGCCCTGCAGGCTTTCCTGCAGCCTTCAGCCTCAAAACCACCCTTTCCCACTTGGCGCCGCGCCAGGCACAAAAATGGCCATATGTCTGGAGATTGGTCCCACGCCCAAAGAGCCAGCAGGGAAAACTATGCCTTGTTCTAAAGCTCTTTGGGAACTGCTTGCGTAGCCCCACAGACGTGGGGGCTGCAGGCTTTCCTGCTGCCTTTAAACTCAAAACCACCCTTTCCCACTTGGCGCCGCGCCAGGCCCAAAAATGGCCATATGTCTGGAGATTGGTCCCACGCCCAAAGAGCCAGCAGGGAAAATTATGCCTTGTTCTAAAGCTCTTTGGGAACCGCTTGCATAACCCCACAGACCTGAGACCTGCAGGCTTTCCTGCAGCCTTCAGCCTCAAAACCACCCTTTCCCACTTGGCGCCGCGCCAGGCACAAAAATGGCCATATGTCTGGAGATTGGTCCCACGCCCAAAGAGCCAGCAGGGAAAATTATGCCTTGCTCTAAAGCTCTTTGGGAACCGCTTGCGTAGCCCCACAGACCTGGGGGCTGCAGGCTTTCATGCTGCCTTCAGCCTCAAAACCACCCTTTCCCACTGGGCGCCGCGCCAGGCACAAAAATGGCCATATGTCTGGAGATTGGTCCCACGCCCAAAGAGCCAGCAGGGAAAACTATGCCTTGTTCTAAAGCTCGTTGGAAACCGCTTGCGTAGCGCCACAGACCTGGGGGCTGCAGGCTTTCCTGCAACTTAAACCTCAAAACCACCCTTTCCCACTTGGCGCCGCGCCAGGCACAAAAATGGCCATATGTCTGGAGATTGGTCCCACGCCCAAAGAGCCAGCAGGGAAAATTATGCCTTGTTCTAAAGCTCTTTGGGAACCGCTTGCATAGCCCCACAGACCTGGGGGCTGCAGGCTTTCCTGCTGCCTTCAGCCTCAAAACCACCCTTTCCCACTTGGTGCCGCGCCTCGCACAAAAATGGCCATATGTCTGGAGATTGGTCCCACGCCCAAAGAGGCAGTAGGGAAAACTATGCCTTGTTCTAAAGCTCTTTGGGAACTGCTTGCGTAGCCCCACAGACCTGGGGCCTGCAGGCTTTCCTGCTGCCTTTAAACTCAAAACCACCCTTTCCCACTTGGCGCCGCGCCAGGCACAAAAATGGCCATATGTCTGGAGATTGGTCCCACGCCCAAAGAGCCAGCAAGGAAAATTATGCCTTGTTCTAAAGCTCTTTGGGAAACGCTTGCATAACCCCACAGACCTGAGCCCTGCAGGCTTTCCTGCAGCCTTCAGCCTCAAAACCACCCTTTCCCACTTGGCGCCGCGCCAGGCACAAAAATGGCCATATGTCTGGAGATTGGTCCCACGCCCAAAGAGCCAGCAGGGAAAATTATGCCTTGCTCTAAAGCTCTTTGGGAACCGCTTGCGTAGCCCCACAGACCTGGGGGCTGCAGGCTTTCTTGCTGCCTTCAGCCTCAAAAACACCCTTTCCCACTTGGCGCCGCGTCAGGCACAAAAATGGCCATACGTCTGGAGATTGGTCCCACGCCCAAAGAGCCAGCAGGGAAAACTATGCCTTGCTCTAAAGCTCTTTGGGAACCGCTTCCGTAGCCCCATAGACCTGGGGGCTGCAGGCTTTCATGCTGCCTTCAGCCTCAAAACCACCCTTTCCCACGTGGCGCCGCGCCAGGCACAAAAATGGCCATATGTCTGGAGATTGGTCCCACGCCCAAAGAGCCAGCAGGGAAAATTATGCCTTGCTCTAAAGCTCTTTGGGAACCGCTTGCGTAGCCCCATAGACCTGGGGGCTGCAGGCTTTCCTGCGCCTTAAGCCTCAAAACCACCCTTTCCCACGTGGCGCCGCGCCAGGCACAAAAATGGCCATATGTCTGGAGATTGGCCCCACGCCCAAAGAGCCAGCAGGGAAAATTATGCCTTGCTCTAAAGCTCTTTGGGAACCGCTTGCGTAGCCCCATAGACCTGGGGGCTGCAGGCTTTCCTGCGCCTTAAGCCTCAAAACCACCCTTTCCCACGTGGCGCCGCGCCAGGCACAATAATGGCCATATGTCTGGGGATTGGTCCCACGCCCAAAGAGCCAGCAGGGAAAACTATGCCTTGTTCTAAAGCTCTTTGGGAACCGCTTGCGTAGCCCCACAGACCTGGGGGCTGCAGGCTTTCCTTCACCTTAAACCTCAAAACCACCCTTTCCCACTTGGCGCCGCGCCAGGCACAAAAATGGCCATATGTCTGGAGATTGGTCCCACGCCAAAAGAGCCAGCAGGGAAAACTATGCCTTGTTCTAAAGCTCTTTGGGAACCGCTTGCATAGCCCCACAGACCTGGGGGCTGCAGGCTTTCCTGCTGCCTTCAGCCTCAAAACCACCCTTTCCCACTTGGTGCCGCGCCTCGCACAAAAATGGCCATATGTCTGGAGATTGGTCCCACGCCCAAAGAGCCAGCAGGGAAAACTATGCCTTGTTCTAAAGGTCTTTGGAAACCGCTTGCGTAGCCCCACAGACCTGGGGGCTGCAGGCTTTCCTGCTGCCTTTAAACTCAAAACCACCCTTTCCCACTTGGCGCCGCGCCAGGCACAAAAATGGCCATATGTCTGGAGATTGGTCCCACGCCCAAAGAGCCAGCAGGGAAAATTATGCCTTGTTCTAAAGCTCTTTGGGAACTGCTTGCATAACCCCACAGACCTGAGCCCTGCAGGCTTTCCTGCAGCCTTCAGCCTCAAAACCACCCTTTCCCACTTGGCGCCGCGCCAGGCACAAAAATGGCCATATGTCTGGAGATTGGTCCCACGCCCAAAGAGCCAGCAGGGAAAACTATGCCTTGCTCTAAAGCTCTTTGGGAACCGCTTGCGTAGCCCCATAGACCTGGGGGCTGCAGGCTTTCTTGCTGCCTTCAGCCTCAAAACCACCCTTTCCCACTTGGCGCCGCGCCTCGCACAAAAATGGCCATACGTCTGGAGATTGGTCCCACGCCCAAAGAGCCAGCAGGGAAAATTATGCCTTGCTCTAAAGCTCTTTGGGAACCGCTTGCGTAGCCCCACAGACCTGGGGGCTGCAGGCTTTCCTGCTGCCTTCAGCCTCAAAACCACCCTTTCCCACTTGGCGCCGCGCCGTCACAGAAATGGCCATATGTCTGGGGATTGGTCCCACGCCCAAAGAGCCAGCAGGGAAAACTATGCCTTGTTCTAAAGCTCTTTGGGAACCGCTTGTGTAGCCCCACAGACGTGGGGGCTGCAAGCTTTCCTGCTGCCTTTAAACTCAAAACCACCCTTTCCCACTTGGCGCCGCGCCAGGCCCAAAAATGGCCATATGTCTGGAGATTGGTCCCACGCCCAAAGAGCCAGCAGGGAAAACTATGCCTTGCTCTAAAGCTCTTTGGGAACCGCTTGCGTAGCCCCACAGACTTGGGGGCTGCAGGCTTTCTTGCTGCCTTCAGCCTCAAAACCACCCTTTCCCACTTGGCGCCGCACCTCGCACAAAAATGGCCATACGTCTGGAGATTGGTCCCACGCCCAAAGAGCCAGCAGGGACAACTATGCCTTGCTCTAAAGCTCTTTGGGAACCGCTTGCGTAGCCCCACAGACCTGGGGGCTGCAGGCTTTCCTGCACCTTAAGCCTCAAAACCACCCTTTCCCACTTGGCGCTGCGCCAGGCCCAAAAATGGCCATATGTCTGGAGATTGGCCCCACGCCCAAAGAGCCAGCAGGGAAAATTATGCCTTGCTCTAAAGCTCTTTGGGAACTGCTTGCGTAGCCCCACAGACGTGGGGCCTGCAGGCTTTCCTGCTGCCTTTAACCTCAAAAACACCCTTTCCCACTTGGCACCGCGCCAGGCCCAAAAATGGCCATATGTCTGGAGACTGGTCCCACGCCCAAAGAGCCAGCAGGGAAAACTATGCCTTGTTCTAAAGCTCTTTGGGAACCGCTTGCGTAGATTCACAGACCTGGGGGCTGCAGGCTTTCCCGCTGCCTTCAGCCTCAAAACCACCCTTTCCCACTTGGCGCCGCGCCAGGCACAAAAATGGCCATATGTCTGGAGATTGGTCCCACGCCCAAAGAGCCAGCAGGGAAAACTATGCCTTGCTCTAAAGCTCTTTGGGAACCGCTTGCGTAGCCCCATAGACCTGGGGGCTGCAGGCTTTCTTGCTGCCTTCAGCCTCAAAACCACCCTTTCCCACTTGGCGCCGCGCCTCGCACAAAAATGGCCATACGTCTGGAGATTGGTCCCACGCCCAAAGAGCCAGCAGGGAAAATTATGCCTTGCTCTAAAGCTCTTTGGGAACCGCTTGCGTAGCCCCACAGACCTGGGGGCTGCAGGCTTTCCTGCTGCCTTCAGCCTCAAAACCACCCTTTCCCACTTGGCGCCGCGCCAGGCACAAAAATGGCCATACGTCTGGAGATTGGTCCCACGCCCAAAGAGCCAGCAGGGACAACTATGCCTTGCTCTAAAGCTCTTTGGGAACCGCTTGCGTAGCCCCACAGACGTGGGGGCTGCAGGCTTTCCTGCATTAAGCCTCAAAACCACCCTTTCCCACTTGGCGCCGCGCCAGGCCCAAAAATGGCCATATGTCTGGAGATTGGCCCCACGCCCAAAGAGCCAGCAGGGAAAACTATGCCTTGTTCTAAAGCTCTTTGGGAACTGCTTGCGTAGCCCCACAGATGTGGGGCCTGCAGGCTTTCCCGCTGCCTTCAGCCTCAAAACCACCCTTTCCCAGTTGGTGCCGCGCCGGCACAGAAATGGCCATATGTCTGGAGATTGGTCCCCCGCCCAAAGAGCCAGCAGGGAAATTTATGCCTTGCTCTAAAGCTCTTTGGGAACTGCTTGCGTAGCCCCACAGACCTGGGGGCTGCAGGCTTTCCTGCTGCCTTTAACCTCAAAACCACCCTTTCCCACTTGGCACCGCGCCGGCACAGAAATGGCCATATGTCTGGAGATTGGTCCCACGCCCAAAGAGCCAGCAGGGAAAACTATGCCTTGTTCTAAAGCTCTTTGGGAACCGCTTGCATAGCCCCACAGACGTGGGGGCTGCAGGCTTTCCTGCTGCCTTCAGCCTCAAAACCACCCTTTCCCACTTGGTGCCGCGCCTCGCCCAAAAATGGCCATATGTCTGGAGATTGGTCCCACGCCCAAAGAGCCAGCAGGGAAAATTATGCCTTGTTCTAAAGCTCTTTGGGAACCGCTTGCGTAGCCCCATAGACCTGGGGGCTGCAGGCTTTCCTGAGCCTTAAGCCTCAAAACCACCCTTTCCCACGTGGCGCCGCGCCAGGCCCAAAAATGGCCATATGTCTGGAGATTGGTCCCACGCCCAAAGAGCCAGCAGGGAAAACTATGCCTTGTTCTAAAGCTCTTTGGGAACCGCTTGCGTAGGCCATAGACGTGGGGGCTGCAGGCTTTCCTGCTGCCTTCAGCCTCAAAACCACCCTTTCCCACTTGGTGCCACGCCTCGCACAAAAATGGCCATATGTCTGGGGATTGGTCCCACGCCCAAAGAGCCAACAGGGAAAATTATGCCTTGCTCTAAAGCTCTTTGGAAACCGCTTGCGTAGCCCCACAGACCTGGGGGCTGCAGGCTTTCTTGCTGCCTTCAGCCTCAAAACCACCCTTTCCCACTTGGCGCCGCACCTCGCACAAAAATGGCCATATGTCTGGAGATTGGTCCCACGCCCAAAGAGCCAGCAGGGAAAACTATGCCTTGCTCTAAAGCTCTTTGGGAACCGCTTGCGTAGCCCCATAGACCTGGGGGCTGCAGGCTTACCTGCTGACTTCAGCCTCAAAACCACCCTTTCCCACTTGGCGCCGCGCCAGGCACAAAAATGGCCATATGTCTGGAGATTGGACCCACGCCCAAAGAGCCAGCAGGGAAAACTATGCCTTGCTCTAAAGCTCTTTGGGAACAGCTTGCGTAGCCCCACAGACCTGGGGGCTGCAGGCTTTCCTGCTGCCTTCAGCCTCAAAACCACCCTTTCCCACTTGGCGCCGCGCCAGGCACAAAAATGGCCATATGTCTGGAGATTGGTCCCACGCCCAAAGAGCCAGCAGGGAAAATTATGCCTTGCTCTAAAGCTCTTTGGGAACCGCTTGCGTAGCCCCACAGACGTGGGGGCTGCAGGCTTTCCTGCTGCCTTTAACCTCAAAACCACCCTTTCACACTTGGCGCCGCGCCACGCACAAAAATGGCCATATGTCTGGAGATTGGTCCCACGCCCAAAGAGCCAGCAGGGAAAATTATGCCTTGCTCTAAAGCTCTTTGGGAACCGCTTGCGTAGCCCCACAGACGTGGGGCCTGCAGGCTTTCCTGCTGACTTCAGCCTCAAAACCACCCTTTCCCACTTGGCGCCGCGCCAGGCACAAAAATGGCCATATGTCTGGGGATTGGTCCCACGCCCAAAGAGCCAGCAGGGAAAACTATGCCTTGTTCTAAAGCTCTTTGGGAACCGCTTGCGTAGCGCCACAGACCTGGGGGCTGCAGGCTTTCCTGCTGCCTTTAAACTCAAAACCACCCTTTCCCACTTGGCGCCGCGCCAGGCCCAAAAATGGCCATATGTCTGGAGATTGGCCCCACGCTCAAAGAGCCAGCAGGGAAAATTATGCCTTGCTCTAAAGCTCTTTGGGAACCGCTTGCGTAGCGCCACAGACGTGGGGGCTGCAGGCTTTCCTGCTGCCTTCAGCCTCAAAACCACCCTTTCCCACTTGGCGCCGCGCCACGCCCAAAAATGGCCATATGTCTGGAGATTGGTCCCACGCCCAAAGAGCCAGCAGGGAAAACTATGCCTTGTTCTAAAGCTCTTTGGGAACCGCTTGCGTAGCCCCACAGACCTGGGGGCTGCAGGCTTTCTTGCTGCCTTCAGCCTCAAAACCACCCTTTCCCACTTGGCGCCGCACCTCGCACAAAAATGGCCATACGTCTGGAGATTGGTCCCACGCCCAAAGAGCCACCAGGGACAACTATGCCTTGTTCTAAAGCTCTTTGGGAACCGCTTGCGTAGCCCCACAGACCTGGGGGCTGCAGGCTTTCCTGCACCTTAAGCCTCAAAACGACCCTTTCCCACTTGGCGCCGCGCCAGGCCCAAAAATGGCCATATGTCTGGAGATTGGCCCCACGCCCAAAGAGCCAGCAGGGAAAATTATGCCTTGCTCGAAAGCTCTTTGGGAACTGCTTGCGTAGCCCCACAGACCTGGGGGCTGCAGGCTTTCCTGCTGCCTTTAACCTCAAAACCACCCTTTCCCACTTGGCGCCGCGCCAGGCCCAAAAATGGCCATATGTCTGGAGACTGGTCCCACGCCCAAAGAGCCAGCAGGGAAAACTATGCCTTGTTCTAAAGCTCTTTGGGAACCGCTTGCATAGCCCCACAGACCTGGGGGCTGCAGGCTTTCCCGCTGCCTTCAGCCTCAAAACCACCCTTTCCCAGTTGGTGCCGCGCCTCGCACAAAAATGGCCATATGTCTGGAGATTGGTCCCACGCCCAAAGAGCCAGCAGGGAAAATTAAGCCTTGCTCTCAAGCTCTTTGGGAACTGCTTGCGTATCCCCACATACCTGCGTGCTGCAGGCTTTGCTGCTGCATTCAGCCTCAAAACCACCCTTTCCCACATAGCGCCGCGCCAGGCACAAATATGGCCATATGTCTGGAGATTGGTCCCACGCCCAAAGAGCCAGCAGGGAAAATTATGCCTTGCTCTAAAGCTCTTTGGGAACCGCTTGCGTAGCCCCACAGACCTGGGGGCTGCAGGCTTTCCTGCTGCCTTCAGCCTCAAAACCACCCTTTCCCACTGGGCGCCGCGCCAGGCCCAAAAATGGCCATATGTCTGGAGATTGGTCCCCCGCCCAAAGAGCCAGCAGGGAAAATTATGCCTTGCTCTAAAGCTCTTTGGGAACCGCTTGCGTAGCCCCACAGACGTGGGGGCTGCAGGCTTTCCTGCTGCCTTTAACCTCAAAACCACCCTTTCCCACTTGGCGCCGCGCCGGCACAGAAATGGCCATATGTCTGGAGATTGGTCCCACGCCCAAAGAGCCAGCAGGGAAAACTATGCCTTGTTCTAAAGCTCTTTGGGAACCGCTTGCATAGCCCCACAGACGTGGGGGCTGCAGGCTTTCCTGCTGCCTTCAGCCTCAAAACCACCCTTTCCCACTTGGTGCCGCGCCTCGCCCAAAAATGGCCATATGTCTGGAGATTGGTCCCACGCCCAAAGAGCCAGCAGGGAAAATTATGCCTTGTTCTAAAGCTCTTTGGGAACCGCTTGCGTAGCCCCATAGACCTGGGGGCTGCAGGCTTTCCTGAGCCTTAAGCCTCAAAACCACCCTTTCCCACGTGGCGCCGCGCCAGGCCCAAAAATGGCCATATGTCTGGGGATTGGTCCCACGCCCAAAGAGCCAACAGGGAAAATTATGCCTTGCTCTAAAGCTCTTTGGAAACCGCTTGCGTAGCCCCACAGACCTGGGGGCTGCAGGCTTTCTTGCTGCCTTCAGCCTCAAAACCACCCTTTCCCACTTGGCGCCGCACCTCGCACAAAAATGGCCATATGTCTGGAGATTGGTCCCACGCCCAAAGAGCCAGCAGGGAAAACTATGCCTTGCTCTAAAGCTCTTTGAGAACTGCTTGCGTAGCCCCATAGACCTGGGGCCTGCAGGCTTACCTGCTGACTTCAGCCTCAAAACCACCCTTTCCCACTTGGCGCCGCGCCAGGCACAAAAATGGCCATATGTCTGGAGATTGGACCCACGCCCAAAGAGCCAGCAGGGAAAACTATGCCTTGCTCTAAAGCTCTTTGGGAACAGCTTGCGTAGCCCCACAGACCTGGGGGCTGCAGGCTTTCCTGCTGCCTTCAGCCTCAAAACCACCCTTTCCCACTTGGCGCCGCGCCAGGCCCAAAAATGGCCATATGTCTGGAGATTGGTCCCACGCCCAAAGAGCCAGCAGGGAAAATTATGCCTTGCTCTAAAGCTCTTTGGAAACCGCTTGCGTAGCCCCACAGACGTGGGGGCTGCAGGCTTTCCTGCTGCCTTTAACCTCAAAACCACCCTTTCCCACTTGGCGCCGCGCCTCGCACAAAAATGGCCATATGTCTGGAGATTGGTCCCACGCCCAAAGAGCCAGCAGGGAAAATTATGCCTTGCTCTAAAGCTCTTTGGGAACCGCTTGCGTAGCCCCACAGACCTGGGGCCTGCAGGCTTTCCTGCTGACTTCAGCCTCAAAACCACCCTTTCCCACTTGGCGCCGCGCCAGGCACAAAAATGGCCATATGTCTGGGGATTGGTCCCACGCCCAAAGAGCCAGCAGGGAAAACTATGCCTTGTTCTAAAGCTCTTTGGGAACCGCTTGCTTAGATTCACAGACCTGGAGGCTGCAGGCTTTCCTGCTGCCTTCAGCCTCAAAACCACCCTTTCCCACTTGGCGCCGCGCTGGCGCAGAAATGGCCATATGTCTGGAGATTGGTCCCACGCCCAAAGAGCCAGCAGGGAAAACTATGACTTGTTCTAAAGCTCTTTGGGAACCGCTTGCGTAGCCCCACAGACGTGGGGGCTGCAGGCTTTCCTGCTGCCTTTAACCTCAAAACCACCCTTTCCCACTTGGCGCCGCGCTAGGCCCAAAAATGGCCATATGTCTGGAGATTGGTCCCACGCCCAAAGAGCCAGCAGGGAAAACTATGCCTTGCTCTAAAGCTCTTTGGGAACCGCTTGCATAGCCCCACAGACGTGGGGGCTGCAGGCTTTCCTGCTGCCTTCAGCCTCAAAACCACCCTTTCCCACTTGGTGCCACGCCTCGCACAAAAATGGCCATATGTCTGGGGATTGGTCCCACGCCCAAAGAGCCAACAGGGAAAATTATGCCTTGCTCTAAAGCTCTTTGGAAACCGCTTGCGTAGCCCCACAGACCTGGGGGCTGCAGGCTTTCTTGCTGCCTTCAGCCTCAAAACCACCCTTTCCCACTTGGCGCCGCACCTCGCACAAAAATGGCCATATGTCTGGAGATTGGTCCCACGCCCAAAGAGCCAGCAGGGAAAACTATGCCTTGCTCTAAAGCTCTTTGGGAACCGCTTGCGTAGCCCCATAGACCTGGGGCCTGCAGGCTTACCTGCTGACTTCAGCCTCAAAACCACCCTTTCCCACTTGGCGCCGCGCCAGGCACAAAAATGGCCATATGTCTGGAGATTGGACCCACGCCCAAAGAGCCAGTAGGGAAAACTATGCCTTGCTCTAAAGCTCTTTGGGAACAGCTTGCGTAGCCCCACAGACGTGGGGGCTGCAGGCTTTCCTGCTGCCTTCAGCCTCAAAACCACCCTTTCCCACTTGGCGCCGCGCCAGGCCCAAAAATGGCCATATGTCTGGAGATTGGTCCCACGCCCAAAGAGCCAGCAGGGAAAATTATGCCTTGCTCTAAAGCTCTTTGGGAACCGCTTGCATAGCCCCACAGACGTGGGGGCTGCAGGCTTTCCTGCTGCCTTAAGCCTCAAAACCACCCTTTCCCACTTGGTGCCACGCCTCGCACAAAAATGGCCATATGTCTGGGGATTGGTCCCACGCCCAAAGAGCCAACAGGGAAAATTATGCCTTGCTCTAAAGCTCTTTGGAAACCGCTTGCGTAGCCCCACAGACCTGGGGGCTGCAGGCTTTCTTGCTGCCTTCAGCCTCAAAACCACCCTTTCCCACTTGGCGCCGCACCTCGCACAAAAATGGCCATATGTCTGGAGATTGGTCCCACGCCCAAAGAGCCAGCAGGGAAAACTATGCCTTGCTCTAAAGCTCTTTGGGAACCGCTTGCGTAGCCCCATAGACCTGGGGCCTGCAGGCTTACCTGCTGACTTCAGCCTCAAAACCACCCTTTCCCACTTGGCGCCGCGCCAGGCACAAAAATGGCCATATGTCTGGAGATTGGACCCACGCCCAAAGAGCCAGTAGGGAAAACTATGCCTTGCTCTAAAGCTCTTTGGGAACAGCTTGCGTAGCCCCACAGACCTGGGGGCTGCAGGCTTTCCTGCTGCCTTCAGCCTCAAAACCACCCTTTCCCACTTGGCGCCGCGCCAGGCCCAAAAATGGCCATATGTCTGGAGATTGGTCCCACGCCCAAAGAGCCAGCAGGGAAAATTATGCCTTGCTCTAAAGCTCTTTGGGAACCGCTTGCGTAGCCCCACAGACGTGGGGGCTGCAGGCTTTCCTGCTGCCTTTAACCTCAAAACCACCCTTTCCCACTTGGCGCCGCGCCTCGCACAAAAATGGCCATATGTCTGGAGATTGGTCCCACGCCCAAAGAGCCAGCAGGGAAAATTATGCCTTGCTCTAAAGCTCTTTGGGAACCGCTTGCGTAGCCCCACAGACCTGGGGCCTGCAGGCTTTCCTGCTGACTTCAGCCTCAAAACCACCCTTTCCCACTTGGCGCCGCGCCAGGCACAAAAATGGCCATATGTCTGGGGATTGGTCCCACGCCCAAAGAGCCAGCAGGGAAAACTATGCCTTGTTCTAAAGCTCTTTGGGAACCGCTTGCTTAGATTCACAGACCTGGGGGCTGCAGGCTTTCCTGCTGCCTTCAGCCTCAAAACCACCCTTTCCCACTTGGCGCCCGCTGGCGCAGAAATGGCCATATGTCTGGAGATTGGTCCCACGCCCAAAGAGCCAGCAGGGAAAACTATGACTTGTTCTAAAGCTCTTTGGGAACCGCTTGCGTAGCCCCACAGACGTGGGGGCTGCAGGCTTTCCTGCTGCCTTTAACCTCAAAACCACCCTTTCCCACTTGGCACCGCGCTAGGCCCAAAAATGGCCATATGTCTGGAGATTGGTCCCACGCCCAAAGAGCCAGCAGGGAAAACTATGCCTTGTTCTAAAGCTCTTTGGGAACCGCTTGCGTAGATTCACAGACCTGGGGGCTGCAGGCTTTCCTGCTGCCTTCAGCCTCAAAACCACCCTTTCCCACTTGGCGCCGCGCCAGGCCCAAAAATGGCCATATGTCTGGAGATTGGTCCCACGCCCAAAGAGCCAGCAGGGAAAATTATGCCTTGTTCTAAAACTCTTTGGGAACCGCTTGCGTAGCCCCATAGACCTGGGGCCTGCAGGCTTTCCTGCGCCTTAAGCCTCAAAACCACCCTTTCCCACTGGGCTCCGCGCCAGGCACAAAAATGGCCATATGTCTGGAGATTGGTCCCACGCCCAAAGAGCCAGCAGGGAAAATTATGCCTTGCTCTAAAGCTCTTTGGGAACCGCTTGCATAACCCCACAGACCTGAGCCCTGCAGGCTTTCCTGCAGCCTTCAGCCTCAAAACCACCCTTTCCCACTTGGCGCCGCGCCAGGCACAAAAATGGCCATATGTCTGGAGATTGGTCCCACGCCCAAAGAGCCAGCAGGGAAAATTATGCCTTGCTCTAAAGCTCTTTGGGAACCGCTTGCGTAGCCCCATAGACCTGGGGCCTGCAGGCTTTCCTGCACCTTAAGCCTCAAAACCACCCTTTCCCACTTGGCGCCGCGCCTCGCACAAAAATGGCCATATGTCTGGAGATTGGTCCCACGCCCAAAGAGCCAGCAGGGAAAACTATGCCTTGTTCTAAAGCTCTTTGGGAACCGCTTGCGTAGCCCCACAGACGTGGGGGCTGCAGGCTTTCCTGCTGCCTTTAACCTCAAAACCACCCTTTCCCACTTGGCGCCGTGCCAGGCCCAAAAATGGCCATATGTCTGGAGATTGGTCCCACGCCCAAAGAGCCAGCAGGGAAAATTATGCCTTGCTCTAAAGCTCTTTGGGAACCGCTTGCGTATCCCCATAGACCTGGGGCCTGCAGGCTTACCTGCTGACTTCAGCCTCAAAACCACCCTTTCCCACTTGGCGCCGCACCTCGCACAAAAATGGCCATATGTCTGGAGATTGGTCCCACGCCCAAAGAGCCAGCAGGGAAAATTATGCCTTGCTCTAAAGCTCTTTGGGAACCGCTTGCGTAGCCCCATAGACCTGGGGGCTGCAGGCTTTCCTGCGCCTTAAGCCTCAAAACCACCCTTTCCCACTTGGCGTCGCGCCAGGCACAAAAATGGCCATATGTCTGGAGATTGGTCCCACGCCCAAAGAGCCAGCAGGGAAAATTATGCCTTGTTCTAAAGCTCTTTGGGAACCGCTTGCGTAGCCCCACAGACCTGGGGGCTGCAGGCTTTCCTGCTGCCTTCAGCCTCAAAACCATCCTTTCCCACTTGGCGCCGCGCCAGGCCCAAAAATGGCCATATGTCTGGAGATTGGTCCCACGCCCAAAGAGCCAGCAGGGAAAACTATGCCTTGCTCTAAAGCTCTTTGGAAACCGCTTGCGTAGCCCCACAGACCTGGGGGCTGCAGGCTTTCCTGCACCTTAAGGCTCAAAACCACCCTTTCCCACTTGGTGCCGCGCCTCGCCCAAAAATGGCCATATGTCTGGAGATTGGTCCCACGCCCAAAGAGCCAGCAGGGAAAATTATGCCTTGTTCTAAAGCTCTTTGGGAACCGCTTGCGTAGCCCCATAGACCTGGGGGCTGCAGGCTTTCCTGAGCCTTAAGCCTCAAAACCACCCTTTCCCACTTGGCGCCGTGCCAGGCACAGAAATGGCCATATGTCTGAGATTGGTCCCACGCCCAAAGAGCCAGCAGGGAAAATTATGCCTTGCTCTAAAGCTATTTGGGAAACGCTTGCGTAGCGCCACAGACCTGGGGGCTGCAGGGTTTCCTGCTGCCTTCAGCCTCAAAACCATCCTTTCCCACTTGGCGCCGCGCCTCGCACAAAAATGGCCATATGTCTGGAGATTGGTCCCACGCCCAAAGAGCCAGCAGGGAAAACTATGACTTGCTCTAAAGCTCTTTGGAAACCGCTTGCGTAGCCCCACAGACCTGGGGGCTGCAGGCTTTCCTGCTGCCTTGAAACTCAAAACCACCCTTTCCCACTTGGTGCCACGCCTCGCACAAAAATGGCCATATGTCTGGAGATTGGTCCCACGCCCAAAGAGCCAGCAGGGAAAACTATGCCTTGTTCTGAAGCTCTTTGGGAACCGCGTGCGTAGCCCCACAGACGTGGGGGCTGCAGGCTTTCCTGCTGCCTTTAAACTCAAAACCACCCTTTCCCACTTGGCGCCGCGCCAGGCACAAAAATGGCCATATGTCTGGAGATTGGTCCCACGCCCAAAGAGCCAGCAGGGAAAACTATGCCTTGCTCTAAAGCTATTGGGGAATGCTTGCGTAGCCCCACAGACCTGGGGGCTGCAGGCTTTCTTGCTGCCTTCAGCCTCAAAACCACCCTTTCCCACTTGGCGCCGCGCTAGGCCCAAAAATGGCCATATGTCTGGAGATTGGTCCCACGCCCAAAGAGCCAGCAGGGAAAATTATGCCTTGTTCTAAAACTCTTTGGGAACCGCTTGCGTAGCCCCATAGACCTGGGGCCTGCAGGCTTTCCTGCGCCTTAAGCCTCAAAACCACCCTTTCCCACTGGGCTCCGCGCCAGGCACAAAAATGGCCATATGTCTGGAGATTGGTCCCACGCCCAAAGAGCCAGCAGGGAAATTTATGCCTTACTCTAAAGCTCTTTGGGAACCGCTTGCATAACCCCACAGACCTGAGCCCTGCAGGCTTTCCTGCAGCCTTCAGCCTCAAAACCACCCTTTCCCACTTGGCGCCGCGCCAGGCACAAAAATGGCCATATGTCTGGAGATTGGTCCCACGCCCAAAGAGCCAGCAGGGAAAATTAAGCCTTGCTCTAAAGCTCTTTGGGAACTGCTTGCGTAGCCCCACAGACCTGGGGGCTGCAGGCTTTCTTGCTGCCTTCACCCTCAAAACCACCCTTTCCCACTTGGCGCCGCGCCAGGCACAAAAATGGCCATATGTCTGGAGATTGGTCCCACGCCCAAAGAGCCAGCAGGGAAAATTATGCCTTGCTCTAAAGCTCTTTGGGAACCGCTTGCGTAGCCGCATAGACCTGGGGGCTGCAGGCTTTCCTGCGCCTTAAGCCTCAAAACCACCCTTTCCCACTTGGCGCCGCACCTCGCACAAAAATGGCCATATGTCTGCAGATTGGTCCCACACCCAAAGAGCCAGCAGGGAAAATTATGCCTTGTTCTAAAGCTCTTTGGGAACCGCTTGCGTAGCGCCACAGACCTGGGGGCTGCAGGGTTTCCTGCTGCCTTCAGCCTCAAAACCATCCTTTCCCACTTGGCGCCGCGCCAGGCCCAAAAATGGCCATATGTCTGGAGATTGGTCCCACGCCCAAAGAGCCAGCAGGGAAAACTATGCCTTGCTCTAAAGCTCTTTGGAAACCGCTTGCGTAGCCCCACAGACCTGGGGGCTGCAGGCTTTCCTGCACCTTAAGGCTCAAAACCACCCTTTCCCACTGGGTGCCGCGCCTCGCCCAAAAATGGCCATATGTCTGGAGATTGGTCCCACGCCCAAAGAGCCAGCAGGGAAAATTATGCCTTGTTCTAAAGCTCTTTGGGAACCGCTTGCGTAGCCCCATAGACCTGGGGGCTGCAGGCTTTCCTGAGCCTTAAGCCTCAAAACCACCCTTTCCCACTTAGCGCCGTGCCAGGCACAGAAATGGCCATACGTCTGGAGATTGGTCCCACGCCCAAAGAGCCAGCAGGGAAAATTATGCCTTGCTCTAAAGCTCTTTGGGAACCGCTTGCGTAGCCCCACAGACCTGGGGGCTGCAGGGTTTCCTGCTGCCTTCAGCCTCAAAACCATCCTTTCCCACTTGGTGCCACGCCTCGCACAAAAATGGCCATATGTCTGGAGATTGGTCCCACGCCCAAAGAGCCAGGAGGGAAAACTATGCCTTGTTCTAAAGCTCTTTGGGAACCGCGTGCGTAGCCCCACAGACGTGGGGGCTGCAGGCTTTCCTGCTGCCTTTAAACTCAAAACCACCCTTTCCCACTTGGCGCCGCGCCAGGCACAAAAATGGCCATATGTCTGGAGATTGGTCCCACGCCCAAAGAGCCAACAGGGAAAATTATGCCTTGCTCTAAAGCTCTTCGGAAACCGCTTGCGTAGCCCCACAGACCTGGGGGCTGCAGGCTTTCTTGCTGCCTTCAGCCTCAAAACCACCCTTTCCCACTTGGCGCCGCACCTCTCACAAAAATGGCAATATGTCTGGAGATTGGTCCCACGCCCAAAGAGCCAGCAGGGAAAACTATGCCTTGTTCTAAAGCTCTTTGGGAACCGCTTGCGTAGCCCCATAGACCTGGGGCCTGCAGGCTTACCTGCTGACTTCAGCCTCAAAACCACCCTTTCCCACTTGGCGCCGCGCCAGGCACAAAAATGGCCATATGTCTGGAGATTGGCCCCACGCCCAAAGAGCCAGCAGGGAAAACTATGCCTTTCTCTAAAGCTCTTTGGGAACCGCTTGCGTAGCCCCACAGACCTGGGGGCTGCAGGCTTTCCTGCTGCCTTCAGCCTCAAAACCACCCTTTCCCACTGGGCGCCGCGCCAGGCACAAAAATGACCATATGTCTGGAGATTGGTCCCGCGCCCAAAGAGCCAGCAGGGAAAATTATGCCTTGCTCGAAAGCTCTTTGGGAACCGCTTGCGTAGCCCCACAGACGTGGGGGCTGCAGGTTTTCCTGCTGCCTTTAAACTCAAAACCACCCTTTCCCACTTGGCGCCGCGCCAGGCACAAAAATGGCCATATATCTGGAGACTGGTCCCACGCCCAAAGGGCCAGCAGGGAAAACTATGACTTGTTCTAAAGCTCTTTGGGAACCGCTTGCGTAGCCCCACAGACGTGGGGGCTGCAGGCTTTCCTGCTGCCTTTAACCTCAAAACCACCCTTTCCCACTTGGCGCCGCGCCAGGCCCAAAAATGGCCATATGTCTGGAGATTGGTCCCCCGCCCAAAGAGCCAGCAGGGAAAACTATGCCTTGCTCTAAAGCTCTTTGGGAACCGCTTGCGTAGCCGCATAGACCTGGGGGCTGCAGGCTTTCCTGCGCCTTAAGCCTCAAAACCACCCTTTCCCACTTGGCGCCGCGCCAGGCACAAAAATGGCCATATGTCTGGAGTCTGGTCCCACGCCCAAAGAGCCAGCAGGGAAAACTATGCCTTGCTCTAAAGCTCTTTGGGAACCGCTTGCGTAGCCCCACAGACCTGGGGGCTGCAGGCTTTCCTGCTGCCTTCAGCCTCAAAACCACCCTTTCCCACTGGGCGCCGCGCCAGGCCCAAAAATGGCCATATGTCTGGAGATTGGTCCCGCGCCCAAAGAGCCAGCAGGGAAAATTATGCCTTGCTCGAAAGCTCTTTGGGAACCGCTTGCGTAGCCCCACAGACGTGGGGGCTGCAGGTTTTGCTGCCTTTAAACTCAAAACCACCCTTTCCCACTTGGCGCCGCGCCAGGCCCAAAAATGGCCATATGTCTGGAGACTGGTCCCACGCCCAAAGGGCCAGCAGGGAAAACTATGCCTTGCTCTAAAGCTCTTTGGGAACCGCTTGCGTAGCCCCACAGACCTGGGGGCTGCAGGCTTTCCTGCTGCCTTTAAACTCAAAACCACCCTTTCCCACTTGGTGCCACGCCTCGCACAAAAATGGCCATATGTCTGGAGATTGGTCCCACGCCCAAAGAGCCAGCAGGGAAAACTATGCCTTGTTCTAAAGCTCTTTGGGAACCGCTTGCGTAGCCCCACAGACCTGGGGCCTGCAGGCTTTCCTGCTGCCTTTAAACTCAAAACCACCCTTTCCCACTTGGCGCCGCGCCAGGCACAAAAATGGCCATATTTCTGGAGATTGGTCCCACGCCGAAAGAGCCAAAAGGGAAAATTATGCCTTGCTCTAAAGCTCTTTGGAAACCGCTTGCGTAGCCCCACAGACCTGGGGGCTGCAGGCTTTCTTGCTGCCTTCAGCCTCAAAACCACCCTTTCCCACTTGGCGCCGCACCTCGCACAAAAATGGCCATATGTCTGGAGATTGGTCCCACGCCCAAAGAGCCAGCAGGGAAAACTATGCCTTGCTCTAAAGCTCTTTGGGAACCGCTTGCGTAGCCCCACAGACCTGGGGGCTGCAGGCTTTCCTGCTGCCTTCAGCCTCAAAACCACCCTTTCCCACTGGGCGCCGCGCCAGGCACAAAAATGGCCATATGTCTGGAGATTGGTCCAGCGCCCAAAGAGCCAGCAGGGAAAATTATGCCTTGCTCGAAAGCTCTTTGGGAACCGCTTGCGTAGCCCCACAGACGTGGGGGCTGCAGGTTTTCCTGCTGCCTTTAAACTCAAAACCACCCTTTCCCACTTGGCGCCGCGCCAGGCACAAAAATGGCCATATGTCTGGAGATTGGTCCCCCGCCCAAAGAGCCAGCAGGGAAAACTATGCCTTGCTCTAAAGCTATTTGGAAACTGCTTGCGTAGCCCCACAGACCTGGGGGCTGCAGGCTTTGCTGCTGCCTTCAGCCTCAAAACCACCCTTTCCCACATGGCGCCGCGCCAGGCCCAAAAATGGCCATATGTCTGGAGATTGGTCCCACGCCCAAAGAGCCAGCAGGGAAAATTATGCCTTGCTCTAAAGCTCTTTGGGAACCGCTTGCGTAGCCCCACAGACGTGGGGGCTGCAGGCTTTCCTGCGCCTTAAGCGTCAAAACCACCCTTTCCCACTTGGCGCCGCACCTCTCACAAAAATGGCAATATGTCTGGAGATTGGTCCCACGCCCAAAGAGCCAGCAGGGAAAACTATGCTTTGATCTAAAGCTCTTTGGGAACCGCTTGCGTAGCCCCATAGACCTGGGGCCTGCAGGCTTACCTGCTGACTTCAGCCTCAAAACCACCCTTTCCCACTTGGCGCCGCGCCAGGCACAAAAATGGCCATATGTCTGGAGAT
Source organism: Chroicocephalus ridibundus (assembly GCF_963924245.1). Taxonomy (NCBI): domain Eukaryota; kingdom Metazoa; phylum Chordata; class Aves; order Charadriiformes; family Laridae; genus Chroicocephalus; species Chroicocephalus ridibundus. The sequence goes on along the minus strand of NW_026961466.1, from coordinate 28,787 downwards.
TGGCCCCACGCCCAAAGAGCCAGCAGGGAAAACTATGCCTTTCTCTAAAGCTCTTTGGGAACCGCTTGCGTAGCCCCACAGACCTGGGGGCTGCAGGCTTTCCTGCTGCCTTCAGCCTCAAAACCACCCTTTCCCACTGGGCGCCGCGCCAGGCACAAAAATGACCATATGTCTGGAGATTGGTCCCGCGCCCAAAGAGCCAGCAGGGAAAATTATGCCTTGCTCGAAAGCTCTTTGGGAACCGCTTGCGTAGCCCCACAGACGTGGGGGCTGCAGGTTTTCCTGCTGCCTTTAAACTCAAAACCACCCTTTCCCACTTGGCGCCGCGCCAGGCACAAAAATGGCCATATGTCTGGAGACTGGTCCCACGCCCAAAGGGCCAGCAGGGAAAACTATGACTTGTTCTAAAGCTCTTTGGGAACCGCTTGCGTAGCCCCACAGACGTGGGGGCTGCAGGCTTTCCTGCTGCCTTTAACCTCAAAACCACCCTTTCCCACTTGGCGCCGCGCCAGGCCCAAAAATGGCCATATGTCTGGAGATTGGTCCCCCGCCCAAAGAGCCAGCAGGGAAAACTATGCCTTGCTCTAAAGCTCTTTGGGAACCGCTTGCGTAGCCGCATAGACCTGGGGGCTGCAGGCTTTCCTGCGCCTTAAGCCTCAAAACCACCCTTTCCCACTTGGCGCCGCGCCAGGCACAAAAATGGCCATATGTCTGGAGTCTGGTCCCACGCCCAAAGAGCCAGCAGGGAAAACTATGCCTTGCTCTAAAGCTCTTTGGGAACCGCTTGCGTAGCCCCACAGACCTGGGGGCTGCAGGCTTTCCTGCTGCCTTCAGCCTCAAAACCACCCTTTCCCACTGGGCGCCGCGCCAGGCCCAAAAATGGCCATATGTCTGGAGATTGGTCCCGCGCCCAAAGAGCCAGCAGGGAAAATTATGCCTTGCTCGAAAGCTCTTTGGGAACCGCTTGCGTAGCCCCACAGACGTGGGGGCTGCAGGTTTTGCTGCCTTTAAACTCAAAACCACCCTTTCCCACTTGGCGCCGCGCCAGGCCCAAAAATGGCCATATATCTGGAGACTGGTCCCACGCCCAAAGGGCCAGCAGGGAAAACTATGCCTTGCTCTAAAGCTCTTTGGGAACCGCTTGCGTAGCCCCACAGACCTGGGGGCTGCAGGCTTTCCTGCTGCCTTTAAACTCAAAACCACCCTTTCCCACTTGGTGCCACGCCTCGCACAAAAATGGCCATATGTCTGGAGATTGGTCCCACGCCCAAAGAGCCAGCAGGGAAAACTATGCCTTGTTCTAAAGCTCTTTGGGAACCGCTTGCGTAGCCCCACAGACCTGGGGCCTGCAGGCTTTCCTGCTGCCTTTAAACTCAAAACCACCCTTTCCCACTTGGCGCCGCGCCAGGCACAAAAATGGCCATATTTCTGGAGATTGGTCCCACGCCGAAAGAGCCAAAAGGGAAAATTATGCCTTGCTCTAAAGCTCTTTGGAAACCGCTTGCGTAGCCCCACAGACCTGGGGGCTGCAGGCTTTCTTGCTGCCTTCAGCCTCAAAACCACCCTTTCCCACTTGGCGCCGCACCTCGCACAAAAATGGCCATATGTCTGGAGATTGGTCCCACGCCCAAAGAGCCAGCAGGGAAAACTATGCCTTGCTCTAAAGCTCTTTGGGAACCGCTTGCGTAGCCCCACAGACCTGGGGGCTGCAGGCTTTCCTGCTGCCTTCAGCCTCAAAACCACCCTTTCCCACTGGGCGCCGCGCCAGGCACAAAAATGGCCATATGTCTGGAGATTGGTCCCGCGCCCAAAGAGCCAGCAGGGAAAATTATGCCTTGCTCGAAAGCTCTTTGGGAACCGCTTGCGTAGCCCCACAGACGTGGGGGCTGCAGGTTTTCCTGCTGCCTTTAAACTCAAAACCACCCTTTCCCACTTGGCGCCGCGCCAGGCACAAAAATGGCCATATGTCTGGAGATTGGTCCCCCGCCCAAAGAGCCAGCAGGGAAAACTATGCCTTGCTCTAAAGCTATTTGGAAACTGCTTGCGTAGCCCCACAGACCTGGGGGCTGCAGGCTTTGCTGCTGCCTTCAGCCTCAAAACCACCCTTTCCCACATGGCGCCGCGCCAGGCCCAAAAATGGCCATATGTCTGGAGATTGGTCCCACGCCCAAAGAGCCAGCAGGGAAAATTATGCCTTGCTCTAAAGCTCTTTGGGAACCGCTTGCGTAGCCCCACAGACGTGGGGGCTGCAGGCTTTCCTGCGCCTTAAGCGTCAAAACCACCCTTTCCCACTTGGCGCCGCGCCAGGCACAAAAATGGCCATATGTATGGAGATTGGTCCCACGCCCAAAGAGCCAGCAGGGAAAACTATGCCTTGCTCTAAAGCTCTTTGGGAACCGCTTGCGTAGCCGCATAGACCTGGGGGCTGCAGGCTTTCCTGCGCCTTAAGCCTCAAAACCACCCTTTCCCACTTGGCGCCGCGCCAGGCACAAAAATGGCCATATGTCTGGAGATTGGTCCCACGCCCAAAGAGCCAGCAGGGAAAATTAAGCCTTGCTCTCAAGCTCTTTGGGAACTGCTTGCGTATCTCCACATACCTGCGTGCTGCAGGCTTTGCTGCTGCCTTCAGCCTCAAAACCACCATTTCCCACATAGCGCCGCGCCAGGCACAAATATGGCCATATGTCTGGAGATTGGTCCCACGCCCAAAGAGCCAGCAGGGAAAACTATGACTTGTTCTAAAGCTCTTTGGGAACCGCTTGCGTAGCCCCACAGACCTGGGGGCTGCAGGCTTTCTTGCTGCCTTCAGCCTCAAAACCACCCTTTCCCACTTGGCGCCGCGCCAGGCACAAAAATGGCCATATGTCTGGAGATTGGTCCCCCGCCCAAAGAGCCAGCAGGGAAAATTATGCCTTGTTCTAAAGCTCTTTGGGAACCGCTTGCATAGCCCCACAGACGTGGGGGCTGCAGGCTTTCCTGCTGCCTTCAGCCTCAAAACCACCCTTTCCCACTTGGTGCCGCGCCTCGCCCAAAAATGGCCATATGTCTGGAGATTGGTCCCACGCCCAAAGAGCCAGCAGGGAAAATTATGCCTTGTTCTAAAGCTCTTTGGGAACCGCTTGCGTAGCCCCATAGACCTGGGGGCTGCAGGCTTTCCTGAGCCTTAAGCCTCAAAACCACCCTTTCCCACTTGGTGCCACGCCTCGCACAAAAATGGCCATATGTCTGGGGATTGGTCCCACGCCCAAAGAGCCAGCAGGGAAAACTATGACTTGTTCTAAAGCTCTTTGGGAACCGCTTGCGTAGCCCCACAGACGTGGGGGCTGCAGGCTTTCCTGCTGCCTTTAACCTCAAAACCACCCTTTCCCACTTGGCGCCGCGCTAGGCCCAAAAATGGCCATATGTCTGGAGACTGGTCCCACGCCCAAAGAGCCAGCAGGGAAAACTATGCCTTGTTCTAAAGCTCTTTGGGAACCGCTTGCGTAGATTCACAGACCTGGGGGCTGCAGGCTTTCCTGCTGCCTTCAGCCTCAAAACCACCCTTTCCCACTTGGCGCCGCGCCAGGCCCAAAAATGGCCATATGTCTGGAGATTGGTCCCACGCCCAAAGAGCCAGCAGGGGAAATTATGCCTTGTTCTAAAACTCTTTGGGAACCGCTTGCGTAGCCCCATAGACCTGGGGCCTGCAGGCTTTCCTGCGCCTTAAGCCTCAAAACCACCCTTTCCCACTGGGCTCCGCGCCAGGCACAAAAATGGCCATATGTCTGGAGATTGGTCCCACGCCCAAAGAGCCAGCAGGGAAAATTATGCCTTGCTCTAAAGCTCTTTGGGAACCGCTTGCATAACCCCACAGACCTGAGCCCTGCAGGCTTTCCTGCAGCCTTCAGCCTCAAAACCACCCTTTCCCACTTGGCGCCGCGCCAGGCACAAAAATGGCCATATGTCTGGAGATTGGTCCCACGCCCAAAGAGCCAGCAGGGAAAATTATGCCTTGCTCTAAAGCTGTTTGGGAACCGCTTGCGTAGCCCCATAGACCTGGGGCCTGCAGGCTTTCCTGCACCTTAAGCCTCAAAACCACCCTTTCCCACTTGGCGCCGCGCCTCGCACAAAAATGGCCATATGTCTGGAGATTGGTCCCACGCCCAAAGAGCCAGCAGGGAAAACTATGCCTTGTTCTAAAGCTCTTTGGGAACCGCTTGCGTAGCCCCACAGACCTGGGGGCTGCAGGCTTTCCTGCTGCCTTTAACCTCAAAACCACCCTTTCCCACTTGACGCCGCGCCGGCACAGAAATGGCCATATGTCTGGAGATTGGTCCCACGCCCAAAGAGCCAGCAGGGAAAATTATGCCTTGTTCTAAAGCTCTTTGGGAACCGCTTGCGTAGCCCCATAGACCTGGGGGCTGCAGGCTTTCCTGAGCCTTAAGCCTCAAAACCACCCTTTCCCACGTGGCGCCGCGCCAGGCCCAAAAATGGCCATATGTCTGGAGATTGGTCCCACGCCCAAAGAGCCAGCAGGGAAAACTATGCCTTGCTCTAAAGCTCTTTGGGAACCGCTTGCATAGCCCCACAGACGTGGGGGCTGCAGGCTTTCCTGCTGCCTTAAGCCTCAAAACCACCCTTTCCCACTTGGTGCCACGCCTCGCACAAAAATGGCCATATGTCTGGGGATTGGTCCCACGCCCAAAGAGCCAACAGGGAAAATTATGCCTTGCTCTAAAGCTCTTTGGAAACCGCTTGCGTAGCCCCACAGACCTGGGGGCTGCAGGCTTTCTTGCTGCCTTCAGCCTCAAAACCACCCTTTCCCACTTGGCGCCGCACCTCGCACAAAAATGGCCATATGTCTGGAGATTGGTCCCACGCCCAAAGAGCCAGCAGGGAAAACTATGCCTTGCTCTAAAGCTCTTTGGGAACAGCTTGCGTAGCCCCACAGACCTGGGGGCTGCAGGCTTTCCTGCTGCCTTCAGCCTCAAAACCACCCTTTCCCACTTGGCGCCGCGCCAGGCCCAAAAATGGCCATATGTCTGGAGATTGGTCCCACGCCCAAAGAGCCAGCAGGGAAAATTATGCCTTGCTCTAAAGCTCTTTGGGAACCGCTTGCGTAGCCCCACAGACGTGGGGGCTGCAGGCTTTCCTGCTGCCTTTAACCTCAAAACCACCCTTTCCCACTTGGCGCCGCGCCTCGCACAAAAATGGCCATATGTCTGGAGATTGGTCCCACGCCCAAAGAGCCAGCAGGGAAAATTATGCCTTGCTCTAAAGCTCTTTGGGAACCGCTTGCGTAGCCCCACAGACCTGGGGCCTGCAGGCTTTCCGGCTGACTTCAGCCTCAAAACCACCCTTTCCCACTTGGCGCCGCGCCAGGCACAAAAATGGCCATATGTCTGGGGATTGGTCCCACGCCCAAAGAGCCAGCAGGGAAAACTATGCCTTGTTCTAAAGCTCTTTGGGAACCGCTTGCTTAGATTCACAGACCTGGGGGCTGCAGGCTTTCCTGCTGTCTTAAGCCTCAAAACCACCCTTTCCCACTTGGCGCCGCGCTGGCGCAGAAATGGCCATATGTCTGGAGATTGGTCCCACGCCCAAAGAGCCAGCAGGGAAAACTATGACTTGTTCTAAAGCTCTTTGGGAACCGCTTGCGTAGCCCCACAGACCTGGGGGCTGCAGGCTTTCCTGCTGCCTTTAACCTCAAAACCACCCTTTCCCACTTGGCGCCGCGCTAGGCCCAAAAATGGCCATATGTCTGGAGACTGGTCCCACGCCCAAAGAGCCAGCAGGGAAAACTATGCCTTGTTCTAAAGCTCTTTGGGAACCGCTTGCGTAGATTCACAGACCTGGGGGCTGCAGGCTTTCCTGCTGCCTTCAGCCTCAAAACCACCCTTTCCCACTTGGCGCCGCGCCAGGCCCAAAAATGGCCATATGTCTGGAGATTGGTCCCACGCCCAAAGAGCCAGCAGGGAAAATTATGCCTTGTTCTAAAACTCTTTGGGAACCGCTTGCGTAGCCCCATAGACCTGGGGGCTGCAGGCTTTCCTGCGCCTTAAGCCTCAAAACCACCCTTTCCCACTGGGCTCCGCGCCAGGCACAAAAATGGCCATATGTCTGGAGATTGGTCCCACGCCCAAAGAGCCAGCAGGGAAAATTATGCCTTGCTCTAAAGCTCTTTGGGAACCGCTTGCATAACCCCACAGACCTGAGCCCTGCAGGCTTTCCTGCAGCCTTCAGCCTCAAAACCACCCTTTCCCACTTGGCGCCGCGCCAGGCACAAAAATGGCCATATGTCTGGAGATTGGTCCCACGCCCAAAGAGCCAGCAGGGAAAATTATGCCTTGCTCTAAAGCTCTTTGGGAACCGCTTGCGTAGCCCCATAGACCTGGGGCCTGCAGGCTTTCCTGCGCCTTAAGCCTCAAAACCACCCTTTCCCACTTGGCGCCGCGCCTCGCACAAAAATGGCCATATGTCTGGAGATTGGTCCCACGCCCAAAGAGCCAGCAGGGAAAACTATGCCTTGTTCTAAAGCTCTTTGGGAACCGCTTGCGTAGCCCCACAGACCTGGGGGCTGCAGGCTTTCCTGCTGCCTTTAACCTCAAAACCACCCTTTCCCACTTGGCGCCGCGCCAGGCCCAAAAATGGCCATATGTCTGGAGATTGGTCCCACGCCCAAAGAGCCAGCAGGGAAAATTATGCCTTGCTCTAAAGCTCTTTGGGAACCGCTTGCGTAGCCCCATAGACCTGGGGGCTGCAGGCTTTCCTGCGCCTTAAGCCTCAAAACCACCCTTTCCCACTTGGCGCCGCGCCAGGCACAAAAATGGCCATATGTCTGGAGATTGGCCCCACGCCCAAAGAGCCAGCAGGGAAAACTATGACTTGCTCTAAAGCTCTTTGGGAACCGCTTGCGTAGCCCCACAGACCTGGGGGCTGCAGGCTTTCCTGCTGCCTTGAAACTCAAAACCACCCTTTCCCACTTGGTGCCACGCCTCGCACAAAAATGGCCATATGTCTGGAGATTGGTCCCACGCCCAAAGAGCCAGCAGGGAAAACTATGCCTTGTTCTAAAGCTCTTTGGGAACCGCTTGCGTAGCCCCACAGACGTGGGGGCTGCAGGCTTTCCTGCTGCCTTTAAACTCAAAACCACCCTTTCCCACTTGGCGCCGCGCCAGGCACAAAAATGGCCATATGTCTGGAGATTGGTCCCACGCCCAAAGAGCCAGCAGGGAAAACTATGCCTTGCTCTAAAGCTATTTGGGAACTGCTTGCGTAGCCCCACAGACCTGGGGGCTGCAGGCTTTCTTGCTGCCTTCAGCCTCAAAACCACCCTTTCCCACTTGGCGCCGCGCCAGGCCCAAAAATGGCCATATGTCTGGAGATTGGTCCCACGCCCAAAGAGCCAGCAGGGAAAATTATGCCTTGTTCTAAAACTCTTTGGGAACCGCTTGCGTAGCCCCATAGACCTGGGGCCTGCAGGCTTTCCTGCGCCTTAAGCCTCAAAACCACCCTTTCCCACTGGGCTCCGCGCCAGGCACAAAAATGGCCATATGTCTGGAGATTGGTCCCACGCGCAAAGAGCCAGCAGGGAAAATTATGCCTTGCTCTAAAGCTCTTTGGGAACCGCTTGCATAACCCCACAGACCAGAGCCCTGCAGGCTTTCCTGCAGCCTTCAGCCTCAAAACCACCCTTTCCCACTTGGCGCCGCGCCAGGCACAAAAATGGCCATATGTCTGGAGATTGGTCCCACGCCCAAAGAGCCAGCAGGGAAAATTAAGCCTTGCTCTAAAGCTCTTTGGGAACTGCTTGCGTAGCCCCACAGACCTGGGGGCTGCAGGCTTTCCTGCTGCCTTCACCCTCAAAACCACCCTTTCCCACTTGGCGCCGCGCCAGGCACAAAAATGGCCATATGTCTGGAGATTGGTCCCACGCCCAAAGAGCCAGCAGGGAAAATTATGCCTTGCTCTGAAGCTCTTTGGGAACCGCTTGCGTAGCCGCATAGACCTGGGGGCTGCAGGCTTTCCTGCGCCTTAAGCCTCAAAACCACCCTTTCCCTCTTGGCGCCGCACCTCGCACAAAAATGGCCATATGTCTGCAGATTGGTCCCACGCCCAAAGAGCCAGCAGGGAAAATTATGCCTTGTTCTAAAGCTCTTTGGGAACCGCTTGCGTAGCGCCACAGACCTGGGGGCTGCAGGGTTTCCTGCTGCCTTCAGCCTCAAAACCATCCTTTCCCTCTTGGCGCCGCGCCAGGCCCAAAAATGGCCATATGTCTGGAGATTGGTCCCACGCCCAAAGAGCCAGCAGGGAAAACTATGCCTTGCTCTAAAGCTCTTTGGGAACCGCTTGCGTAGCCCCACAGACCTGGGGGCTGCAGGCTTTCCTGCACCTTAAGGCTCAAAACCACCCTTTCCCACTTGGTGCCGCGCCTCGCCCAAAAATGGCCATATGTCTGGAGATTGGTCCCACGCCCAAAGAGCCAGCAGGGAAAATTATGCCTTGTTCTAAAGCTCTTTGGGAACCGCTTGCGTAGCCCCATAGACCTGGGGGCTGCAGGCTTTCCTGAGCCTTAAGCCTCAAAACCACCCTTTCCCACTTGGCGCCGTGCCAGGCACAAAAATGGCCATACGTCTGGAGATTGGTCCCACGCCCAAAGAGCCAGCAGGGAAAATTATGCCTTGCTCTAAAGCTCTTTGGGAACCGCTTGCGTAGCGCCACAGACCTGGGGGCTGCAGGGTTTCCTGCTGCCTTCAGCCTCAAAACCATCCTTTCCCACTTGGCGCCGCGCCAGGCCCAAAAATGGCCATATGTCTGGAGATTGGTCCCACGCCCAAAGAGCCAGCAGGGAAAACTATGACTTGCTCTAAAGCTCTTTGGGAACCGCTTGCGTAGCCCCACAGACCTGGGGGCTGCAGGCTTTCCTGCTGCCTTTAAACTCAAAACCACCCTTTCCCACTTGGTGCCACGCCTCGCACAAAAATGGCCATATGTCTGGAGATTGGTCCCACGCCCAAAGAGCCAGGAGGGAAAACTATGCCTTGTTCTAAAGCTCTTTGGGAACCGCGTGCGTAGCCCCACAGACGTGGGGGCTGCAGGCTTTCCTGCAGCCTTCAGCCTCAAAACCACCCTTTCCCACTTGGCGCCGCGCCAGGCACAAAAATGGCCATATGTCTGGAGATTGGTCCCACGCCCAAAGAGCCAACAGGGAAAATTATGCCTTGCTCTAAAGCTCTTTGGAAACCGCTTGCGTAGCCCCACAGACCTGGGGGCTGCAGGCTTTCTTGCTGCCTTCAGCCTCAAAACCACCCTTTCCCACTTGGCGCCGCACCTCTCACAAAAATGGCCATATGTCTGGAGATTGGTCCCACGCCCAAAGAGCCAGCAGGGAAAACTATGCCTTGCTCTAAAGCTCTTTGGGAACCGCTTGCGGAGCCCCACAGACATGGGGGCTGCAGGCTTTGCTGCTGCCTTCAGCCTCAAAACCACCCTTTCCCACATGGCGCCGCGCCAGGCCCAAAAATGGCCATATGTCTGGAGATTGGTCCCACGCCCAAAGAGCCAGCAGGGAAAATTATGCCTTGCTCTAAAGCTCTTTGGGAACCGCTTGCGTAGCCCCACAGACCTGGGGGCTGCAGGCTTTCCTGCGCCTTAAGCGTCAAAACCACCCTTTCCCACTTGGCGCCGCGCCAGGCCCAAAAATGTCCATATGTATGGAGATTGGTCCCCCGCCCAAAGAGCCAGCAGGGAAAGCTATGCCTTGTTCTAAAGCTCTTTGGGAACCGCTTGCGTAGATTCACAGACCTGGGGGCTGCAGGCTTTCCTGCACCTTAAGCCTCAAAACCACCCTTTCCCACTTGGCGCCGCGCCGGCACAGAAATGGCCATATGTCTGGAGATTGGTCCCACGCCCAAAGAGCCAGCAGGGAAAACTATGCCTTGCTCTAAAGCTCTTTGGAAACCGCTTGCGTAGCCCCACAGACGTGGGGGCTGCAGGCTTTCCTGCTGCCTTTAACCTCAAAACCACCCTTTCCCACTTGGCGCCGCGCCAGGCACAAAAATGGCCATATGTCTGGAGATTGGTCCCACGCCCAAAGAGCCAGCAGGGAAAACTATGCCTTGCTCTAAAGCTCTTTGGAAACCGCTTGCGTAGCCCCACAGACCTGGGGGCTGCAGGCTTTCCTGCACCTTAAGCCTCAAAACCACCCTTTCCCACTTGGTGCCGCGCCTCGCCCAAAAATGGCCATATGTCTGGAGATTGGTCCCACGCCCAAAGAGCCAGCAGGGAAAATTATGCCTTGTTCTAAAGCTCTTTGGGAACCGCTTGCGTAGCCCCATAGACCTGGGGGCTGCAGGCTTTCCTGAGCCTTCAGCCTCAAAACCACCCTTTCCCACTTGGCGCCGTGCCAGGGACAGAAATGGCCATATGTCTGGAGACTGGTCCCACGCCCAAAGAGCCAGCAGGGAAAACTATGCCTTGCTCTAAAGCTCTTTGGGAACCGCTTGCGTAGCCCCACAGACCTGGGGGCTGCAGGCTTTCTTGCTGCCTTCAGCCTCAAAACCACCCTTTCCCACTTGGCGCCGCACCTCGCACAAAAATGGCCATATGTCTGGAGATTGGTCCCACGCCCAAAGAGCCAGCAGGGAAAACTATGCCTTGCTCTAAAGCTCTTTGGGAACCGCTTGCGTAGCCCCACAGACCTGGGGGCTGCAGGCTTTCCTGCTGCCTTCAGCCTCAAAACCACCCTTTCCCACTGGGCGCCGCGCCAGGCCCAAAAATGGCCATATGTCTGGAGATTGGTCCCGCGCCCAAAGAGCCAGCAGGGAAAATTATGCTTTGCTCGAAAGCTCTTTGGGAACCGCTTGCGTAGCCCCACAGACGTGGGGGCTGCAGGTTTTCCTGCTGCCTTTAAACTCAAAACCACCCTTTCCCACTTGGCGCCGCGCCAGGCCCAAAAATGGCCATATGTCTGGAGACTGGTCCCACGCCCAAAGGGCCAGCAGGGAAAACTATGCCTTGCTCTAAAGCTCTTTGGGAACCGCTTGCGTAGCCCCACAGACCTGGGGGCTGCAGGCTTTCCTGCACCTTAAGCCTCAAAACCACCCTTTCCCACTTGGCGCCGCGCCGGCACAGAAATGGCCATATGTCTGGAGATTGGTCCCACGCCCAAAGAGCCAGCAGGGAAAACTATGCCTTGCTCTAAAGCTCTTTGGGAACCGCTTGCGTAGCCCCACAGACCTGGGGGCTGCAGGCTTTCCTGCTGCCTTTAACCTCAAAACCACCCTTTCCCACTTGGCGCCGCGCCAGGCCCAAAAATGGCCATATGTCTGGAGATTGGTCCCACGCCCAAAGAGCCAGCAGGGAAAATTATGCCTTGCTCTAAAGCTCTTTGGGAACCGCTTGCGTAGCCGCATAGACCTGCGGGCTGCAGGCTTTCCTGCGCCTTAAGCCTCAAAACCACCCTTTCCCACTTGGCGCCGCGCCAGGCACAAAAATGGCCATATGTCTGGAGATTGGTCCCACGCCCAAAGAGCCAGCAGGGAAAATTATGCCTTGTTCTAAAGCTCTTTGGGAACCGCTTGCGTAGCCCCATAGACCTGGGGGCTGCAGGCTTTCCTGAGCCTTAAGCCTCAAAACCACCCTTTCCCAATTGGCGCCGTGCCAGGCACAGAAATGGCCATATGTCTGGAGATTGGTCCCACACCCAAAGAGCCAGCAGGGAAAACTATGCCTTGCTCTAAAGCTCTTTGGGAACCGCTTGCGTAGCCCCATAGACCTGGGGGCTGCAGGCTTTCCTGCGCCTTAAGCCTCAAAACCACCCTTTCCCACTTGGCGCCGCGCCAGGCCCAAAAATGGCCATATGTCTGGAGATTGGTCCCACGCCCAAAGAGCCAGCAGGGAAAATTATGCCTTGCTCTAAAGCTCTTTGGGAACCGCTTGCGTAGCCCCACAGATGTGGGGGCTGCAGGCTTTCCTGCTGCCTTCAGCCTCAAAAGCACCCTCTCCCACTTGGCGCCGTGCCTCGCACAAAAATGGCCATATGTCTGGAGATTGGTCCCACGCCCAAAGAGCCAGCAGGGAAAATTATGCCTTGTTCTAAAGCTCTTTGGGAACCGCTTGCGTAGCCCCATAGACCTGGGGCCTGCAGGCTTTCCTGCGCCTTAAGCCTCAAAACCACCCTTTCCCACTTGGCGCCACACCTCGCACAAAAATGGCCAAAAGTCTGGGGATTGGCCCCACGCCCAAAGAGCCAGCAGGGAAAATTATGCCTTGCCCTAAAGCTCTTTGGGAACCGCTTGCGTAGCCCCACAGACCTGGGGGCTGCAGGCTTTCCTGCTGCCTTTAAACTCAAAACCACCCTTTCCCACTTGGCGCCGCGCCAGGCCCAAAAATGGCCATATGTCTGGAGACTGGTCCCACGCCCAAAGAGCCAGCAGGGAAAACTATGCCTTGTTCTAAAGCTCTTTGGGAACCGCTTGCGTAGCCCCACAGACGTGGGGGCTGCAGGCTTTCCTGCTGCCTTTAACCTCAAAACCACCCTTTCCCACTGCGCCGCGCCAGGCCCAAAAATGGCCATATGTCTGGAGATTGGTCCCCCGCCCAAAGAGCCAGCAGGGAAAACTATGACTTGTTCTAAAGCTCTTTGGGAACCGCTTGCGTAGCCCCACAGACCTGGGGGCTGCAGGCTTTCCTGCTGCCTTCACCCTCAAAACCACCCTTTCCCACTTGGCGCCGCGCCAGGCACAAAAATGGCCATATGTCTGGAGATTGGTCCCACGCCCAAAGAGCCAGCAGGGAAAATTATGCCTTGCTCTAAAGCTCTTTGGGAACTGCTTGCGTAGCCCCACAGACCTGGGGGCTGCAGGCTTTCCTGCTGCCTTCAGCCTCAAAACCACCCTTTCCCACTTGGCGCCGCGCCAGGCACAAAAATGGCCATACGTCTGAAGATTGGTCCCACGCCCAAAGAGCCAGCACGGAAAATTATGCCTTGCTCTAAAGCTCTTTGGGAACCGCTTGCGTAGCCCCATAGACCTGGGGGCTGCAGGCTTTCCTGCGCCTTAAGCGTCAAAACAACCCTTTCCCACTTGGCGCCGCGCCAGGCACAAAAATGGCCATATGTCTGGAGATTGGTCCCCCGCCCAAAGAGCCAGCAGGGAAAACTATGCCTTGTTCCAAAGCTCTTTGGGAACCGCTTGCGTAGCCCCACAGACCTGGGGGCTGCAGGCTTTCCTGCACCTTAAGCCTCAAAACCACCCTTTCCCACTTGGCGCCGCGCCGGCACAGAAATTGCCATATGTCTGGAGATTGGTCCCACGCCCAAAGAGCCAGCAGGGAAAACTATGCCTTGTTCTAAAGCTCTTTGGGAACCGCTTGCATAGCCCCACAGACGTGGGGCCTGCAGGCTTACCTGCTGCCTTCAGCCTCAAAACCACCCTTTCCCACTTGGCGCCGTGCCAAACACAAAAATGGCCATATGTCTGGGGATTGGTCCCACGCCCAAAGAGCCAGCAGGGAAAACTATGCCTTGTTCTAAAGCTATTTGGGAACCGCTTGCATAGCCCCACAGACCTGGGAGCTGCAGGCTTCCTGTACCTTAACCCTCAAAACCACCCTTTCCCACTTGGCGCCGCGCCGGCACAGAAATGGCCATATGTCTGGAGATTGGTCCCACCCCCAAAGAGCCAGCAGGGAAAACTATGCCTTGTTCTAAAGCTCTTTGGGAACAGCTTGCATAGCCCCACAGACGTGGGGGCTGCAGGCTTTCCTGCTGCCTTCAGCCTCAAAACCACCCTTTCCCACTTAGTGCCGCGCCAGGCACAAAAATGGCCATATGTCTGGAGATTGGTCCCCCTCCCAAAGAGCCAACAGGGAAAACTAGGCCTTGTTCTAAAGCTCTTTGGGAACCGCTTGCGTAGCCCCACAGACGTGGGGGCTGCAGGCTTTCCTGCTGCCTTTAAACTCAAAACCACCCTTTCCCACTTGGCGCCGCGCCAGGCACAAAAATGGCCATATGTCTGGAGATTGGTCCCACGCCCAAAGAGCCAGCAGGGAAAATTATGCCTTGCTCTAAAGCTCTTTGGGAACCGCTTGCGTAGCCCCACAGACGTGGGGGCTGCAGGCTTTCCTGCTGCCTTCAGCCTCAAAAGCACCCTCTCCCACTTGGCGCCGCGCCTCGCACAAAAATGGCCATATGTCTGGAGATTGGTCCCACGCCCAAAGAGCCAGCAGGGAAAACTATGCCTTGCTCTAAAGCTCTTTGGGAACCGCTTGCGTAGCCCCACAGATGTGGGGGCTGCAGGCTTTCCTGCTGCCTTCAGCCTCAAAAGCACCCTCTCCCACTTGGCGCCGCGCCTCGCACAAAAATGGCCATATGTCTGGAGACTGGTCCCACGCCCAAAGAGCCAGCAGGGAAAATTATGCCTTGTTCTAAAGCTCTTTGGGAACCGCTTGCGTAGCCCCATAGACCTGGGGCCTGCAGGCTTTCCTGCGCCTTAAGCCTCAAAACCACCCTTTCCCACTTGGCGCCACACCTCGCACAAAAATGGCCAAAAGTCTGGAGATTGGTCCCCCGCCCAAAGAGCCAGCAGGGAAAATTATGCCTTGCTCTAAAGCTCTTTGGGAACCGCTTGCGTAGGCCCACAGACCTGGGGGCTGCAGGCTTTCCTGCTGCCTTTAAACTCAAAACCACCCTTTCCCACTTGGCGCCGCGCCAGGCCCAAAAATGGCCATATGTCTGGAGACTGGTCCCACGCCCAAAGAGCCAGCAGGGAAAACTATGACTTGTTCTAAAGCTCTTTGGGAACCGCTTGCGTAGCCCCACAGACGTGGGGGCTGCAGGCTTTCCTGCTGCCTTTAACCTCAAAACCACCCTTTCCCACTGCGCCGCGCCAGGCCCAAAAATGGCCATATGTCTGGAGATTGGTCCCCCGCCCAAAGAGCCAGCAGGGAAAACTATGACTTGTTCTAAAGCTCTTTGGGAACCGCTTGCGTAGCCCCACAGACCTGGGGGCTGCAGGCTTTCCTGCTGCCTTCACCCTCAAAACCACCCTTTCCCACTTGGCGCCGCGCCAGGCACAAAAATGGCCATATGTCTGGAGATTGGTCCCACGCCCAAAGAGCCAGCAGGGAAAATTATGCCTTGCTCTAAAGCTCTTTGGGAACTGCTTGCGTAGCCCCACAGACCTGGGGGCTGCAGGCTTTCCTGCTGCCTTCAGCCTCAAAACCACCCTTTCCCACTTGGCGCCGCGCCAGGCACAAAAATGGCCATATGTCTGAAGATTGGTCCCACGCCCAAAGAGCCAGCACGGAAAATTATGCCTTGCTCTAAAGCTCTTTGGGAACCGCTTGCGTAGCCCCATAGACCTGGGGGCTGCAGGCTTTCCTGCGCCTTAAGCGTCAAAACAACCCTTTCCCACTTGGCGCCGCGCCAGGCACAAAAATGGCCATATGTCTGGAGATTGGTCCCACGCCCAAAGAGCCAGCAGGGAAAACTATGCCTTGTTCTAAAGCTCTTTGGGAACCGCTTGCGTAGCCCCACAGACGTGGGGGCTGCAGGCTTTCCTGCACCTTAAGCCTCAAAACCACCCTTTCCCACTTGGCGCCGCGCCGGCACAGAAATTGCCATATGTCTGGAGATTGGTCCCACGCCCAAAGAACCAGCAGGGAAAACTATGCCTTGTTCTAAAGCTCTTTGGGAACCGCTTGCATAGCGCCACAGACGTTGGGGCTGCAGGCTTTCCTGCTGCCTTCAGCCTCAAAACCACCCTTTACCACTTGGCGCCGCGCCGGCACAGAAATGGCCATATGTCTGGAGATTGGTCCCACGCCCAAAGAGCCAGCAGGGAAAATTATGCCTTGTTCCAAAGCTCTTTGGGAACCGCTTGCGTAGCCCCATAGACCTGGGGGCTGCAGGCTTTCCTGCGCCTTAAGCCTCAAAACCACACTTTCCCACTTGGCGCCGCGCCAGGCACAAAAATGGCCATATGTCTGGAGATTGGTCCCACGCCCAAAGAGCCAGCAGGGAAAACTATGACTTGCTATAAAGCTCTTTGGGAACCGCTTGCGTAGCCCCATAGACCTGGGGCCTGCAGGCTTACCTGCTGCCTTCAGCCTCAAAACCACCCTTTCCCACTGGGCGCCGCGCCAGGCCCAAAAATGGCCATATGTCTGGAGATTGGTCCCACGCCTAAAGAGCCAGCAGGGAAAACTATGCCTTGTTCTAAAGCTCTTTGGAAACCGCTTGCGTAGCCCCACAGACCTGGGGGCTGCAGGCTTTCCTGCACCTTAAGCCTCAAAACCACCCTTTCCCACTTGGCACCGCGCCGGCACAGGAATGGCCATATGTCTGGAGATTGCTCCCACGCCCAAAGAGCCAGCAGGGAAAACTATGCCTTGTTCTAAAGCTCTTTGGGAACCGCTTGCATAGCCCCACAGACGTGGGGGCTGCAGGCTTTTCTTCCTGTCTTCAGCCTCAAAACCACCCTTTCCCACTTAGTGCCGCGCCAGGCACAAAAATGGCCATATGTCTGGAGATTGGTCCCACGCCCAAAGAGCCAACAGGGAAAACTATGCCTTGTTCTAAAGCTCTTTGGGAACTGCTTGCGTAGCCCCACAGACGTGGGGGCTGCAGGCTTTCCTGCTGCCTTTAACCTCAAAACCACCCTTTCCCACTTGGCGCCGCGCCAGTCCCAAAAATGGCCATATGTCTGGAGATTGGTCCCACGCCCAAAGAGCCAGCAGGGGAAATTATGCCCTGTTCTAAAACTCTTTGGAAACCGCTTGTGTAGCCGCATAGACCTGGGGCCTGCAGGCTTTCCTGCTGCCTTCAGCCTCAAAACCACCCTTTCCCACTTGGCGCCGTGCCAAGCACAAAAATGGCCATATGTCTGGGGATTGGTCCCACGCCCAAAGAGCCAGCAGGGAAAACTATGCCTTGCTCTAAAGCTATTTGGGAACCGCTTGCGTAGCCGCATAGACCTGGGGGCTGCAGTGTTTCCTGCACCTTAAGCCTCAAAACCACCCTTTCCCACTTGGCGCCGCGCCGGCACAGAAATGGCCATATGTCTGGAGATTGGTCCCACGCCCAAAGAGCCAGCAGGGAAAACTATGACTTGCTCTAAAGCTCTTTGGGAACCGCTTGCGTAGCCCCACCGACGTGGGGGCTGCAGGCTTTCCTGCTGCCTTCACCCTCAAAACCACCCTTTCCCACTTGGCGCCGCGCCAGGCACAAAAATGGCCATATGTCTGGAGATTGGTCCCACGCCCAAAGAGCCAGCAGGGAAAATTATGCCTTGCTCTAAAGCTCTTTGGGAACCGCTTGCGTAGCCCCACAGACCTGGGGGCTGCAGGCTTTCCTGCTGCCTTCAGCCTCAAAACCACCCTTTCCCACTTGGCGCCGCGACGGTACAAAAATGGCCATATGTGTGGAGACTGCACCCACGCCCAACGAGCCAGCAGTGAAAAGTGTGCCCTGTTCTAAAGCTCTTTGGGAACCGCTTGCGTAGCCCCACAGACCTGGGGCCTGCAGGCTTTCCTGCTGCCTTCAGCCTCAAAAACACCCTTTCCCACTTGGCGCCGCGCCAGGCACAAAAATGGCCATATGTCTGGAGATTGGTCCCACGCCCGAACAGCCAGCAGCGAAAATTATGCCTTGCTCTAAAGCTCTTTGGGAACCGCTTGCTTGGCCCCACAGACGTGGGGGCTGCAGGCTTTCCTGATGCCTTCAGCCTCAAAACCACCCTTTCCCACTTGGCACCGCGCCAGGCACAAAAATGGCCATATGTCTGGAGATTGGTCCCACACCCAAAGAGCCAGCAGGGAAAATTATGCCTTGTTCGAAAGCTCTTTGGACACTGCTTGCGTAGCCCCACAGACGTGGGGGCTGCAGGCTTTCCTGCTTCCGTCAGCCTCAAAACCACCCTTTCCCACTTGGCGCCGCGCCAGGCACAAAAATGGCCATATCTCTGGAGATTGGTCCCACGCCCGAATAGCCAGCAGGGAAAATTATGCCTTCCTCTAAAGCTGTTTGGGAACCGGTTGCGTAGCCCCACAGACCTGGGGGCTGCAGGCTTTCCTGCTGCCTTAAGCCTCAAAACCACCCTTTCCCACTTGGCGCCGCGCCAGGCACAAAAATGGCCATATGTCTGGAGATTGGTCCCACGCCCAAAGAGCCAGCAGGGAAAACTATGCCTTGTTCCAAAGCTCTTTGGGAACCGCTTGCATAGCCCCACAGACGTGGGGGCTGCAGGCTTTCCTGCTGCCTTCAGCCTCAAAACCACCCTTTCCCACTTGGCGCCGCGCCAGGCACAAAAATGGCCATATGTCTGGAGATTGGTCCCCCTCCCAACGAGCCAGCAGGGAAAATTATGCCTTGCTCTAAAGCTCTTTGGGAACCGCTTGTGTAGCCCCACAGACCTGGGGGCTGCAGGCTTTCCTGCTGCCTTCAGCCTCAAAACCACCCTTTCCCACTGGGCGCCGCGCCAGGCCCAAAAATGGCCATATGTCTGGAGATTGGCCCCACGCCCAAAGAGCCAGCAGGGAAAATTATGCCTTGTTCTAAAGCTCTTTGGGAACCGCTTGCTTGGCCCCACAGACCTGGGGGCTGCAGGCTTTCCTGCTGCCTTCAGCCTCAAAACCACCCTTTCCCACTGGGCGCCGCGCCAGGCCCAAAAATGGCCATATGTCTGGAGATTGGTCCCACGCCCAAAGAGCCAGCAGGGAAAATTATGCCTTGCTCTAAAGCTCTTTGGGAACCGCTTGCTTGGCCCCACAGACCTGGGGGCTGCAGGCTTTCCTGCTGCCTTCAGCCTCAAAACCACCCTTTCCCACTTGGCACCGCGCCAGGCACAAAAATGGCCATATGTCTGGAGATTGGTCCCACGCCCAAAGAGCCAGCAGGGAACATTATGCCTTGTTCGAAAGCTCTTTGGACACTGCTTGCGTAGCCCCACAGACGTGGGGGCTGCAGGCTTTCCTGCTTCCGTCAGCCTCAAAACAACCCTTTCCCACTTGGCGCCGCGCCAGGCACAAAAATGGTCATATATCTGGAGATTGGTCCCACGCCCGAATAGCCAGCAGGGAAAATTATGCCTTCCTCTAAAGCTGTTTGGGAACCGGTTGCGTAGCCCCACAGACCTGGGGGCTGCAGGCTTTCCTGCTGCCTTAAGCCTCAAAACCACCCTTTCCCACTTGGCGCCGCGCCAGGCACAAAAATGGCCATATGTCTGGAGATTGGTCCCACGCCCAAAGAGCCAGCAGGGAAAACTATGCCTTGTTCCAAAGCTCTTTGGGAACCGCTTGCGTAGCCCCACAGACCTGGGGGCTGCAGACTTTCCTGCTGCCTTCAGCCTCAAAATCACCCTTTCCCACTGGGCGCCGCGCCAGGCACAAAAATGGCCATATGTCTGGAGATTGGTCCCACGCCCAAAGAGGCAGCAGGGAAAACTATGCCTTGCTCTAAAGCTCTTTGGGAAGCGCTTGCGTAGCCCCACAGACCTGGGGCCTGCAGGCTTTCCTGATGCCTTCAGCCTCAAAACAAGCCTTTCCAACTTGGCACCGTGCTGGGCACAAAAATGGCCATATGTCTGGAGATTGGTCCCACGCCCAAAGAGCCAGCAGGGAAAACTATGCCTTGTTCTAAAGCTCTTTGGGAACCTCTTGCGTAGCCCCACAGACCTGGGGCCTGCAGGCTTTCCTGCTGCCTTCAGCCTCAAAACCACCCTTTCCCACTTGGCCCCGCGCCTCGCACAAAAATGGCCATATGTCTGGAGATTGGTCCCACGCCCAAAGAGCCAGCAGGGAAAACTATGCCTTGTTCTAAAGCTCTTTGGGAACCGCTTGCATAACCCCACAGAACTGAGCCCTGCAGGCTTTCCTGCAGCCTTCAGCCTCAAAACCACCCTTTACCACTTGGCGCCGCGCCAGGCACAAAAATGGCCATATGTCTGGAGATTGGTTTCCCTCCCAACGAGCCAGCAGGTAAAACTATGACTTGCTCTAAAGCTCTTTGGGAACCGCTTGCGTAGCCCCACACACGTGGGGGCTGTAGGCTTTCCTGCTGCCTTCAGCCTCAAAACCACCCTTTCCCACTTGGCCCCGCGCCTCGCACAAAAATGGCCATATGACTGGAGATTGGTCCCACGCCCAAAGAGCCAGCAGGGAAAATTATGCCTTGCTCTAAAGCTCTTTGGGAACCGCTTGCGTAGCGCCACAGACCTGGGGGCTGCAGGCTTTCCTGCTGCCTTCAGCCTCAAAACCACCCTTTCCCACTGGGCGCCGCGCCAGGCCCAAAAATGGCCATATGTCTGGAGATTGGCCCCACGCCCAAAGAGCCAGCAGGGAAAATTATGCCTTGCTATAAAGCTCTTTGGGAACCGCTTGCGTAGACCCATAGACCTGGGGCCTGCAGGCTTACCTGATGCCTTCAGCCTCAAAACCACCCTTTCCCACTTGGCGCCGTGCCAAGCACAAAAATGGCCATACGTCTGGGGATTGGTCCCACGCCCAAAGAGCCAGCAGGGAAAACTATGCCTTGCTCTAAAGCTCTTTGGGAACCGCTTGCGTAGCCCCACAGACCTGGGGGCTGCAGGTTTTCCTGCGCCTTAAGCCTCAAAACCACCCTTTCCCACTTGGCGCTGCGCCAGGCACAAAAATGGCCATATGTCTGGAGATTGGTCCCACGCCCAAAGAGCCAGCAGGGAAAATTATGCCTTGCTCTAAAGCTCTTTGGGAACCGCTTGCCTAGCCCCACAGACCTGGGGGCTGCAGGCTTTCCTGCTGCCTTAAGCCTCAAAACCACCCTTTCCCACTGGGCGCCGCGCCAGGCCCAAAAATGGCCATATGTCTGGAGATTGGTCCCACGCCCAAAGAGCCAGCAGGGAAAATTATGCCTTGCTATAAAGCTCTTTGGGAACCGCTTGCGTAGACCCATAGACCTGGGGCCTGCAGGCTTACCTGATGCCTTCAGCCTCAAAACCACCCTTTCCCACTTGGCGCCATGCCAAGCACAAAAATGGCCATATGTCTGGGGATTGGTCCCACGCCCAAAGAGCCAGCAGGGAAAACTATGCCTTGCTCTAAAGCTATTTGGGAACCGCTTGCGTAGCCCCACAGACCTGGGGGCTGCAGGTTTTCCTGCGCCTTAAGCCTCAAAACCACCCTTTCCCACTTGGCGCTGCGCCAGGCACAAAAATGGCCATATGTCTGGAGATTGGTCCCACGCCCAAAGAGCCAGCAGGGAAAATTATGCCTTGCTCTAAAGCTCTTTGGGAACCGCTTGCGTAGCCCCACAGACCTGGGGGCTGCAGGCTTTCCTGCTGCCTTCAGCCTCAAAACCACCCTTTCCCACTTGGCGCCGCGACGGTACAAAAATGGCCATATGTGAGGAGACTGCACCCACGCCCAACGAGCCAGCAGTGAAAAGTGTGCCCTGTTCTAAAGCTCTTTGGGAACCGCTTGCGTAGCCCCACAGACCTGGGGCCTGCAGGCTTTCCTGCTGCCTTCAGCCTCAAAAACACCCTTTCCCACTTGGCGCCGCGCCAGGCACAAAAGTGGCCATATGTCTGGAGATTGGTCCCACGCCCGAACAGCCAGCAGGGAAAATTATGCCTTGCTCTAAAGCTCTTTGGGAACCTCTTGCGTAGCCCCATAGACCTGGGGGCTGCAGGCTTCCTGCTGCCTTCAGCCTCAAAACCACCCTTTCCCACTGGGCGCCGCGCCAGGCCCAAAAATGGCCATATGTCTGGAGATTGGCCCCACGCCCAAAGAGCCAGCAGGGAAAATTATGCCTTGCTCTAAAGCTCTTTGGACACTGCTTGCGTAGCCCCACAGACGTGGGGGCTGCAGGCTTTCCTGCTTCCGTCAGCCTCAAAACAACCCTTTCCCACTTGGCGCCGCGCCAGGCACAAAAATGGTCATATATCTGGAGATTTGTCCCACGCCCGAATAGCCAGCAGGGAAAATTATGCCTTGCTATAAAGCTCTTTGGGAACCGCTTGCGTAGACCCATAGACCTGGGGCCTGCAGGCTTACCTGATGCCTTCAGCCTCAAAACCACCCTTTCCCACTTGGCGCCATGCCAAGCACAAAAATGGCCATATGTCTGGGGATTGGTCCCAAGCCCAAAGAGCCAGCAGGGAAAACTATGCCTTGCTCTAAAGCTATTTGGGAACCGCTTGCGTAGCCCCACAGACCTGGGGGCTGCAGGTTTTCCTGCGCCTTAAGCCTCAAAACCACCCTTTCCCACTTGGCGCTGCGCCAGGCACAAAAATGGCCATATGTCTGGAGATTGGTCCCACGCCCAAAGAGCCAGCAGGGAAAATTATGCCTTGCTCTAAAGCTCTTTGGGAACCGCTTGCGTAGCCCCACAGACCTGGGGGCTGCAGGCTTTCCTGCTGCCTTCAGCCTCAAAACCACCCTTTCCCACTTGGCGCCGCGACGGTACAAAAATGGCCATATGTGTGGAGACTGCACCCACGCCCAACGAGCCAGCAGTGAAAAGTGTGCCCTGTTCTAAAGCTCTTTGGGAACCGCTTGCGTAGCCCCACAGACCTGGGGCCTGCAGGCTTTCCTGCTGCCTTCAGCCTCAAAAACACCCTTTCCCACTTGGCGCCGCGCCAGGCACAAAAGTGGCCATATGTCTGGAGATTGGTCCCACGCCCGAACAGCCAGCAGGGAAAATTATGCCTTGCTCTAAAGCTCTTTGGGAACCTCTTGCGTAGCCCCATAGACCTGGGGGCTGCAGGCTTTCCTGCTGCCTTCAGCCTCAAAACCACCCTTTCCCACTGGGCGCCGCGCCAGGCCCAAAAATGGCCATATGTCTGGAGATTGGCCCCACGCCCAAAGAGCCAGCAGGGAAAATTATGCCTTGCTCTAAAGCTCTTTGGACACTGCTTCCGTAGCCCCACAGACGTGGGGGCTGCAGGCTTTCCTGCTTCCGTCAGCCTCAAAACAACCCTTTCCCACTTGGCGCCGCGCCAGGCACAAAAATGGTCATATATCTGGAGATTTGTCCCACGCCCGAATAGCCAGCAGGGAAAATTATGCCTTCCTCTAAAGCTGTTTGGGAACCGGTTGCGTAGCCCCACAGACCTGGGGGCTGCAGGCTTTCCTGCTGCCTTAAGCCTCAAAACCACCCTTTCCCACTTGGCGCCGCGCCAGGCACAAAAATGGCCATATGTCTGGAGATTGGTCCCACGCCCAAAGAGCCAGCAGGGAAAACTATGCCTTGTTCCAAAGCTCTTTGGGAACCGCTTGCGTAGCCCCACAGACCTGGGGGCTGCAGGCTTTCCTGCTGCCTTCAGCCTCAAAATCACCCTTTCCCACTGGGCGCCGCGCCAGGCACAAAAATGGCCATATGTCTGGAGATTGGTCCCACGCCCAAAGAGGCAGCAGGGAAAACTATGCCTTGCTCTAAAGCTCTTTGGGAAGCGCTTGCGTAGCCCCACAGACCTGGGGCCTGCAGGCTTTCCTGATGCCTTCAGCCTCAAAACAAGCCTTTCCAACTTGGCACCGTGCTGGGCACAAAAATAGCCATATGTCTGGAGATTGGTCCCACGCCCAAAGAGCCAGCAGGGAAAACTATGCCTTGTTCTAAAGCTCTTTGGGAACCTCTTGCGTAGCCCCACAGACCTGGGGGCTGCAGGCTTTCCTGCTGCCTTCAGCCTCAAAACCACCCTTTCCCACTTGGCCCCGCGCCTCGCACAAAAATGGCCATATGTCTGGAGATTGGTCCCACGCCCGAACAGCCAGCAGGGAAAATTATGCCTTGCTCTAAAGCTCTTTGGGAACCTCTTGCGTAGCCCCATAGACATGGGGGCTGCAGGCTTTCCTGCTGCCTTCAGCCTCAAAACCACCCTTTCCCACTTGGCGCCGCGCCAGGCACAAAAATGGCCATATGTCTGGAGATTGGTCCCACGCCCGAACAGCCAGCAGGGAAAATTATGCCTTGCTCTAAAGCTCTTTGGGAACCTCTTGCGTAGCCCCATAGACCTGGGGGCTGCAGGCTTTCCTGCTGCCTTCAGCCTCAAAACCACCCTTTCCCACTGGGCGCCGCGCCAGGCCCAAAAATGGCCATATGTCTGGAGATTGGCCCCACGCCCAAAGAGCCAGCAGGGAAAATTATGCCTTGCTCTAAAGCTCTTTGGGAACCGCTTGCTTGGCCCCACAGACCTGGGGGCTGCAGGCTTTCCTGATGCCTTCAGCCTCAAAACCACCCTTTCCCACTTGGCGCCGCGCCAGGCACAAAAATGGCCATATGTCTGGAGATTGGTCCCCCGCCCAAAGAGCCAGCAGGGAAAACTATGCCTTGCTCTAAAGCTCTTTGGGAACCGCTTGCGTGGCCCCACAGACCTGGGGCCTGCAGGCTTACCTGCTGACTTCAGCCTCAAAACCACCCTTTCCCACTAGGCGCCGCGCCAGGCACAAAAATGGCCATATGTCTGGAGATTGGCCCCACGCCCAAAAAGCCAGCAGGGAAAATTATGCCTTGCTCTAAAGCTCTTTGGGAACCGCTTGCGTAGCCCCACAGACCTGGGGGCTGCAGGCTTTCCTGCTGCCTTCAGCCTCAAAACCACCCTTTCCCACTTGGCGCCGCGCCAGGCACAAAAATGGCCATATGTCTGGAGATTGGTCCCACGCCCAAAGAGCCAGCAGGGAAAATTATGCCTTGCTCTAAAGCTCTTTGGGAACAGCTTGCGTAGCCCCACAGACGTGGGGGCTGCAGGCTTTCCTGCTGCCTTCAGCCTCAAAACCACCCTTTCCCACTGGGCGCCGCGCCAGGCACAAAAATGGCCATATGTCTGGAGTCTGGTCCCACGCCCAAAGAGCCAGCAGGGAAAACTATGCCTTGCTCTAAAGCTCTTTGGGAACCGCTTGCATAGCCCCACAGTTGTGGGGGCTGCAGGCTTTCCTGCTGCCTTCAGCCTCAAAACCACCCTTTACCACTTGGCGCCGCGCCGGCACAGAAATGGCCATATGTCTGGAGATTGGTCCCACGCCCAAAGAGCCAGCAGGGAAAATTATGCCTTGCTCTAAAGCTCTTTGGGAACCGCTTGCGTAGCCCCATAGACCTGGGGGCTGCAGGCTTTCCTGCTGCCTTCAGCCTCAAAACCACCCTTTCCCACTTGGCGCCGCGCCAGTCCCAAAAATGGCCATATGTCTGGAGATTGGTCCCCCGCCCAAAGAGCCAGCAGGGAAAATTATGCCTTGTTCTAAAACTCTTTGGAAACCGCTTGTGTAGCCGCATAGACCTGGGGGCTGCAGGCTTTCCTGCGCCTTAAGCCTCAAAACCACCCTTTCCCACTTGGCGCCGCGCCAGGCACAAAAATGGCCATATGTCTGGAGATTGGTCCCCCTCCCAACGAGCCAGCAGGGAAAACTATGACTTGCTCTAAAGCTCTTTGGGAACCGCTTCCGTAGCCCCACAGACGTGGGGGCTGCAGGCTTTCCTGCTGCCTTCAGCCTCAAAACCACCCTTTCCCACTTGGCCCCGCGCCTCGCACAAAAATGGCCATATGTCTGGAGATTGGTCCCACGCCCAAAGAGCCAGCAGGGAAAATTATGCCTTGCTCTAAAGCTCTTTGGGAACCGCTTGCGTAGACCCATAGACCTGGGGCCTGCAGGCTTACCTGCTGCATCAGCCTCAAAACCACCCTTTCCCACTGGGCGCCGCGCCAGGCCCAAAAATGGCCATATGTCTGGAGATTGGTCCCACGCCTAAAGAGCCAGCAGGGAAAACTATGCCTTGTTCTAAAGCTCTTTGGGAACCGCTTGCGTAGCCCCACAGACCTGGGGGCTGCAGGCTTTCCTGCACCTTAAGCCTCAAAACCACCCTTTCCCACTTGGCGCCGCACCGGCACAGAAATGGCCATATGTCTGGAGATTGGTCCCACGCCCAAAGAGCCAACAGGGAAAACTATGCCTTGTTCTAAAGCTCTTTGGGAACCGCTTGCATAGCGCCACAGACGTGGTGGCTGCAGGCTTTCCTGCTGCCTTCAGCCTCAAAACCACCCTTTCCCACTTGGTGCCACGCCAGGCACAAAAATGGCCATATGTCTGGAGATTGGTCCCACACCCAAAGAGCCAGCAGGGAAAATTATGCCTTGTTCTAAAGCTCTTTGGGAACCGCTTGCGTACCCCACAGACCTGGGGCCTGCAGGCTTTCCTGCTGCCTTTAAGCTCAAAACCACCCTTTCCCACTGGGCTCCGCGCCAGGCACAAAAATGGCCATATGTCTGGAGATTGGTCCCACGCCCAAAGAGCCAGCAGGGAAAATTATGCCTTGCTCTAAAGCTCTTTGGGAACCGCTTGCGTAGCCCCACAGACGTGGGGGCTGCAGGCTTTCCTGCTGCCTTCAGCCTCAAAACCACCCTTTCCCACTTGGCGCCGCGCCAGGCCCAAAAATGGCCATATGTCCGGAGATTGGTCCCACGCCCAAAGAGCCAGCAGGGAAAACTATGCCTTCCTCTAAAGCTCTTTGGGAACCGCTTGCGTAGCCCCACAGACGTGGGCGCTGCAGGCTTTCCTGCTGCCTTTAAACTCAAAACCACCCTTTCTCACTTGGCGCCGCGCCTCGCACAAAAATGGCCATATGTCTGGGGATTGGTCCCACGCCCGAAGAGCCAGAAGGGAAAACTATGCCTTGTTCTAAAGCTCTTTGGGAACCGCTTGCGTAGCCCCATTGACCTGGGGGCTGCAGGATTTCCTGCGCCTTAAGCCTCAAAACCACCCTTTCCCACTTGGCGCCGCGCCAGGCACAAAAATGGCCATATGTCTGGAGATTGGCCCCACGCCCAAAAAGCCAGCAGGGAAAATTATGCCTTGCTCTAAAGCTCTTTGGGAACAGCTTGCGTAGCCCCACAGACGTGGGGGCTGCAGGCTTTCCTGCTGCCTTCAGCCTCAAAACCACCCTTTCCCACTGGGCGCCGCGCCAGGCACAAAAATGGCCATATGTCTGGAGTCTGGTCCCACGCCCAAAGAGCCAGCAGGGAAAACTATGCCTTGCTCTAAAGCTCTTTGGGAACCGCTTGCATAGCCCCACAGTTGTGGGGGCTGCAGGCTTTCCTGCTGCCTTCAGCCTCAAAACCACCCTTTACCACTTGGCGCCGCGCCGGCACAGAAATGGCCATATGTCTGGAGATTGGTCCCACGCCCAAAGAGCCAGCAGGGAAAATTATGCCTTGCTCTAAAGCTCTTTGGGAAACGCTTGCGTAGCCCCACAGACCTGGGGGCTGCAGGCTTTCCTGCTGCCTTCAGCCTCAAAACCACCCTTTCCCACTTGGCGCCGTGCCAGTCCCAAAAATGGCCATATGTCTGGAGATTGGTCCCCCGCCCAAAGAGCCAGCAGGGAAAATTATGCCTTGTTCTAAAACTCTTTGGAAACCGCTTGTGTAGCCGCATAGACCTGGGGGCTGCAGGCTTTCCTGCTGCCTTCAGCCTCAAAACCACCCTTTCCCACTTGGCGCCGCGCCAGGCACAAAAATGGCCATATGTCTGGAGATTGGTCCCACGCCCAAAGAGCCAGCAGGGAAAATTATGCCTTGCTCTAAAGCTCTTTGGGAACCGCTTGCGTAGACCCATAGACCTGGGGCCTGCAGGCTTACCTGCTGCATCAGCCTCAAAACCACCCTTTCCCACTGGGCGCCGCGCCAGGCCCAAAAATGGCCATATGTCTGGAGATTGGTCCCACGCCTAAAGAGCCAGCAGGGAAAACTATGCCTTGTTCTAAAGCTCTTTGGAAACCGCTTGCGTAGCCCCACAGACCTGGGGGCTGCAGGCTTTCCTGCACCTTAAGCCTCAAAACCACCCTTTCCCACTTGGCACCGCACCGGCACAGAAATGGCCATATGTCTGGAGATTGGCCCCACGCCCAAAGAGCCAACAGGGAAAACTATGCCTTGTTCTAAAGCTCTTTGGGAACTGCTTGCGTAGCCACACAGACGTGGGGGCTGCAGGCTTTCCTGCTGCCTTTAACCTCAAAACCACCCTTTCCCACTTGGCGCCGCGCCAGGCACAAAAATGGCCATATGTCTGGAGATTGGTCCCCCGTCCAAAGAGCCAGCAGGGAAAACTATGCCTTGCTCTAACGCTATTTGGGAACCGCTTGCGTAGCCGCATAGACCTCGGGCCTGCAGGCTTTCCTGCTGCCTTAAGCCTCAAAACCACCCTTTCCCACTTGGCGCTGCGCCAGGCACAAAAATGGCCATATGTCTGGAGATTGGTCCCACGCCCAAAGAGCCAGCAGGGAAAATTATGCCTTGCTCTAAAGCTCTTTGGGAACCGCTTGCGTAGCGCCACGGACCTGGGGGCTGCAGGGTTTCCTGCACCTTAAGCCTCAAAACCACCCTTTCCCACTTGGCACCGCGCCGGCACAGAAATGGCCATATGTCTGGAGATTGGTCCCACGCCCAAAGAACCAGCAGGGAAAACTATGCCTTGTTCTAAAGCTCTTTGGGAACCGCTTGCATAGCGCCACAGACGTGGTGGCTGCAGGCTTTCCTGCTGCCTTCAGCCTCAAAACCACCCTTTCCCACTTGGTGCCACGCCAGGCACAAAAATGGCCATATGTCTGGAGATTGGTCCCACACCCAAAGAGCCAGCAGGGAAAATTATGCCTTGTTCTAAAGCTCTTTGGAACCGCTTGCGTACCCCACAGACCTGGGGCCTGCAGACTTTCCTGCTGCCTTTAAGCTCAAAACCACCCTTTCCCACTGGGCTCCGCGCCAGGCACAAAAATGGCCATATGTCTGGAGATTGGTCCCACGCCCAAAGAGCCAGCAGGGAAAATTATGCCTTGCTCTAAAGCTCTTTGG